>NC_141020.1:285208-306423 GCF_052327205.1 Somniosus microcephalus | reverse complement strand
ATACCCACCCGCTCCAACATACCCACCCGCTCCAACATACCCACCGCTCCAACATACCCACCCGCTCCAACATACCCACCCGCTCCAACATACCCACCCGCTCCAACATACCCACCCGCTCCAATATACCCACCCGCTCCAACATACCCACCCGCTCCAATATACCCACCTGCTCCAACATACCCACCCGCTCCAACATACCCACCCTGATCCAATATACCCACCCGCTCCAACATACCCACCCGCTCCAACATACCCACCCGCTCCAACATACCCACCCGCTCCAACATACCCACCTGCTCCAACATACCCACCCGCTCCAACATACCCACCCTGATCCAATATACCCACCCGCTCCAACATACCCACCCGCTCCAATACACCCACCCGCTCCAACATACCCACCTGCTCCAATATACCCACCCGCTCCAACATACCCACCTGCTCCAATATACCCACCCGCTCCAATATACCCACCCGCTCCAACATACCCACCCGCTCCAACATACCCAGCCTGCTCCAATATACCCACCCGCTCCAACATACCCACCCGCTCCAATATACCCACCCGCTCCAATATACCCACCCGCTCCAACATACCCACCCGCTCCAACATACCCACCCGCTCCAACATACCCACCCGCTCCAATATACCCACCCGCTCCAACATACCCACCCCGATACAACATACCCACCCTGATCCAATATACCCACCTGCTCCAATATACCCACCCTGATCCAACATACCCACCCGCTCCAATATACCCACCTGCTCCAATATACCCACCCTGATCCAACATACCCACCCGCTCCAATATACCCACCTGCTCCAATATACCCACCCGCTCCAATATACCCACCCGCTCCAATATACCCACCTGCTCCAATATACCCACCCGCTCCAATATACCCACCCTGATCCAACATACCCACCTGCTCCAATATACCCACCCGCTCCAACATACCCACCCGCTCCAACATACCCACCCGCTCCAACATACCCACCCGCTCCAATATACCCAGCCTGCTCCAATATACCCACCTGCTCCAACATACCCACCCGCTCCAACATACCCACCCGCTCCAACATACCCACCCGCTCCAACATACCCACCTGCTCCAACATACCCTCCCGCTCCAATATACCCAGCCTGCTCCAATATACCCACCTGCCTCCAACATACCCACCCGCTCCAACATACCCACCCTGATCCAACATACCCACCTGCTCCAATATACCCACCCGCTCCAACATACCCACCCGCTCCAACATACCCACCCGCTCCAACATACCCACCCGCTCCAACATACCCACCCGCTCCAACATACCCACCCTGATCCAACATACCCACCCGCTCCAACATACCCACCCGCTCCAACATACCCACCCGCTCCAACATACCCACCCGCTCCAACATACCCACCCTGATCCAACATACCCACCCGCTCCAACATACCCACCTGCTCCAATATACCCACCCGCTCCAACATACCCACCTGCTCCAATATACCCACCCGCTCCAACATACCCACCTGCTCCAATATACCCACCTGCTCCAATATACCCACCTGCTCCAATATACCCACCTGCTCCAACATACCCACCCGCTCCAATATACCCACCCGCTCCAACATACCCACCCGCTCCAACATACCCACCCGCTCCAATATACCCACCCGCTCCAACATACCCACCCGCTCCAACATACCCACCCGCTCCAATATACCCACCCGCTCCAACATACCCACCCGCTCCAATATACCCACCCTGATCCAATATACCCACCCGCTCCAACATACCCACCCGCTCCAACATACCCACCCGCTCCAACATACCCACCCGCTCCAATATACCCACCCGCTCCAACATACCCACCTGCTCCAATATACCCACCCGCTCCAATATACCCACCCGCTCCAATATACCCACCCGCTCCAACATACCCACCCGCTCCAATATACCCACCCGCTCCAACATACCCACCTGCTCCAATATACCCACCTGCTCCAATATACCCACCCGCTCCAATATACCCACCCGCTCCAATATACCCACCTGCTCCAATATACCCACCCGCTCCAACATACCCACCCGCTCCAATATACCCACCCGCTCCAACATACCCACCCGCTCCAATATACCCACCCGCTCCAACATACCCACCCGCTCCAATATACCCACCTGCTCCAATATACCCATCCGCTCCAATATACCCAGCCTGCTCCAATATACCCACCCGCTCCAATATACCCACCCGCTCCAATATACCCACCCGCTCCAATATACCCACCCGCTCCAATATACCCACCCGCTCCAATATACCCACCTGCTCCAATATACCCACCCGCTCCAACATACCCACCCGCTCCAATATACCCACCCGCTCCAACATACCCACCTGCTCCAATATACCCACCTGCTCCAATATACCCACCCGCTCCAATATACCCACCCGCTCCAATATACCCACCCGCTCCAACATACCCACCCGCTCCAATATACCCACCCGCTCCAACATACCCACCCGCTCCAATATACCCACCCGCTCCAATATACCCACCCGCTCCAACATACCCACCCGCTCCAATATACCCACCCGCTCCAACATACCCACCCGCTCCAATATACCCACCTGCTCCAATATACCCACCCGCTCCAACATACCCACCCGCTCCAACATACCCACCCGCTCCAATATACCCACCCTGATCCAATATACCCACCCGCTCCAACATACCCACCCGCTCCAACATACCCACCTGCTCCAATATACCCACCCGCTCCAACATACCCACCCGCTCCAACATACCCACCTGCTCCAATATACCCACCCGCTCCAATATACCCACCCGCTCCAACATACCCACCCGCTCCAACATACCCAGCCTGCTCCAATATACCCACCCGCTCCAACATACCCACCCGCTCCAATATACCCACCCGCTCCAATATACCCACCCGCTCCAACATACCCACCCGCTCCAACATACCCACCCGCTCCAACATACCCACCCGCTCCAATATACCCACCCGCTCCAACATACCCACCCCGATACAACATACCCACCCTGATCCAATATACCCACCTGCTCCAATATACCCACCCTGATCCAACATACCCACCCGCTCCAATATACCCACCTGCTCCAATATACCCACCCTGATCCAACATACCCACCCGCTCCAATATACCCACCTGCTCCAATATACCCACCCGCTCCAATATACCCACCCGCTCCAATATACCCACCTGCTCCAATATACCCACCCGCTCCAATATACCCACCCTGATCCAACATACCCACCTGCTCCAATATACCCACCCGCTCCAACATACCCACCCGCTCCAACATACCCACCCGCTCCAACATACCCACCCGCTCCAATATACCCAGCCTGCTCCAATATACCCACCTGCTCCAACATACCCACCCGCTCCAACATACCCACCCGCTCCAACATACCCACCCGCTCCAACATACCCACCTGCTCCAACATACCCACCCGCTCCAATATACCCAGCCTGCTCCAATATACCCACCTGCTCCAACATACCCACCCGCTCCAACATACCCACCCTGATCCAACATACCCACCTGCTCCAATATACCCACCCGCTCCAACATACCCACCCGCTCCAACATACCCACCCGCTCCAACATACCCACCCGCTCCAACATACCCACCCGCTCCAACATACCCACCCTGATCCAACATACCCACCCGCTCCAACATACCCACCCGCTCCAACATACCCACCCGCTCCAACATACCCACCCGCTCCAACATACCCACCCTGATCCAACATACCCACCCGCTCCAACATACCCACCTGCTCCAATATACCCACCCGCTCCAACATACCCACCTGCTCCAATATACCCACCCGCTCCAACATACCCACCCGCTCCAATATACCCACCTGCTCCAATATACCCACCTGCTCCAATATACCCACCTGCTCCAACATACCCACCCGCTCCAATATACCCACCCGCTCCAACATACCCACCCGCTCCAACATACCCACCCGCTCCAATATACCCACCCGCTCCAACATACCCACCCGCTCCAACATACCCACCCGCTCCAATATACCCACCCGCTCCAACATACCCACCCGCTCCAATATACCCACCCTGATCCAATATACCCACCCGCTCCAACATACCCACCCGCTCCAACATACCCACCCGCTCCAACATACCCACCCGCTCCAATATACCCACCCGCTCCAACATACCCACCTGCTCCAATATACCCACCCGCTCCAATATACCCACCCGCTCCAATATACCCACCCGCTCCAACATACCCACCCGCTCCAATATACCCACCCGCTCCAACATACCCACCTGCTCCAATATACCCACCTGCTCCAATATACCCACCCGCTCCAATATACCCACCCGCTCCAATATACCCACCTGCTCCAATATACCCACCCGCTCCAACATACCCACCCGCTCCAATATACCCACCCGCTCCAACATACCCACCCGCTCCAATATACCCACCCGCTCCAACATACCCACCCGCTCCAATATACCCACCTGCTCCAATATACCCATCCGCTCCAATATACCCAGCCTGCTCCAATATACCCACCCGCTCCAATATACCCACCTGCTCCAACATACCCACCCGCTCCAACATACCCACCCTGATCCAACATACCCACCTGCTCCAATATACCCACCCGCTCCAACATACCCACCCGCTCCAACATACCCACCCGCTCCAACATACCCACCCGCTCCAACATACCCACCCGCTCCAACATACCCACCCTGATCCAACATACCCACCCGCTCCAACATACCCACCCGCTCCAACATACCCACCCGCTCCAACATACCCACCCGCTCCAACATACCCACCCTGATCCAACATACCCACCCGCTCCAACATACCCACCTGCTCCAATATACCCACCCGCTCCAACATACCCACCTGCTCCAATATACCCACCCGCTCCAACATACCCACCTGCTCCAATATACCCACCTGCTCCAATATACCCACCTGCTCCAATATACCCACCTGCTCCAACATACCCACCCGCTCCAATATACCCACCCGCTCCAACATACCCACCCGCTCCAACATACCCACCCGCTCCAATATACCCACCCGCTCCAACATACCCACCCGCTCCAACATACCCACCCGCTCCAATATACCCACCCGCTCCAACATACCCACCCGCTCCAATATACCCACCCTGATCCAATATACCCACCCGCTCCAACATACCCACCCGCTCCAACATACCCACCCGCTCCAACATACCCACCCGCTCCAATATACCCACCCGCTCCAACATACCCACCTGCTCCAATATACCCACCCGCTCCAATATACCCACCCGCTCCAATATACCCACCCGCTCCAACATACCCACCCGCTCCAATATACCCACCCGCTCCAACATACCCACCTGCTCCAATATACCCACCTGCTCCAATATACCCACCCGCTCCAATATACCCACCCGCTCCAATATACCCACCTGCTCCAATATACCCACCCGCTCCAACATACCCACCCGCTCCAATATACCCACCCGCTCCAACATACCCACCCGCTCCAATATACCCACCCGCTCCAACATACCCACCCGCTCCAATATACCCACCTGCTCCAATATACCCATCCGCTCCAATATACCCAGCCTGCTCCAATATACCCACCCGCTCCAATATACCCACCCGCTCCAATATACCCACCCGCTCCAATATACCCACCCGCTCCAATATACCCACCCGCTCCAATATACCCACCTGCTCCAATATACCCACCCGCTCCAACATACCCACCCGCTCCAATATACCCACCCGCTCCAACATACCCACCTGCTCCAATATACCCACCTGCTCCAATATACCCACCCGCTCCAATATACCCACCCGCTCCAATATACCCACCCGCTCCAACATACCCACCCGCTCCAATATACCCACCCGCTCCAACATACCCACCCGCTCCAATATACCCACCCGCTCCAATATACCCACCCGCTCCAACATACCCACCCGCTCCAATATACCCACCCGCTCCAACATACCCACCCGCTCCAATATACCCACCTGCTCCAATATACCCACCCGCTCCAACATACCCACCCGCTCCAACATACCCACCCGCTCCAATATACCCACCCTGATCCAATATACCCACCCGCTCCAACATACCCACCCGCTCCAACATACCCACCTGCTCCAATATACCCACCCGCTCCAACATACCCACCCGCTCCAACATACCCACCTGCTCCAATATACCCACCCGCTCCAATATACCCACCCGCTCCAACATACCCACCCGCTCCAACATACCCAGCCTGCTCCAATATACCCACCCGCTCCAACATACCCACCCGCTCCAATATACCCACCCGCTCCAATATACCCACCCGCTCCAACATACCCACCCGCTCCAACATACCCACCCGCTCCAACATACCCACCCGCTCCAATATACCCACCCGCTCCAACATACCCACCCCGATACAACATACCCACCCTGATCCAATATACCCACCTGCTCCAATATACCCACCCTGATCCAACATACCCACCCGCTCCAATATACCCACCTGCTCCAATATACCCACCCTGATCCAACATACCCACCCGCTCCAATATACCCACCTGCTCCAATATACCCACCCGCTCCAATATACCCACCCGCTCCAATATACCCACCTGCTCCAATATACCCACCCGCTCCAATATACCCACCCTGATCCAACATACCCACCTGCTCCAATATACCCACCCGCTCCAACATACCCACCCGCTCCAACATACCCACCCGCTCCAACATACCCACCCGCTCCAATATACCCAGCCTGCTCCAATATACCCACCTGCTCCAACATACCCACCCGCTCCAACATACCCACCCGCTCCAACATACCCACCCGCTCCAACATACCCACCTGCTCCAACATACCCACCCGCTCCAATATACCCAGCCTGCTCCAATATACCCACCTGCTCCAACATACCCACCCGCTCCAACATACCCACCCTGATCCAACATACCCACCTGCTCCAATATACCCACCCGCTCCAACATACCCACCCGCTCCAACATACCCACCCGCTCCAACATACCCACCCGCTCCAACATACCCACCCGCTCCAACATACCCACCCTGATCCAACATACCCACCCGCTCCAACATACCCACCCGCTCCAACATACCCACCCGCTCCAACATACCCACCCGCTCCAACATACCCACCCTGATCCAACATACCCACCCGCTCCAACATACCCACCTGCTCCAATATACCCACCCGCTCCAACATACCCACCTGCTCCAATATACCCACCCGCTCCAACATACCCACCCGCTCCAATATACCCACCTGCTCCAATATACCCACCTGCTCCAATATACCCACCTGCTCCAACATACCCACCCGCTCCAATATATCCACCCGCTCCAACATACCCACCCGCTCCAACATACCCACCCGCTCCAATATACCCACCCGCTCCAACATACCCACCCGCTCCAACATACCCACCCGCTCCAATATACCCACCCGCTCCAACATACCCACCCGCTCCAATATACCCACCCTGATCCAATATACCCACCCGCTCCAACATACCCACCCGCTCCAACATACCCACCCGCTCCAACATACCCACCCGCTCCAATATACCCACCCGCTCCAACATACCCACCTGCTCCAATATACCCACCCGCTCCAATATACCCACCCGCTCCAATATACCCACCCGCTCCAACATACCCACCCGCTCCAATATACCCACCCGCTCCAACATACCCACCTGCTCCAATATACCCACCTGCTCCAATATACCCACCCGCTCCAATATACCCACCCGCTCCAATATACCCACCTGCTCCAATATACCCACCCGCTCCAACATACCCACCCGCTCCAATATACCCACCCGCTCCAAAATACCCACCCGCTCCAATATACCCACCCGCTCCAACATACCCACCCGCTCCAATATACCCACCTGCTCCAATATACCCATCCGCTCCAATATACCCAGCCTGCTCCAATATACCCACCCGCTCCAATATACCCACCCGCTCCAATATACCCACCCGCTCCAATATACCCACCCGCTCCAATATACCCACCCGCTCCAATATACCCACCTGCTCCAATATACCCACCCGCTCCAACATACCCACCCGCTCCAATATACCCACCCGCTCCAACATACCCACCTGCTCCAATATACCCACCTGCTCCAATATACCCACCCGCTCCAATATACCCACCCGCTCCAATATACCCACCTGCTCCAACATACCCACCCGCTCCAATATACCCACCCGCTCCAACATACCCACCCGCTCCAATATACCCACCCGCTCCAATATACCCACCCGCTCCAACATACCCACCCGCTCCAATATACCCACCCGCTCCAACATACCCACCCGCTCCAATATACCCACCTGCTCCAATATACCCACCCGCTCCAACATACCCACCCGCTCCAACATACCCACCCGCTCCAATATACCCACCCTGATCCAATATACCCACCCGCTCCAACATACCCACCCGCTCCAACATACCCACCTGCTCCAATATACCCACCCGCTCCAACATACCCACCCGCTCCAACATACCCACCCGCTCCAATATACCCACCCTGATCCAATATACCCACCCGCTCCAATATACCCACCTGCTCCAATATACCCACCTGCTCCAATATACCCACCCGCTCCAATATACCCACCTGCTCCAACATACCCACCTGCTCCAATATACCCACCCGCTCCAACATACCCACCCGCTCCAATATACCCACCTGCTCCAATATACCCACCTGCTCCAACATACCCACCTGCTCCAATATACCCACCCGCTCCAACATACCCACCCGCTCCAATATACCCACCTGCTCCAATATACCCACCCGCTCCAACATACCCACCCGCTCCAATATACCCACCCGCTCCAATATACCCAGCCTGCTCCAATATACCCACCCGCTCCAATATACCCACCCGCTCCAATATACCCACCCGCTCCAATATACCCACCTGCTCCAATATACCCACCCGCTCCAACATACCCACCCGCTCCAATATACCCACCCGCTCCAATATACCCACCCGCTCCAACATACCCACCTGCTCCAATATACCCACCTGCTCCAATATACCCACCCGCTCCAACATACCCACCCGCTCCAATATACCCACCCGCTCCAACATACCCACCCGCTCCAATATACCCACCCGCTCCAACATACCCACCCGCTCCAATATACCCACCCGCTCCAATATACCCACCCGCTCCAACATACCCACCCGCTCCAATATACCCACCCGCTCCAACATACCCACCCGCTCCAATATACCCACCTGCTCCAATATACCCACCCGCTCCAACATACCCACCCGCTCCAACATACCCACCTGCTCCAATATACCCACCCGCTCCAACATACCCACCCGCTCCAACATACCCACCCGCTCCAATATACCCACCCGCTCCAATATACCCACCCGCTCCAACATACCCACCCGCTCCAATATACCCACCTGCTCCAATATACCCACCCGCTCCAACATACCCACCCGCTCCAACATACCCACCCGCTCCAATATACCCACCCGCTCCAATATACCCACCCGCTCCAACATACCCACCCGCTCCAACATACCCACCCGCTCCAACATACCCACCCGCTCCAACATACCCACCCGCTCCAACATACCCACCCGCTCCAATATACCCACCCGCTCCAACATACCCACCCGCTCCAACATACCCACCCGCTCCAACATACCCACCCGCTCCAACATACCCACCCGCTCCAATATACCCACCCTGCTCCAACATACCCACCCGCTCCAATATACCCACCCGCTCCAACATACCCACCCGCTCCAATATACCCACCCGCTCCAATATACCCACCCGCTCCAACATACCCACCCGCTCCAATATACCCACCCGCTCCAATATACCCACCCGCTCCAATATACCCACCCGCTCCAATATACCCACCCTGCTCCAACATACCCACCTGCTCCAATATACCCACCCGCTCCAACATACCCACCCGCTCCAATATACCCACCCGCTCCAACATACCCACCCGCTCCAATATACCCACCCGCTCCAACATACCCACCCGCTCCAATATACCCACCCGCTCCAATATACCCACCCTGATCCAACATACCCACCCGCTCCAATATACCCACCTGCTCCAACATACCCACCCTGATCCAATATACCCACCCGCTCCAATATACCCACCCTGCTCCAACATACCCACCTGCTCCAATATACCCACCTGCTCCAACATACCCACCCTGATCCAACATACCCACCCGCTCCAATATACCCACCCGCTCCAACATACCCACCCGCTCCAATATACCCACCCTGCTCCAATATACCCACCTGCTCCAACATACCCACCCGCTCCAATATACCCACCCGCTCCAACATACCCACCCGCTCCAACATACCCACCCGCTCCAATATACCCACCCGCTCCAACATACCCACCCGCTCCAATATACCCACCCGCTCCAACATACCCACCTGCTCCAATATACCCACCCGCTCCAACATACCCACCCGCTCCAATATACCCACCCGCTCCAACATACCCACCCGCTCCAATATACCCACCCGCTCCAACATACCCACCCGCTCCAATATACCCACCCGCTCCAACATACCCACCTGCTCCAATATACCCACCCGCTCCAACATACCCACCCGCTCCAACATACCCACCTGCTCCAATATACCCACCCGCTCCAACATACCCACCCGCTCCAATATACCCACCTGCTCCAACATACCCACCCGCTCCAACATACCCACCCTGATCCAACATACCCACCCGCTCCAATATACCCACCTGCTCCAATATACCCACCTGCTCCAACATACCCACCTGCTCCAATATACCCACCCGCTCCAACACACCCACCTGCTCCAATATACCCACCTGCTCCAATATACCCACCCGCTCCAACATACCCACCCTGCTCCAATATACCCACCTGCTCCAATATACCCACCCACTCCAATATACCCACCCGCTCCAACATACCCACCCGCTCCAACATACCCACCTGCTCCAACATACCCACCTGCTCCAATATACCCACCCGCTCCAACATACCCACCGGCTCCAATATACCCACCCTGCTCCAATATACCCACCCTGCTCCAATATACCCACCCTGATCCAACATACCCACCCTGCTCCAATATACCCACCCGCTCCAACATACCCACCCTGATCCAACATACCCACCCTGCTCCAATATACCCACCCGCTCCAACATACCCACCCTGATCCAACATACCCAGCCTGCTCCAATATACCCAGCCTGCTCCAATATACCCAGCCTGCTCCAACATACCCACCTGCTCCAATATACCCACCCGCTCCAATATACCCACCCGCTCCAACATACCCACCTGCTCCAATATACCCACCCGCTCCAACATACCCACCTGCTCCAACATACCCACCTGCTCCAATATACCCACCCGCTCCAACATACCCACCTGCTCCAATATACCCACCTGCTCCAACATACCCACCCGCTCCAATATACCCACCCGCTCCAACATACCCACCCGCTCCAATATACCCACCCGCTCCAATATACCCACCCGCTCCAACATACCCACCCGCTCCAATATACCCACCCGCTCCAACATACCCACCCGCTCCAATATACCCACCTGCTCCAATATACCCACCCGCTCCAACATACCCACCCGCTCCAACATACCCACCCGCTCCAATATACCCACCCTGATCCAATATACCCACCCGCTCCAACATACCCACCCGCTCCAACATACCCACCTGCTCCAATATACCCACCCGCTCCAACATACCCACCCGCTCCAACATACCCACCCGCTCCAATATACCCACCCTGATCCAATATACCCACCCGCTCCAATATACCCACCTGCTCCAATATACCCACCTGCTCCAATATACCCACCCGCTCCAATATACCCACCTGCTCCAACATACCCACCTGCTCCAATATACCCACCCGCTCCAACATACCCACCCGCTCCAATATACCCACCTGCTCCAATATACCCACCTGCTCCAACATACCCACCTGCTCCAATATACCCACCCGCTCCAACATACCCACCCGCTCCAATATACCCACCTGCTCCAATATACCCACCCGCTCCAACATACCCACCCGCTCCAATATACCCACCCGCTCCAATATACCCAGCCTGCTCCAATATACCCACCCGCTCCAATATACCCACCCGCTCCAATATACCCACCCGCTCCAATATACCCACCTGCTCCAATATACCCACCCGCTCCAACATACCCACCCGCTCCAATATACCCACCCGCTCCAATATACCCACCCGCTCCAACATACCCACCTGCTCCAATATACCCACCTGCTCCAATATACCCACCCGCTCCAACATACCCACCCGCTCCAATATACCCACCCGCTCCAACATACCCACCCGCTCCAATATACCCACCCGCTCCAACATACCCACCCGCTCCAATATACCCACCCGCTCCAATATACCCACCCGCTCCAACATACCCACCCGCTCCAATATACCCACCCGCTCCAACATACCCACCCGCTCCAATATACCCACCTGCTCCAATATACCCACCCGCTCCAACATACCCACCCGCTCCAACATACCCACCTGCTCCAATATACCCACCCGCTCCAACATACCCACCCGCTCCAACATACCCACCCGCTCCAATATACCCACCCGCTCCAATATACCCACCCGCTCCAACATACCCACCCGCTCCAATATACCCACCTGCTCCAATATACCCACCCGCTCCAACATACCCACCCGCTCCAACATACCCACCCGCTCCAATATACCCACCCGCTCCAATATACCCACCCGCTCCAACATACCCACCCGCTCCAACATACCCACCCGCTCCAACATACCCACCCGCTCCAACATACCCACCCGCTCCAACATACCCACCCGCTCCAATATACCCACCCGCTCCAACATACCCACCCGCTCCAACATACCCACCCGCTCCAACATACCCACCCGCTCCAACATACCCACCCGCTCCAATATACCCACCCTGCTCCAACATACCCACCCGCTCCAATATACCCACCCGCTCCAACATACCCACCCGCTCCAATATACCCACCCGCTCCAATATACCCACCCGCTCCAACATACCCACCCGCTCCAATATACCCACCCGCTCCAATATACCCACCCGCTCCAATATACCCACCCGCTCCAATATACCCACCCTGCTCCAACATACCCACCTGCTCCAATATACCCACCCGCTCCAACATACCCACCCGCTCCAATATACCCACCCGCTCCAACATACCCACCCGCTCCAATATACCCACCCGCTCCAACATACCCACCCGCTCCAATATACCCACCCGCTCCAATATACCCACCCTGATCCAACATACCCACCCGCTCCAATATACCCACCTGCTCCAACATACCCACCCTGATCCAATATACCCACCCGCTCCAATATACCCACCCTGCTCCAACATACCCACCTGCTCCAATATACCCACCTGCTCCAACATACCCACCCTGATCCAACATACCCACCCGCTCCAATATACCCACCCGCTCCAACATACCCACCCGCTCCAATATACCCACCCTGCTCCAATATACCCACCTGCTCCAACATACCCACCCGCTCCAATATACCCACCCGCTCCAACATACCCACCCGCTCCAACATACCCACCCGCTCCAATATACCCACCCGCTCCAACATACCCACCCGCTCCAATATACCCACCCGCTCCAACATACCCACCTGCTCCAATATACCCACCCGCTCCAACATACCCACCCGCTCCAATATACCCACCCGCTCCAACATACCCACCCGCTCCAATATACCCACCCGCTCCAACATACCCACCCGCTCCAATATACCCACCCGCTCCAACATACCCACCTGCTCCAATATACCCACCCGCTCCAACATACCCACCCGCTCCAACATACCCACCTGCTCCAATATACCCACCCGCTCCAACATACCCACCCGCTCCAATATACCCACCTGCTCCAACATACCCACCCGCTCCAACATACCCACCCTGATCCAACATACCCACCCGCTCCAATATACCCACCTGCTCCAATATACCCACCTGCTCCAACATACCCACCTGCTCCAATATACCCACCCGCTCCAACACACCCACCTGCTCCAATATACCCACCTGCTCCAATATACCCACCCGCTCCAACATACCCACCCTGCTCCAATATACCCACCTGCTCCAATATACCCACCCACTCCAATATACCCACCCGCTCCAACATACCCACCCGCTCCAACATACCCACCTGCTCCAACATACCCACCTGCTCCAATATACCCACCCGCTCCAACATACCCACCGGCTCCAATATACCCACCCTGCTCCAATATACCCACCCTGCTCCAATATACCCACCCTGATCCAACATACCCACCCTGCTCCAATATACCCACCCGCTCCAACATACCCACCCTGATCCAACATACCCACCCTGCTCCAATATACCCACCCGCTCCAACATACCCACCCTGATCCAACATACCCAGCCTGCTCCAATATACCCAGCCTGCTCCAATATACCCAGCCTGCTCCAACATACCCACCTGCTCCAATATACCCACCCGCTCCAATATACCCACCCGCTCCAACATACCCACCTGCTCCAATATACCCACCCGCTCCAACATACCCACCTGCTCCAACATACCCACCTGCTCCAATATACCCACCCGCTCCAACATACCCACCTGCTCCAATATACCCACCCGCTCCAACATACCCACCCTGCTCCAATATACCCACCCGCTCCAACATACGCACCCTGATCCAACATACCCAGCCTGCTCCAATATACCCAGCCTGCTCCAACATACCCACCCGCTCCAACATACCCACCCTGATCCAACATACCCAGCCTGCTCCAATATACCCAGCCTGCTCCAATATACCCACCCGCTCCAACATACCCACCCGCTCCAACATACCCACCCTGATCCAACATACCCAGCCTGCTCCAATATACCCAGCCTGCTCCAATATACCCACCTGCTCCAATATACCCACCTGCTCCAATATACCCACCTGCTCCAATATACCCACCTGCTCCAATATACCCACCTGCTCCAATATACCCACCTGCTCCAATATACCCACCTGCTCCAATATACCCACCTGCTCCAATATACCCACCCTGCTCCAATATACCCACCCGCTCGAACATACCCACCTGCTCCAATATACCCACCCTGCTCCAATATACCCACCGTCTCCAATATACCCACCTGCTCCAATATACCCACCTGCTCCAATATACCCACCCTGCTCCAATATACCCACCTGCTCCAATATACCCACCTGCTCCAATATACCCACCTGCTCCAATATACCCACCCTGCTCCAATATACCCACCTGCTCCAATATACCCACCTGCTCCAATATACCCACCTGCTCCAATATACCCACCCGCTCCAACATACCCACCCGCTCCAATATACCCACCCGCTCCAACATACCCACCCGCTCCAACATACCCACCCGCTCCAACATACCCACCCGCTCCAACATACCCACCCGCTCCAACATACCCACCCGCTCCAACATACCCACCCTGATCCAACATACCCACCCGCTCCAACATACCCACCTGCTCCAATATACCCACCCGCTCCAACATACCCACCTGCTCCAATATACCCACCCGCTCCAACATACCCACCCGCTCCAATATACCCACCTGCTCCAATATACCCACCTGCTCCAATATACCCACCTGCTCCAACATACCCACCCGCTCCAATATACCCACCCGCTCCAACATACCCACCCGCTCCAACATACCCACCCGCTCCAATATACCCACCCGCTCCAACATACCCACCCGCTCCAACATACCCACCCGCTCCAATATACCCACCCGCTCCAACATACCCACCCGCTCCAATATACCCACCCTGATCCAATATACCCACCCGCTCCAACATACCCACCCGCTCCAACATACCCACCCGCTCCAACATACCCACCCGCTCCAATATACCCACCCGCTCCAACATACCCACCTGCTCCAATATACCCACCCGCTCCAATATACCCACCCGCTCCAATATACCCACCCGCTCCAACATACCCACCCGCTCCAATATACCCACCCGCTCCAACATACCCACCTGCTCCAATATACCCACCTGCTCCAATATACCCACCCGCTCCAATATACCCACCCGCTCCAATATACCCACCTGCTCCAATATACCCACCCGCTCCAACATACCCACCCGCTCCAATATACCCACCCGCTCCAACATACCCACCCGCTCCAATATACCCACCCGCTCCAACATACCCACCCGCTCCAATATACCCACCCGCTCCAATATACCCACCCGCTCCAACATACCCACCCGCTCCAATATACCCACCCGCTCCAATATACCCACCCGCTCCAATATACCCACCCGCTCCAATATACCCACCCTGCTCCAACATACCCACCTGCTCCAATATACCCACCCGCTCCAACATACCCACCCGCTCCAATATACCCACCCGCTCCAACATACCCACCCGCTCCAATATACCCACCCGCTCCAACATACCCACCCGCTCCAATATACCCACCCGCTCCAATATACCCACCCTGATCCAACATACCCACCCGCTCCAATATACCCACCTGCTCCAACATACCCACCCTGATCCAATATACCCACCCGCTCCAATATACCCACCCTGCTCCAACATACCCACCTGCTCCAATATACCCACCTGCTCCAACATACCCACCCTGATCCAACATACCCACCCGCTCCAATATACCCACCCGCTCCAACATACCCACCCGCTCCAATATACCCACCCTGCTCCAATATACCCACCTGCTCCAACATACCCACCCGCTCCAATATACCCACCCGCTCCAACATACCCACCCGCTCCAACATACCCACCCGCTCCAATATACCCACCCGCTCCAACATACCCACCCGCTCCAATATACCCACCCGCTCCAACATACCCACCTGCTCCAATATACCCACCCGCTCCAACATACCCACCCGCTCCAATATACCCACCCGCTCCAACATACCCACCCGCTCCAATATACCCACCCGCTCCAACATACCCACCCGCTCCAATATACCCACCCGCTCCAACATACCCACCTGCTCCAATATACCCACCCGCTCCAACATACCCACCCGCTCCAACATACCCACCTGCTCCAATATACCCACCCGCTCCAACATACCCACCCGCTCCAATATACCCACCTGCTCCAACATACCCACCCGCTCCAACATACCCACCCTGATCCAACATACCCACCCGCTCCAATATACCCACCTGCTCCAATATACCCACCTGCTCCAACATACCCACCTGCTCCAATATACCCACCCGCTCCAACACACCCACCTGCTCCAATATACCCACCTGCTCCAATATACCCACCCGCTCCAACATACCCACCCTGCTCCAATATACCCACCTGCTCCAATATACCCACCCACTCCAATATACCCACCCGCTCCAACATACCCACCCGCTCCAACATACCCACCTGCTCCAACATACCCACCTGCTCCAATATACCCACCCGCTCCAACATACCCACCGGCTCCAATATACCCACCCTGCTCCAATATACCCACCCTGCTCCAATATACCCACCCTGATCCAACATACCCACCCTGCTCCAATATACCCACCCGCTCCAACATACCCACCCTGATCCAACATACCCACCCTGCTCCAATATACCCACCCGCTCCAACATACCCACCCTGATCCAACATACCCAGCCTGCTCCAATATACCCAGCCTGCTCCAATATACCCAGCCTGCTCCAACATACCCACCTGCTCCAATATACCCACCCGCTCCAATATACCCACCCGCTCCAACATACCCACCTGCTCCAATATACCCACCCGCTCCAACATACCCACCTGCTCCAACATACCCACCTGCTCCAATATACCCACCCGCTCCAACATACCCACCTGCTCCAATATACCCACCTGCTCCAACATACCCACCCGCTCCAATATACCCACCCGCTCCAACATACCCACCCGCTCCAATATACCCACCCGCTCCAATATACCCACCCGCTCCAACATACCCACCCGCTCCAATATACCCACCCGCTCCAACATACCCACCCGCTCCAATATACCCACCTGCTCCAATATACCCACCCGCTCCAACATACCCACCCGCTCCAACATACCCACCCGCTCCAATATACCCACCCTGATCCAATATACCCACCCGCTCCAACATACCCACCCGCTCCAACATACCCACCTGCTCCAATATACCCACCCGCTCCAACATACCCACCCGCTCCAACATACCCACCCGCTCCAATATACCCACCCTGATCCAATATACCCACCCGCTCCAATATACCCACCTGCTCCAATATACCCACCTGCTCCAATATACCCACCCGCTCCAATATACCCACCTGCTCCAACATACCCACCTGCTCCAATATACCCACCCGCTCCAACATACCCACCCGCTCCAATATACCCACCTGCTCCAATATACCCACCTGCTCCAACATACCCACCTGCTCCAATATACCCACCCGCTCCAACATACCCACCCGCTCCAATATACCCACCTGCTCCAATATACCCACCCGCTCCAACATACCCACCCGCTCCAATATACCCACCCGCTCCAATATACCCAGCCTGCTCCAATATACCCACCCGCTCCAATATACCCACCCGCTCCAATATACCCACCCGCTCCAATATACCCACCTGCTCCAATATACCCACCCGCTCCAACATACCCACCCGCTCCAATATACCCACCCGCTCCAATATACCCACCCGCTCCAACATACCCACCTGCTCCAATATACCCACCTGCTCCAATATACCCACCCGCTCCAACATACCCACCCGCTCCAATATACCCACCCGCTCCAACATACCCACCCGCTCCAATATACCCACCCGCTCCAACATACCCACCCGCTCCAATATACCCACCCGCTCCAATATACCCACCCGCTCCAACATACCCACCCGCTCCAATATACCCACCCGCTCCAACATACCCACCCGCTCCAATATACCCACCTGCTCCAATATACCCACCCGCTCCAACATACCCACCCGCTCCAACATACCCACCTGCTCCAATATACCCACCCGCTCCAACATACCCACCCGCTCCAACATACCCACCCGCTCCAATATACCCACCCGCTCCAATATACCCACCCGCTCCAACATACCCACCCGCTCCAATATACCCACCTGCTCCAATATACCCACCCGCTCCAACATACCCACCCGCTCCAACATACCCACCCGCTCCAATATACCCACCCGCTCCAATATACCCACCCGCTCCAACATACCCACCCGCTCCAACATACCCACCCGCTCCAACATACCCACCCGCTCCAACATACCCACCCGCTCCAACATACCCACCCGCTCCAATATACCCACCCGCTCCAACATACCCACCCGCTCCAACATACCCACCCGCTCCAACATACCCACCCGCTCCAACATACCCACCCGCTCCAATATACCCACCCTGCTCCAACATACCCACCCGCTCCAATATACCCACCCGCTCCAACATACCCACCCGCTCCAATATACCCACCCGCTCCAATATACCCACCCGCTCCAACATACCCACCCGCTCCAATATACCCACCCGCTCCAATATACCCACCCGCTCCAATATACCCACCCGCTCCAATATACCCACCCTGCTCCAACATACCCACCTGCTCCAATATACCCACCCGCTCCAACATACCCACCCGCTCCAATATACCCACCCGCTCCAACATACCCACCCGCTCCAATATACCCACCCGCTCCAACATACCCACCCGCTCCAATATACCCACCCGCTCCAATATACCCACCCTGATCCAACATACCCACCCGCTCCAATATACCCACCTGCTCCAACATACCCACCCTGATCCAATATACCCACCCGCTCCAATATACCCACCCTGCTCCAACATACCCACCTGCTCCAATATACCCACCTGCTCCAACATACCCACCCTGATCCAACATACCCACCCGCTCCAATATACCCACCCGCTCCAACATACCCACCCGCTCCAATATACCCACCCTGCTCCAATATACCCACCTGCTCCAACATACCCACCCGCTCCAATATACCCACCCGCTCCAACATACCCACCCGCTCCAACATACCCACCCGCTCCAATATACCCACCCGCTCCAACATACCCACCCGCTCCAATATACCCACCCGCTCCAACATACCCACCTGCTCCAATATACCCACCCGCTCCAACATACCCACCCGCTCCAATATACCCACCCGCTCCAACATACCCACCCGCTCCAATATACCCACCCGCTCCAACATACCCACCCGCTCCAATATACCCACCCGCTCCAACATACCCACCTGCTCCAATATACCCACCCGCTCCAACATACCCACCCGCTCCAACATACCCACCTGCTCCAATATACCCACCCGCTCCAACATACCCACCCGCTCCAATATACCCACCTGCTCCAACATACCCACCCGCTCCAACATACCCACCCTGATCCAACATACCCACCCGCTCCAATATACCCACCTGCTCCAATATACCCACCTGCTCCAACATACCCACCTGCTCCAATATACCCACCCGCTCCAACACACCCACCTGCTCCAATATACCCACCTGCTCCAATATACCCACCCGCTCCAACATACCCACCCTGCTCCAATATACCCACCTGCTCCAATATACCCACCCACTCCAATATACCCACCCGCTCCAACATACCCACCCGCTCCAACATACCCACCTGCTCCAACATACCCACCTGCTCCAATATACCCACCCGCTCCAACATACCCACCGGCTCCAATATACCCACCCTGCTCCAATATACCCACCCTGCTCCAATATACCCACCCTGATCCAACATACCCACCCTGCTCCAATATACCCACCCGCTCCAACATACCCACCCTGATCCAACATACCCACCCTGCTCCAATATACCCACCCGCTCCAACATACCCACCCTGATCCAACATACCCAGCCTGCTCCAATATACCCAGCCTGCTCCAATATACCCAG
>NC_141020.1:0-284708 GCF_052327205.1 Somniosus microcephalus | reverse complement strand
TTCAGATGTGTGCCTGTAATGTCGGAAGCTGCCTTTTCACTTCATATGCTGGCTGGCTTGTGTGCTTCTAATCGAGAATCCTGCATCTTTCTAATTAGCTCAGTTAAAATGGTTAAATTCAGTACTTCCTCCTGTAATTGGTGTTGAGATCAGGTTCAGTTTACTTTCAGTCAGCATCTGTAATGTGATGGCCTCATCCCTCCCCGTCTCTGTAACCTCCTCCAGCCCCACAACCCTCCCTATCTCTAACCTCCTCCAGCCCCACAACCCTCCCTGTCTCTAACCACCTACAACCCTCCCTATCTCTAACCTCCTCCAGCCCCACAACCCTCCCTATCTCTAACCTCCTCCAGCCCCACAACCTTCCCTATCTCTGTAACCTCCTCCAGCCCCCTACAACCCTCCGTCTCTAACCTCCTCCAGCCCCCTACAACCCTCCCTATCTCTAACCTCCTCCAGCCCCACAACCCTCCCTATCTCTAACCTCCTCCAGCCCCACAACCCTCCCTATCTCTCTAACCTCCAGCCCTACAACCCTCAGATGTCTGTGCTCCTCCAATTCTGGCCTCTTGCGCATCCCTGATTTCAATCGCTCCACCATTGGTGGCTGTGCCCTCAGCTGCCTAGGTCCTAAGCTCTGGAATTCCCTCCCTAAACACCTCTCTCCTCTTAAGATGCTCCTTAAAAACCTATCTCTGACCAAACTTTTGATCACCTGTCCCTAATATCTCCTGGAACTGTCAAATTCTGCCTGATAACGCTCTTGCAAAGTGCTTTTTGGAGGTTTGCTACGTTAAAGGTGCTATATAAATAAGTTGTGTGTCCACTCCCGTCCCAGCTCAGGAACCCTGACTCTGTTCACCACTTCTGTTTAGAGCAGCGGAGGTGGAGCTGAACAAGTGCCGAGGAGAAGGTGCTATCCTGCAGGTGAGTGAAACTGCAATAGAACGCTTAACTGCTCATGTTGAAGTGAGGACCAGTAATCTGACTCTCTGCTGAGGTTGAGGAAACAAAAGTAGTGTTCCATCTAATTTTTTTAAGTGGTTGCGCATCCCATTTAAATTTTCACGCGGTTTCTCCCATTTTAAAAGCCGGTAAACTGCCTGCGCGGGACCTCCAGACTGCCGCGCAGCTTAGCGGTAGCGTCACATTTCTGGATGTTTTGATTGCCACCCCCCTCCCCACAAAGGCTTTAAAGCATGCCTTAACTTAAAGGGGTTAGATTCACAGGCCCACAGGTGTCGATCAGGCTAAAGAGGAGATAAATCAAGCAGCGGGTCAGTGATCCAAACTAGTTCCAGCTCAGCTGTGATGGTCCACTGTTTCACTATCACAGCCTCCCACTTGGGCACTGGTCACCTGTGAAAGGTACCAGGGAGGCACTGCACTGCCACACCTGAAACTGCCCCCGAAGAACTTGCCTTTTCACATGAGGATACCTGGAAATGATGATGTAGCATTGGATAAGATCAAGTGTCCAGTGGTACAATGTTGACTAACTCTTGAAGTCTGTGTGAAGAACTCTCGTGGTGGTTCAGCACTGCAGAGGGATCGGAGATGAGGTGAGGTATTTCTGGAATTTATTTTCAGGGGTCACTGAGTAGGCTTTGGAGACTGAATTAGATTTGGCAGCTTTATGTGCCACGGATTTGGTTAGTGTTATCTTTAATCCTAATCTTGGATGACAACCTAGGAGGGGATGATCCAGACTGACCAACTAGGTTGATTCTACACTGTTACTAGGGCAAATGTTTGTTAGTTGTGTGCCATGTTTACTAACGTGCCCCTTTCAGATGGTATCTAAAATAATAGTGCTGACTGGCCACGTTGCCATTCTTTGTCCAGAACAAGCTGACATTGAAAGACCAGGAGCTCACGCACAAGGATGCGTGCATAGAAGAGCAGCAGACAACAATCGCGTCGCTGCGAGATGTGGTCGCGGATCTGGAGGATAGGCTGCACTGTACGGAACAAGAGAGGCGCAAACTGCACAACACTGTGCAAGAGCTCAAGGTACATAAGGCCCAAGGCAGCCAGTGCCATTGCCAGGAACCTGTGCTGGCACCTTTCTGTTCTCCAAATACTGGGCGTGTTGGACATGGGTAAATTAGAGTCTTGCTGACTGCTAAAGTGGGAGTGTTGCAAATGTCAGTTCAGTGTAAAGGCAGGGAGGAGAGCAAAATGGAAATACATCTGGTTTAGGGGAGGAGATTGAATACAAAAAGCATGCGATAATGTGCCTGTACAAGACATTGGTTGGATTGCAGTCACAATACTGTACAGTTGAGGCACACCACTATAGTGATGTTGAATAATGGTAAGGTAGAGTTAGATTCACCAGATACCAGGGAAGAGACTAGTCAGGACCTGGAGCTGAGGTTAAGGTATCTACTGGAATTGTGTGTGTGCCTTTTAATTAGAAGGTTGAGAGTTTAAGCCCACTTCAGGACTTCAGCCCATTATCTAAGCAGTACTGCATTGTAGGATGAGATGTTAAACTGAAGTCCTGCCCTCCTGGTGGGGGTTGGGGGAGGGAGAGAGAACAGGACAAAACAAATCTTGCAACTCTTTTGAAGAGGAGCTGGGATTCAGTTCTCCTGACCAACATTGCTGAAACAGGTTAACTACTCCTTGATCTCATTGTTATAACAGTGGCTACACTGTCATTCTTTGGCTGACTTGCTTTGGGACATCCCAAGAATGTGAAAGGCAAGTTCCTAATGGGGCTTGATTTAGTAGGTCAATGAATTGGTAACAAGGCACAAACATTAGGGTTAGTACTAAAGGAATTCAAAGGACTGAACAACACGAGTTACAGGAAGAAAGTAGGGGGGGTACAGGGATTGGAGCAGACTCCAATGGTTACCTTGAACAGTCAACCTAGGGTACTTGCCTAAATGGCTGTTGAAGGCCAGCTAATTAACTCTGGGGCATCAGTCGGGTCACAATGCACCATAGGCAAGTGCTTCCACCAGGGGTGAGTACATAACTGAGTAAAACATGGTCTGTCTTTCGCCACAGGCCAGACTTACTGCAGCTAAAGTAACAGACTAACGGAGCCCAGAATGTGGGTGAAGCTGGGGCCTTGCTGGTCTGAGTGGCTCAGCTGGTCATTTGCTCGGCCATGAAGAGCTTTCTCCTTTGCTCGTAGCTTTGTCTTCAAGCAGTAGATGATCGGAGGAATTCTTTCTCTTTGCCCCATATGTAACCAATAATTTTCCCTCTGTTACTTTGCAGGGTAACATCCGCGTGATCTGCCGTATGCGGCCAGTCCTGGACTCTGAGAAGGCAGATGGCAATGAACTTCACGTTCAGTTCTTGCCCAATGAGGAGGGGATCACCTTGACTAAAATGGAAGAGGTAAGATTGACCTGTGCGCTGTATCTGATCCTTCAAACTGGTAACCAGCAATAAACATCAACTGCAGCAATGCTACTGACTGTTAGATTCGGGCACAGGACAGGGGCGTTCTGTTCTTCCCGCAAAGCAGGAAACGAAAGGGTTGCCCGATTGACTTTACAGGGACTATGAAATGGTGTTGCTGCACTACCCACTTACTCGAGTGTCTGGATGACGCCACTGTCGGCCAATGAGTTGGAGGCAGGCTGCCCACTCTGCTTGCTTTCTGCTTCCAATGTTTACTGGATGGAGTCATTGTGTGGCAGTGGGAATTACTTCAGAAGTGAAATTCTGCAGAGTAGGGATGTTGAGCCATTGAAGTTCTAACACTACTTCTCCCTGGGCACTATACCAGCTCAGTACAAAGTCTTGCATATCTAGTTCCTTTGCTTGTTTACAAACTTAACTTTTTCTCCCCCTCTCTGTCCCTGGCTACAGTCTCACATAGGCCGCGATCCGAAAGGAGAGGTGAAATACGACTTCAGATTTGACCGTGTTTTCCAGCCAATGGCAAGTCAGAAAGATGTATTTGAAGATATCTCCCAACTAGTCCAGGTAATGGGGGTAGGGTGGTCTGGGTAATGATGGGGGTGGCGGGAGGATGGTTCAGGTAATGAGATGATTGGATGGTTTAGATAGCATTGCATAGGAGGCTTCCTCAGTCTGAGTATGCAGGTGGTTTCACTAAAGATTGCTGATAAACTACTCACTGCCTCAATCTTTCTGAGTGGAATGATCCTTTTTAGATGTCGGTGTTTATACTGGTGTGGAGGTGCCGGAGTTGGACTGGGGTGGACAAATGTAAGCAGTCACCACACCAGGTTATAGTCCAACAGCTTTATTTGAAACCACAAGCTTTCGGAGCGCTGCTCCTTCGTCAGGTGTAGTGGAGAAATGCATAAAGACGCAGCTTATATAGTCAGAGAATAATGTCAGATGTTTACAGGTAATCTTGCCAACTGCCATTTATCACACCTCGGCAGAGAGATAATCACAGCAATCAACGGTGTGAATGGTGTCCAAACAGGTCAGTCAGGGAAACATTACATCAAAGAACAATGAGGTGGGGTCACAAGGTCAAATATTGCAGATGCTGGGGTCTGTATGAAAAACAAAAAAGACACAACATTTTTTTTGCTGGAAATCACAGCAGGTCCGGCCGCATCTGTGTAGAGAGAACAAGCCAATGTCGACTCGAGTCTGGATGACCCTGCGTCAAGTGGGGTTACATGTAGCGTGACATGAACCCAAGATCTCGGTTGAGGCCGTCCTCATGGGTGCGGAACTTGGCTATCAGTTTCTGCTCGACGATTTTGCGTTGTGTGTCTCGAAGGCCGCCTTGGAGAATGCTAACCTGAAGATCGGAGGCTGAATGTCCTTGACTGCTGAAGTGTTCCCCGACTGGGAGGGAACACTCCTGCCTGGTGATTGTTGCGCGGTGTCCGTTCATCGTTGTCGCAGTGTCTGCATGGTCTCGCCGATGTACCATGCTCTGGGACATCCTTTCCTGCAACGTATGAGGTAGACAACGTTGGCCGAGTCAATGAGCATGTACCATGTACCTGGTGGGTGGTGTCCTCACGTGTGATGATGGTATCTGTGTTGATGATTTGGCATGTCTTGCAGAGGTTGCTGTGGCAGGGTTGTGTGGTGTCGTGGTCGCTGTTCTCCTGAAAGCTGGGTAATTTGCTGCGAACGATGGTCTGTTTGAGGTTAGGCGGCTGTTTGAAAGCGAGTAGTGGAGGCGCGGGGATGGCCTCAGCGAGGTGTTCATCGATGACATGTTGAAGGCTGCTAAGAACATGGCGTAGTTTCTCCGCTCCGGGGAAGTACTGGACGACTAAGGGTACTCTGTTGGTTGTGTCCCGTGTTTGTCTTAGGAGGTCGGTGCAATTTTTCGCTGTGGCCCGTCGGAACTGTCGATTGACGAGTCAACCGTCTCGTACACCAGCTCTACAGCAGACGCCGCAACCTCGAAACCAAGATGGAGTCCATGTTCTCGCCTGTGCTCAGGACACAGCAGACCAGCTACGAGACACCGCCAAACAAACAAGGCAATGGAACTACGCTACCTACATGCACACCAAGAACAGGAAGCTTGAGAAACACTGCATCACCAGCAGCAGCAACCAAGCCTCCCCTGGTACCACGGTTGAAACCACAGGGAAATCCATCGTCAACCTGTCCGACCACACCCTTCAACCAGACGAAATTGAAGTTCTCAGCCGAGGGCTCAATTTCTGCCCCACCACCAAAATGGACCCCATCGGTCTTGCGGCAGACAGAGGAATTCATCAGGAGAATGAGGCTCCGGGAATTCTTCCACAAATTCCAAGATGTCAGCAGCGAACCCAATGAGACAATCAATGATCCGGAACAGCAGACAGAGGGATCCGCAGTGCAGCAACCGAAAAGAGTCAAATTGGACCCCTCCGGAGGGTCGCTGCCCTAAGCTTGACATGTATGCTCAAGCTGTCAGGAGATGCATCAACGCCAGATTCATCAGCCGCACTCACGAGAGTCCAGAATGTCACCCGAGCACAACACAACGCCATCCGCGCTCAAGACCAACCGCAACATCGTCATCAAACCAGCAGACAAAGGAGGCGCCATCGTCATACAGAACAGAACGGACTATTGCAAAGAAGTGTACCGACAACTGGACAACCAGGAACACAACAGTTACCCGCAGATCCAACCAAAGAACACACCCGCCAACTCAACAGACTGATCAAGACCTTCGATCCAGACCTTCAAAGCATCCTACATGCTCTCATCCCACGTACTCCCCACGTGGGAGACTTCTACTGCCTCCCAAAGATACACAAAGCCAACACACCTGGACGTCCTATCGCATCAGGCAACGGAACCCTGTGTGAGAACCTCTCTGGATATGTCGAGGCATCCTGAAACCCATTGTACAGGGAACCCCCAGCTTCTGTCGCGACACTACAGACTTCTTACAGAAACTCAGCACCCACGGACCAGTTGAACCAGGAACACTCCTCGCCACGATGGACGTCTCGGCACTCTACACCAGCATCCCCCACGATGACGGCATCGCTGCGACAGCCTCGGTACTCAACACCAACAACAGCCAATCTCCAGACGCCATCCTACAATTCATCCTTGACCACAATGTCTTCACCTTCGACAACCAGTTCTTCACCCAAACACACGAACAGCCATGGGGACCAAATTCGCACCCCAATACGCAAACATCTTCTTGCACAAGTTCGAGCAAGACTTCTTCGCTGCACAGGATCTCCAACCAACGCTATACACCAGATACATCTACGACATTTTCTTCCTATGGACCCACGGCGAAGAATCACTGAAAAGACTACACGATAACATACGAGTTCCATCCCACCATCAAACTCACCATGGACTACTCCTCAATCGGTTTCATTCTTGGACGCACGAATCTCCATCAAAGACGGACACCTCAGCACTTCACTCTACCGCAAGCCCACCGACAACCTCACGATGCTTCACTTCTCCAGCTTCCACCCTAACCACTTTAAAGAAGCCATCCCCTAGGACAAGCCCTGCGAATACACAGGATCTACTCAGACGAGGAGGAACGCGATGGACACCTACAGACACTGAAAGACGCCCTTGTAAGAACAGGATATGACACTCGACTCGTCAATCGGCAGTTCCGACGGGCCACAGCGAGAAATCGCACCGACCTCCTCAGAAGACAAACACGGGACACAACCAACAGAGTACCCTTCGTCGTCCAGTACTTCCCCCGGAGCAGAGAAACTACGCCATGTTCTTCGCAGCCTTCAACACTTCATCGATGACGACGAACACCTCGCTAAAGCCATCCCCACGCCGCCACTACTCGCTTTCAAACAGCCGCCTAACCTCAAACAGACCATCGTTCGCAGCAAATTACCCAGCTTTCAGGAGAAAAGCGACCACGACACCACACAACCCTGCCACAGCAACCTCTGCAAGACATGCCAGATCGTCAACACAGATACCATCACGTGAGGACACCACCCACCAGGTACATGGTACATACTCATGTGACTCGGCCAACGTTGTCTACCTCATACGTTGCAGGAAAGGATGCCCCGGATGCCCCGGAGCATGGTACATCGGCGCGACCATGCAGACACTGCGACAACAGATGAACGGACACCGCGCAACAATCGCCAGGCAGGAGTGTTCCCTCCCAGTCGGGGAACACTTCAGCAGTCAAGGACATTCAGCCTCCGATCTTCGGGTAAGCATTCTCCAAGGCGGCCTTCGAGACACACGACAACGCAAAATCGTCGAGCAGAAACTGATAAGCCAAGTTCCGCACCCATGAGGACGGCCTCAACCGAGATCTTGGGTTCATGTCACGCTACATGTAACCCCACCTGACGCAGGGTCATCCAGACTCGAGTCGACATTGGCTTGTTCTCTCTACACAGATGCGGCCGGACCTGCTGTGATTTCCAGCAAAAAAAATGTTTTTTGTCTTTGTTTTTCATACAGACCCCAGCATCTGCAATATTTGACCCCTTGTGACCCCACCTCATTGTTCTTTGATGTAATGTTTTCCTGACTAACCTGTTTGGACGCCATTCACACCTTTGATTGCTGTGATTATCTCTCTGCCGAGGTGTGATAAATGGCAGTTGGCAAGATTACCTGTAAGCATCTGGCAGTATTCTCTGACTATATAAGCTGTGTCTTTATGCATTTCTCCACTTCACCTGACGAAGGAGCAGCGCTCCGAAAGCTTGTGATTTCAAATAAAGCTGTTGGACTATAACCTGGTGTTGTGTGACTTCTTACAAGTGTTTATACTGGAACAGGGTTTGTTGCCTAATTGGTATGAAACTTTAACTCTTGTATTCAGTTATTTATGCAAGCATGATTAGTGGACATGGGAACCTTTCCATCCACACTATTAGTATTACCATAAGAGCAGGAGGAGGCCATTCAGCCCCTTGAGCCCATTCTGCCATTCAATTAGATCATGGCTGATGTACTTCAACCCTGTTTACCTGCCTTTGCCCTGTATCCCTGGATTCCCTTATGAATAAAAAGCTGTCAATCTGGGTCTTGACAGGTTCAATGGTCCCCAGCATCCACAGCCTTTCTGTGGAAAGACTTCCAGGTTTCCACTACCCTTTGTGTGAAGAAGTGCTTCCAGATTTCACTCTTAAATAGCCGAGCTCTAATTTTAAGACTCTGGCATCTTTTTATCGTATTAAACCTGCTCCGGCTGGTAAGAGCATCAATTTGTGTACTAAACAGTTCAGAATGTGAAGGCACTCACTAAGTAATGGATGGTGCCCATTGCACCTCTGGATCTGGATCCAATGAGTTGGTGCTTTTAGAGAAGGACCGGGCAGAAAATGGAGGTAATGGGGTTATGTAAGATTACATGCATAGGATATACGGCACAAACAGGCCATTCGGCCCAACCAGTCCATGCCGGCATTTATGCTCCACTTGAGCCTCCTCGTCTTTCCTCATCTAAATCTATCGACGAAACCCTCGATTCCCTTCTCCCTCATGCTTGTCTAGCCTCCCCTTAAATGCATCAATACCATTCGCTTCAGCCACTCCCTGTGGTAACAAGTTCCACATTCTCACCACGCTTTGGGTAAAGAAGTTTCTTTTGAATTCCCTATTGGATTTCTTGGTGACTATCTTATATTGATGGCCTCTAGTTTTGCTCTTCCCCACACATGTAAACATTCTCTCTGTATCTACTCTATCAAAAATGTTTATAATTTTAAAGGTCTCCCCTCTGGTTTTTCCCCCAAGAGAAGAGACCCAGCCTGCTCATCCTTTCCTGATATGTATACCCTCGCATTTCTGGTATCCTCCTTGTAAATCTTCTCTGCACCCTCTCCAGGGCCTCTCTCCTTTTTATAATATGGCGACCAGAACTGTACGGAATACTCTGGTCTAACCAAGGCTCGATACAGGTTTAGCATAACTTCCCTACTTTTCAATTCTATCCCTCTAGAAATAAACCCTAGTGCTTGGTTTGCTTTTTTATGGCCTTGCTAACCTACGTCACAACTTTTAGTGATTTGTGTATTTGTACTCCGAGATCCCTTTGTTCCTCTACCCCACCGAGTCTCGCACCCTCCAAGTGATAAGTGACCTCCCTATTCTTCCTACCAAAATGTAATCCCTCCCATTTATCTGTGTTGAACTTCATTTGCCAATTATATGCCCATTCTGCAAGTTTATTAATGTCCTCCTGTAACTTCTTGTAGTCCTCCTCAGTATTGACTATCCCCACCCCACCCCCCAAATTTGGTGTCATCCACAAATTTAGAAATTGTGTTTTTGATTTCTAAATCGTTAATATAAACTGTGAACAGCAGCGGTCCCAGCACTGATCCTTGTGGAACACGAGGGGTGGGGGCAGGTGGTAAGTAGTGCAACTGTTTTGGGATCTTGAAGGGTCCCAAGGCTCGGCCCAGAGTCATGTGCCCAAAGTGACGATGCGGGCAGTCTGAATCGAGGGAGTTATGCGATGTGGAGTAACTCTGCCTGTCTGTCTTCCCCTCTTCCCAGTCTGCCTTGGATGGATACAACGTGTGCATTTTTGCTTATGGACAAACGGGCAGTGGGAAGACCTTTACTATGGAAGGACCCGATGACGTGACATCAAAGACCAAGGGGATGATTCCGCAGGCCGTTGATCAGATCTTCTTAACTGCACAGGAATTGAAGGCCACGGGATGGACAGTGAGTTACTGCAGGAAGTGGCATACGTCACACACCACCCGCTCTCCTGTAGGCACTGACTCAACCTCGATTTTAGATACCCGCTGTTCTCTGGTACTTCACCAAGCGGTTATTTGTACTGTGCCTTTAGACACAGGATTTGGACAGCAGCTGAATATCACATCTATCTTCTTTGCTCCAGTCCAGAGCCCAGTCGTAGCATCTGTACTATTGGCCAACTGGCCAGTGTTCAGGCTTTTCAGATCTAGCCTATGTGGCTGATTTCTTTGCAATAGTGAAGCTGTAGAAGAACTTGCATTTCTATAGTGCCTTTCAGCACCTCTGGATGTCTCAAAAGCACTTCACAGCCAATGACCTACTTTTCTACATTAGTGACTACACTTCAAAAGTTCTTTGAATTTGTATGGCAATGTGCCTAAGACATGGGGAGGGATACTAGGAGGAGGAGGTCATTCAGCCCATTGTGCCTGCGCTGGCTGAAAGAGCTATCCAACCTAATCCCACTTTCCAGCTCTTGGTCCGTAGCCCTGTCGGCTACAGCACTTCAAGTGCATATCCAAGTACTGTTTAAATGCAGTGAGGGTTTCTGCCTCTACCACCCTTTCAGGCAGTGAGCTCCAGACCCCCACCACCCTCGGTGAAAACAGTTCTCCACAACGCCCCTCTAATCCTTCTATCAATTACTTGTATTTCAATAATGGAAAGTGCTTTAAAAGTACAGAAAACATGGCTTGGGGGGTTTCATGATTCTACTTCACAAAGCATGACCTGGTGCCACCAGACTTTGATTCAACAGTGCAAAAGTTGATAGTGTGGCTTTTAATTTGTGCTCTTTCTGTCTAGCCAAGTACTGTACTTGAATAATTGCTTTGAGTCAGTTAATGCCATTGGCTGTTTTGCAATAATCTGAGCACTTTTTTTGCATCTGTTTCAGTATAAATTCACTGCCAGCTTTTTGGAGATCTACAATGAGACCCTTCGTGACCTGCTTGTGACAAAACCAGAGAAAAATGTCGAGTACGAGATCAAATGGCTCGGCGCTAAATGTGAAAAGCTGTACGTAACAAACCTCCAATATATCCCCGTCGCCACAGCGGAGGAGGTGGGTAACGTTTGTGTACTTGTGTTTACAACTCAAACTGTTCATGAGTGAAAAGAATGCTTGTTTGCTGGTTTGTTAATACCGTTCCGTACCAGCGAGGAGAGCTGGGACTGCTCACTGTTTCCTTGAACAGGGCCGGGTAATCAGTTTGACGTTTCTTTGTTGTGAACAGAAATATAATTTCTTTACTATGAAACTGAGCAGGGCATGTTGTGCTCTGTGCCCACGTCTAGTAGGTTAGCACCACTTTCATTCTTCAAGTTTTACATTTAGATTGCTCCTGGTTCAATAACCACTCGCCATCAATTGAAAGTAGATGGCGTTAAGTCAGATCAGCCCTGATCTCATTGAATGGCAGAGCAGGCTCGAGGGGCTGAATGGGCTGTTCCTGCTCCTGTGTTCCACTGGTCCTTTGGTGCCTCTATTAAATCGCCATTGGTTCGATTTACAGAACTCCAATTTGAATTCTGTGTTTAGCATCTTCAGTTTTGGGAGAGGGATTTCGATGAGTAAATGCTCAAATCAGTTGAGTTGCCTGGCTTCACGGATCGGCAGTTGAGTGTAGTTTCTCTGTTTCTGTCCTCCCCACGCAGGTTTGCAATTTGATTGCTATCGCAAAAGGCAATCGGTCGGTGGTGAGAACGGAAGCGAATTATCATTCCTCACTGAGCCACAGTGTCTTCCAGCTGGAGATTGACAGGAGTAACTCCACTGGTGATCTCCAGTACACATGTGAGTATCTGTCCCAACGTTGACCTTCTCTAGCGATGGGCAAAGTTTGGGCTTCAGCAATCCTCCTTCGATGCTGGTTGTGGTGCTTGTCTGTCGAACTGAAGCAGTGGGTTAACACTGCTGCCCCTCTTTACACTGGAATTAGACAATCTACAAGGGGTTCTATTTGCAGCACCCAATGAGCGCACAGCCACTTGTGTCTTGTCCAAGCTGCTAACCCAGCTCCTATGTGTTGCTGTAAGGGCAGCACTGACCCATGGTGCCCAACAAAAGGCCCCATTTACTTGTGCACAGCCCCTGGGGGTAGTCGTGCTACTTTGAAAAGACAAATCAGACCCCTCTGACTTCCCATCGCTGTGAGACTCGAAGCTGACACTAGGTGTGTAACCTGAATGAACTGGCAAATCCCTGCCGTACGTTGCAACAAGAGCCTGAGGCAAGTAATGGGGGAGTAGTACACTTTGCATATCAGACAGCACTTCTCTCCCCCAGATTCAGTGTCGTGTAACCAGATGCAGCAGCTCCCTCTAGTTCATCCCAACAATACGGCACCACCCCAACCTTAACAATCCCAACTGTGCACCAATGTGACACTTTCCCGATTCCCACGTCGACAATCCTGCTGGATCTGAGATTAGCGTGAGACTAACTGCCAGAGTCTCCCTGCGTAGGAAGGAGGCTTTCATCCCTTCAGTCTGCTAGCTTTGAACTGGAGCTTGTAGCTCGTCCCTCCCTACTCCGATTGTGTGCGTAAAGGGACAGGTAGCTGCGGCTTGTTGCTGTTGGCCTGTTTGTAGCTGCCCACTGCTACACTGGCCAGACACTCCCTCCACAGTTCCACCTGATTTCTCCCCCCCCCCCCCCCCCCCCCCTCTACTTTCTAGCACCTCCTAAAGATCCTGCTCCTTCCCTTTCTCCCTCCACTCTGGAAACCATTCTCTCCCACGCCTCTTGTCTTGGTTTGAAAAACAGCACTATTTTCAAAAATGCTACAATGCTGTTTGCTGTCCAAAAGAATGACTACCACCCTCTCCATGAGGCATTTGGTTATTGATGCGTTTGCTACCAAGATTGTGGCATTTTGTGTTGCTGTCAAACATGGAACGTGGTCCCTGTCAACCTTTCTGATTCGAGACCTGCCTCCTCCAGCAGGTTTTAATGTTTTCAGCCCTGTGCGGTAACCTTGCTTTTTTGCTAATGCTGGTGTTGGTTTTTCCCCCAATGGGTTCAGCAACCCTGTGTCTGGTGGACCTGGCAGGCAGTGAGCGGATCGATAAATCTCACTCGAGGGGTGATCGTCAGCGGGTGTCAATTAACAGGAGCCTTTCCCAGCTTGGGCGTGTAATCCTGTCGCTGTCAAACAAGGTAAGATCCAGTATAGGAGGTTAAAGCCTTTGGAAACGGGACTGGTTCGGCTCCATACCCCATTTACACCCGATCTAATTTTTACACTCCATTTACATCAGGTTAAAATAGAAGCTGTTTCTGTTCCTTGCTCTTTCTCCCCATGCGCCCTCAGTCCCACCACAGATCTTGAGCATTCCATTTGTACCCCACCCACCAATAGCTTGAGTAAAAACGGAAAATTCTGGAGATACTCAGCATCTGTAGAGAGAGAAACGGTTAATGTTTCAGGTCGATGACCCTTCGCCAGAACTGGGAAAAAGTTGGCGATGTAACAGGTTTTTAAGTGAGGGGAGGAAAGAACAAAAGGGATGGTCTGATAGGATGGAAGGCAGGAGAGATTAAGAGACAAACGGGATGATGGTGCAAGGCAAAGCGGTCAAACAATCTGCGTTTGGTCTCCCCAATGTAGAGGAGACCACATCGTGAAGTGATTATAGTATACTAAATTGCAAGAAGTGCAAGTAAATCGCTGTTCCTCCTGGAAAGTGTTTGGGGCCCCGGACAGTGGGCAGGGAGGAGGTAAAAGGGCAGGTGTTGCAGCTCCTGGGCTTGCACGGGAAGGTGCCGGGTGTTGGGGGTGATAGGAGTGGACCAGGGTGTCGCGGAGGGAGCGGTCCCTTCGGAATGCTGAAAGGGGAGGTGAGGGGAAGATGTGTTTGGTGGGCAGATCATGCTGGAGGTGGCGGAAATGACTGAGGATCCGTTGAATGTGGAGGCTGGTGGGTAAGGTGAGGACCAGGGGAACCCTATCGTGGTGCCAATGAAGCTCGAGGAACAGCACCTCTTTCGATGAGGCACTTTACAGCTTCCGGACTCCACAAAGTTCAACAATTTCAAACCATAACGTCTGCCCCATCTTATTTTCTCTCCGGCAGCTGTTGATCATCCTGCCATCACCATTTACACTTCATCTAGACTCATCTTTTGTTTCTTGTCCCATTACCATCTCCTTTTGCCTTGCACCATCATCCCTTTTGTCTCTTAATCTCTCCTGCCTTCCATCCCATCACAGACCTTCCCTTTTTTTCTTCTCCCTCCCCCACCCCCCTTTCCCTGCCCCTACACTTGCTTAAAAACCTGTTACACCTGCAACTTTTTCCAGTTCTGACAAAGGGTCATCGACCTGAAACGTTAACTGTTTCTCTCCACGGATGCTGCCTGACCTGCGTATTTCCAGCATTTTGTTTTTATTTCAGATTTCCAGCAGCCGCAGTATTTTGCTTCTGAAATGGCTCAAATAGTTCAGTGTCGGCCTTTATCCACTTTCCCTGTGAATATTCGGTGCTGGTCAGCCACAGCTGTGCAAAGTATGTTGGCCCTTGTGTGTTTTATTTAAACACTGCTACTTTGTACTGTCTCAACGGGGGTTTTAAATACTGTCACTTTGGGGCAGTAGGTGGGATGTGGGGGGCCGGGGGGGTGCCTACTGCTGATTCTGTTTTGTCTGTGGAACAAACTGATGCAGGTGTGCAGAGATGTGGATCATTCTCAGTGTGGGCTGTTTAAAAGACCGCTCTGGTTCTGGTTAGTGGCAGTGCTCTGCTGTATTGTTCGAGAGTGGGGAGAGGGAAACCAGTCCCATTTGAACTAACTATACAGCAGGAACTAATTGGATATTGGCAAGATTAAATTGTATATTCGATAAGGCGTGAAAGGTTAGTCCCCACACATTTGGAATAAACGGGTCTTTTTCCGAGTGGCAGGCAGTGACTAGTGGGGTACCGCAGGGATCGGTCCTTGGACCCCAGCTATTCACAATATATATTAATGATCTAGACAAGGGAACTAGATGTAATAACTCCAAATTTGCAGACGAGACAAAGCTGGGTGGGCGTGTGTGCTGTGAGGAGGCTGCCGAGAAACTCCAGGATGATTTGAACAGGTTGGGTGATTGGGCAGAAGCATGGCAGATGCAATATAATGTGGATAAATGTGAGGTTATCCACTTTGGTAGCAAAAACAGCAAGGCAGATTATTATCTGAATGGCAATAGATTGGGAGAAGGTGGGGAAGTGCAACGAGACCTGGGTGTCCTTGTCCACCAGTCGCTGAAGGTAAGCATGCAGGTGCAGCGGGCGGTTAAGAAGGCAAATGGTATGTTGGCCCTCTTCGTAGCGAGAGGGTTTGAGTACAGGAACAAGGATGTCTTGCTGCAGTTGTACAGGGCCTTGGTGAGACCACATCTTTAGTATTGTGTGCAGTTTTGGTCGCCTTATCTGAGGAAGGATGTTCTTGCCATGGAAGGAGTTCAGCAAAGATTCACCAGGCTGATACCTGGGATGGCAGGAATGACGTATGAGGAGAGATTGGATCGATTGGGCTTGTACTCGCTGGAGTTCAGAAGAATGAGGGGATGTCATTGAAACTTATAAAATTCTAACCGGACTAGATGCAGGAAGGATGTTCCCGATGGTCGGGGAGTCCAGAACCTGGGGTCACAGGATAAGGGGTAGGACATTTAGGACAGAAATGAGGAGGAATTTCTTCACCCAGAGAGTGGTGAACCTCTGGAATTCTCTACCACAGAAGGCAGTAGAGGTCAATTCATTAAATATATTCAAGAAGGAGTTGGATATATTTCTCCAGGCTAAAGGGATATGGGGAGAAAGCAGGGACCGGGTACTGAATTTGGATGATCAGCCATGATCGCATTGAATGGCAGAGCAGGCTCGAGCAGCCGAATGGCCTACTCCTGCTCCTAGCTTCTATTTCTATTTCTTTCCCTGCAAAATTTGCTGTTCCTATTCACAGAAACCCCCACAGTGCAGATGGAGGCCATTTCGGCCCATCGAGCCTGCACCGACACATATCCCACCCGATCCCTGTAACCCCTACACCAACACATATCCCACCCTATCCCCGTAACCCCACGTATTTAATCCCCCTAACACAGGGTCAATTTATCATAGCCAATCAACCTAACCTGCACATCTTTGGACTGTGGGAGGAAACCGGAGGAAACCCACGCAAACACGGGGCGAATGTGTGTGGAGTTTGCACAGTCGCCCGAGGCTGGATTCGAACCCGGGTTCCTGGTGCTGTGAGGCAACAGTGCTAACCACTATGCCACCGTGCTGCTGTGAGATGTGAGGGACATGTTGTTTTATAGGGTCCACTGCAGTAATAGCTGTGTGTGGAAACTCAGTACACACAGATTTGCTAGTGCCTTTCATGACTTTGGGATGTCCCAAAGTGCCTTCCAGCCAATGAAGTACTTTTTTGAAATGTAGTCATTGTTTTAATGTATAAAACACAGCAGCCAATTAGCATACAGCAAGCTCCCACAGCCATGTGATGATCAGATCTGTTTGTGATGTTGGTTGAGGGATAAATATTGGCCAGGACACCAGGGAGAACTCCCTTGCTTGTCGAAATAGTACCATGGGATCTCTTGCATCCACCTGAGGGGACAGACCGGGGCCTCGGTTTAACATCTCATCCGAAAGACGGCACCTCTGACAGTGCAGCATTCCCTCAGTACTGCACTGGGAGTGTCGGCCTAGATTTATGGGCTCCTGTCTCTGGAGTGGGACAGTGCTGGTGGGTGGAGCTATTTTACTATTCGTCTCTTGTCACAGGAGTTCCCTTTGTTTTTTCCAGGAATCACACATCCCCTACCGGGACAGCAAGCTAACTTACCTGCTGCAGAACAGTTTAGGAGGCAATTCAAAGATGTAAGCTGCTTTCTCCTCCAGTCGGTACAATGATGTTCCATTTATCTAATTTGTGAAGTTTTTTTAAAATTGGAAACCTTTTCCTTGCAGGCTGATGTTTGTGAATATCTCTCCCCTAGAAGAGGACTTCAGCGAGTCACTCAATTCCTTGCGCTTTGCCAGTAAGGTATGTCGAATTCAAATGGTTCATGCCCTGTGTTGCAGAAACTGGCTGCTAGTGATTGTGTACAGTGGGGCACAAATGAGAGTTTGTGGTATTTATGTGCTTGTCACTGAGGTTTGACAACAGTACAAGCTGTGACCTAATGACTAACTATTGTGTTGCAGTACAAGTCCTGTACCCAGCCTCCTTGCTCGTTGAGCAGCTGACCCATACAAGTTCCATCTGAGCTAGCTTGTGTGACAGCAAGGGTTTTTTCAATTGGCCTGTAGTTTCAGGGGTGGAACCAGACCACTCTGCTCCAGACCTCATTACAGCCTAGGTCCAAACATGGACAGAGGAGCTGAATTCCAGAGGTGAGAGTGACTGCCCTTGACATCAAGGCAGCATTTGACCGAGTGTGGCATCAAGGAGCCCTAGTAAAACTGAAGTCAATGGGAATCAGGGGAAACTCCACTGGCTGGAGTCATACCTAGCACAAAGGAGGATGGTTGTGGTGGTTGAAGGTCAATCATCACAGCCCCAGGACATCGCTGCAGGAGTTCCTCAGGACAGTGTCTTAGGCCCAACCATCTTCAGCTGCTTCATCAATGACCTTCCCTCCAACATAAGGTCAGAACTGGGGATGTTCGGTGATCAAATCAACTTTTATTGTCATTGTTAGTGCACAAGTGCAGTACAACGAAATGTAGGCTTGCGGCTCCTGAGTGTACAATTTGGATTAGGACACTTAAACATTTCAACATACATTTGTACATATATATTAGCATAAATATGACCAGAATAAAGTGCATCGGCAGATGTGCAGGCTTTAGTGTTTATTTGTGGAGTTCAGTAGGATGACAGCCCTGGGAAAGAAGCTATTCCTAAATCTGGTCGTACGGGTGCGGATGCATCTGTAGCGTCTTCCAGATGGTAGGAGGGCGAACAGACTGGCTGGGGTGGGTAGGGTCTTTGATGATGGTCCGTGCCCTCCGTAGGCAGTGTTTCTGATATATATGTTCTATGGTCGGTAGCCGGGTGCTGGTAATGCGTTGGGCAGTTTTGACTACCCGCTGCAGGGCTTTCCGGTCATGGGAGCTACAGCCGCCGTACCATACCGTGATACAGTTTGTCAGGATGCTCTCTATAGTGCAGCGATAGAAGTTAGAGAGGATTGGGGGTGACAGATTACATCCCTTCAGCCTCCAAGAAATATAGGCGCTGCTGGGCCTCCTTCACCAGAGAGGAGGTGTTGAGGGACCAGGAGAGGTCTTCCGTGATGTGGACTCCGAGGAACTTAAAGCTGGCCACCCTTTCCACCTCCGCCCCATTGATGTGGATGGGGGTGTGACTTCCGCCTTTGGACTTCCTGAAGTCCACGATTATTTCCTTTGTTTTCTTGGTGTTAAGGGCCAGGTTGTTGTCGGCGCACCACTTCACGAGATGCTGGACCTCCTCCCTGTAGGCTGACTCATCGTTGTTGGTGATCTGGCCTACTACTGTGGTGTCATCTGCAAACTTGATGATGGTGTTGGAACCATTAACAGCCACACAGTCGTGGGTGAAGAGGGAGTAGAGGAGGGGGCTCAGCACACATCCTTGTGGGGCCCCCGTGTTCAGGGTCGGGGGGAGGTGTGGTTGCCTAATTTGACAGACTGGGGTCTGTTTGTTAGGAAGTCCAGGGTCCAGTTGCAGAGGGAAGTGTTCAGGCCAAGAGTTTGGAGTTTGGTGGCCAGCTTATTGGGGACGATAGTGTTGAATGCTGAGCTGTAGTCTATAAACAACATTCTGATGTAGGTCTCCTTACCATCTAGGTGATTCAGTGCCGAGTGTAGAGCAGTAGTGATTGCATCCTCCGTTGATCTGTTTGCCCGATAGGCAAACTGGTGTTGGTCAAGGGAGGCAGGAACACTGGCTTTGATGTGGGCTAAGACCAGTCTCTCTCAACTGGTGACTGTATGCCTGCAGTGTTCAGCGCCATTCACAACTCCTCAGATAATGAAGCAGTCCATGCCTGTATGCAACAAGACCTGGATGACGTTCAGGCTTGGGCTGAGATGTAGCCAGTAACATTCATGCCACAGAAGTGCCAGGCAATGACTCTCCCAACAAGCAAGGGTCTAACCACCACCCCTTAACATTCAATGGCATTACCATCGCCAAATTCCCCCACCATCAACATCCTGAGGGTCACCATTGGCCAGAAACTTAACTGGACCAGCCACATAAATACTGTGGCAACAAGAGCAGGTCAGAGGCTAGGTATTCTGTGGCAAGTGTCTCTCCTCCTGACTCCCCAGTCTGTCCACCATCTACAAGGCACAAGTCAGGAGTGTGATGGAATACACTCCACTTGCCTGGATGAGTGCAGCTCCAACAACACTAAGCTCAACACCATCCAGGACAAAGCAGCCCGCTTGATTGGCTCCCCGTCCATCACCTTAAACATTCACTCCCTCCACCACCGGCGTACCGTGGCTGCAGTGTGTACCATCTACAAGATGCGCTGCAGCAACTCGCCATGGCTTCAGCAGCAGCACCTCCCAAACCCATGATCTCCCACCTAGAAGGACAAGGACAGCAGGCGCATGGGAACACCACCTCCAAGTCTCACACCATCCTGACTTGGAAGTATATCACCGATCCTTCATCGTCACTGGGTCAAAATCCTGCAACTCTCTAACAGCACTGTGGGAGCACCTTCAGTGGACTGCAGTGGTTCAAGAAGGCCGCTCTCCACCACCTTCTCGGGCAATTAGGGATGGGCAATAAACGCTGGCCTTGCCAGCGACGCCCACATCCCAGGAACAAATTTTTAAAAATTCCTCTGATCAGCATTCAATGACCTGTGTGTCTGTTGGGAGAGCTGGAATCCAGCTAAGCTGTGCTTCCCCTGGCAGTTTATTCTGCTTTGGGATGTCTGGCATTGCACCTTGTCATTCTAGTGCATTAATGACACTGGGAATTGTCTCCTCAGTAGGTTGTGCTGTTGTTTGTGGGTGGTGGGCACTTTTTGACCCGAACTCTTGCTAAACCAGGTGTTCTTTTTCAGGTGAATAAGTGTGTGACTGGGCCGGCACAACTGAACCAGAAATGAATCAGTAACCAGCTGTCTGGTCTATCTTCCAAATACACTCAAATCTGCTTTTTAAAAAATAAAAATAAAAAAATGACCTGCTTCAATGAGCCCATGTTGTAAAATGCAGAACGTTGCTGAGCTGAGAGATTAGATCTGTTTTAAATGTAGCTTTCAAACTTTGCAAATGTAGTATAATGTAGCACTGATGAAGCCCAGCCATTGTATGCTGCCATGTACGGTGCACTGTACTATGGACGGCCCTCGCTTAATCTAAGCTGTGAAATGTCATTGTAAATACTAAACATTTTGTTTTCTCCAATGATGGTGCATCTGGAAACGGATTGCTTTAACTATTTGAAAACTTCTGTAAAAATTGTGTATGTAACACTTTTTTAAATGTTATAATAAAGTTTGTATTTTCCCATCCGTGCAGTTACCTGGATTTTCTAGTCATGTACAGCCACTGCTGTCAAATTGTCCCCAGGGTCATTTTTAGATCACCATTTCCCCAAGTCGTAGCACCATTTGAGAGTCTGCTTCTGGCCAATGTTCCCTCTTTGTACTGATCGGGCCACGACCTCCTTTGAGTGCGACCTTTTCGTCCATGGGCAACTTTTACAACATCAACCACTTCTATACAGTATTGCCATATTGCCACCCTGCCATTTCAAATCATGAGACAATCAGGCAAGGTTCTATACAAATTTAATGTAACTTCACTGCTTTTGAATTCTACTCTTCTAGAAATGAACCTGTGCTTCAGTTGCACTTTTATGACTGATTTAACCTGCATTGCTACTTTTAATGATTTGTGAATCTAGATCCCTTTTACACCATTTTAGATTCTTATTTTCCAAGGAGTAGGTAGCCTTTTCCACCTACCAAAATGCACCACCTCACACTTGGCTATATTGAAATTAATTTGTCATTTCCATGCCCATTCTGCAAGTTTGTTTACAGTAGAATTAATTAAAAGCTTTTAGTTTGTCATGTACAAACTTTTTTTTTTAAATTACTTGTCAGAAATGACTGGGATATCAACGAACTGCATAAACACTTCAGAAACGCTAGCTGAGTGATCGACCAAAAGCCCAAGGTGAGCTGACTGAGGCATATCTATTAGTGCAATTTGTATTAATTTTAAACTTTTCCACATTAGCCCATCCCTCACGCCACTATACCAATGGCAGCACAAGCAGCAGTTTTCCTGTGGCGCTGACGGGCTGTACATCCCGATATGTAATCAGAATATTAATCACAATGCAACCGGAAGACCAAAAAATATAAAGTGCTCTACTTCTTTAGTTCACAGTATTAAAAAATTGAACAAAAATGGGTATACATATTTTTAACTTCAATCACTTCCATTAATAAATGTGGTCTTGTTGAACCAACACACCCCCATGTAACATGTCAGAAATGCAGCACTTCCTCCCAAGTGCAGAAAAATACATTACCGAATTAAAAACAACAAGCAGGAAAAGCTATTATTTAACACAAATTATTCTGGTTCTCCTGTTGTAGGATTTGCAAAATTTAACTTTATGATAAAGGGTCGAATGGCAGAAGAGGCCATGATTTTTAAAGACTAATTTAAAAGAAGCCTAGGAAAAAGGGGCATTCAAAATAGCCACCAGACCCCGTGACCAACTTATTGGGACACTTTAAAATGGTTCCTGCAGTCCTCACAGTTTTGTGGATTCAGCCCACAGTAAGTTCTGGAAGCTGTTTGAGAACGAAACCAGACACCCACATATACATATAGATTGGATGCAGATCCAGTCCAGATCAGCCTGTAGATAAAGGCCATCTAAATGTTTACCCAGACAAAAGGGAACTGTTTCATATTCATAAGAGCATCAAGGACCCGTTAAGGACATCACCAGGACATTAAAAACAATGAAGGACATTCCAGACCAGAGATGGCCCTTTACCGGCCATCCCAAAGTATTTTAAAATATAATAACTACCCCGTTATGCAACAAGCCCGCCAAAAGTTAAACAAAGACTAACCTGATTTGGGCGGGAGAAAGAGGCTTCTCCTGAGAAGTATAATTGGGAGACACCCAGGTAGGAATTTGGCTTTTCAGCTTGTTCTGCCTTTGAGCTGGGTAAAGGGGAGCTGCTTTGGGAGAAGATCAACGTGGCTCCTCTCCATCATCGGAGAGGAAGGAGAAGAAAGCAGTCATCGTGGTGCTACCATCGTATTCGGTGGCATCGTCGCTTGAAGAAGGGGAAGAAGACAGTTCGAGCCGGCGTCCCGCCCCAGGGTAAAACATTGGGAGATCATCGACCAACCCCGGGCTGTTGACGAAACGGGAGGCCATCGACCCACTCCAGCTCGGGAGAAGAGACAACAAAAAACTAAAGAAACCTATATGAAAGCCAGTCCGAGGCTCCTGTGACCGGGGTCGAGCAGACGATCCCCGACCCCGCCGACATCCAGGCCAGCCGGTGTCCAGCCGTCCCCGACCCCCCACCTCAGGAGAGAGGTGTGGCGCAGCTCGCTGGGGCTCCACTATCCACGAGGAGACAGGACGCCTGAAGGGATCAAAACGCAGACCTGTTTCAAAACTTTACACTTCCTAGTTGGATTGGTGAGCATGTTTCTGGCCCTTCATAATCAGATCTAGATAGGTTGAAGGGGGTGGACATTTAAGGGTATAATTAACGAGTTGTTGTCCCTCGATGTTCCGTGTGTTTCCCCATTTCATGATGATCTTTGTAGAGTATAATATGCCTGTATTTGCCTTAGTTAGTTTTGTGTCGTTATGATTTGTTTGTGTTTTTCCCTCCCATGTACCCTCTTATTTGCTTGCATTTGATTTGTTTCACCATATGCAATAACATTTCATTTTGTTTCATCAAACTTGGTCTATACGAGTTTTCTCTACATTGTAGTTCCTGCCCCAAAGTCCAGAGTACAGAATCTAAGGGGCGAGTGGGTCGAACCACTCACGGTTTACTGTGCAAGAGAGAGAGGCCTCGAGAGAGAGAAACCTTTGCGATCTAAAACCCCTTCCACTGTCCAGAGGAAAATCAGACTGACCTAGAAATGTTTAATATGTTGATGTAAAATGTTAATTTACAAATTTCACTTCTAATGTTTTTCTCTCAAACATTCTCCAATATTAATCCCTGCTCTTATCACAAAGTGTTGAATTATTTGTTATTTTGCAATTAAATAGCAGGAAACAAACTTCATTGTACTCTATTTTTAATCTCCTATTTCAAACATTTATGCCAAATCAAAATTGTACAGTTTAATATTTTTCTCTACAGTGGTTTCTTAAGTAGCTTGCTGCAATTTTTATACATCATTACATAATTCTTGTTTCTATTAACACTCCACTAAACATTGAAGAGGAAATCTATATTTACATTATTCCCCTTTTGCTTCTCTTCCTAAATGTCTGATACTTTTTATTGAATTTTTAAAATATGTAACTGCTCCAAATTCTTCCCTCAACAGCATGGTTGCATGTTTGTGTAAAGCTACTCACTTCAGTTGATTGTTCTAAATCAAATACTGAGATTTCCATTTTTAAACATTTTAAGCAATTCAGAGCCTCTGAAAGTGTTTGGACTTCAAGACCTGGTTGAAACTTGTTTTAGATGAGGGGAAAATTGATTTGCTTGTTTCTTCCAAAATCATATTCAAAACTAAGGGGGAAGATAGTGATTTTTAACACTCTCTTTTTGCCAAGTTCATTAAAAATCTTAATTCTTTCAAGTCTCGTTGCAGCTTTTACAGAAGAAGTTGCTCCAAGATTTTCTTTCCCTCTTCAATGCTGTTAAACATACAACAAAAAATAAAATAAAATAAACTGTAAACGAAGCTCAAAGTGGTTAAGCTTCCTAAGAAGGCTGAGGTTATCTAGCTCCAGTCATGGTGGTAAGTTGGGATCAATTTTAGAAGTTGTTTCCTCTTTTTCTGCTGCCGGTCTCTCAGACTCTGAGGTACAAACAGGGGCACAAATTTTTTCCCCTCTCATAACATGATTTAAATAAGTGATACTCTTTCAAAAAGGGGACAATATCTGGAACTTACCGCAGGACATCCATCATCACTTTCCTGTATTTTTTTTCCGACTTTAAACAATTTTCAAAAAAAATGTCACGCTGGTCTAAATTGTTTGCTTTAGCCTCCTTCCAGTGGCCATTGTCCATGTGCTGCACCTCCACCTATGTTGTTCCAAAGTGCGGCCACCGGCTCAGTCCCCGAGAATGGACTGCACACACCTGGACCCTCACCCCTCCCTCTTGCTGTCTTTTTCTCTGTCCCTCCCTCCCTGTTTCTCTCTCTCACCCTCTCTGTTTCTCTATCTCCCTCTGTCCCTGTCTCACTCTCTCTCTCTCTGTGTGTTTCCCCCCTGTGCCTCTCTCTGTTTCGCTGTCTCTCTCTGCAAAGGACATTCGAGCAAAAGGAGAAGCAGCAATTCAGTGTTGGTTCAGGAGAGAGTTTTCCTTCCAACATTTGAAATCCAATCATGTTGAAACATGAACATAATTCTTTCCCTCTTGGGAATATATTGTCAAGAAGTGTCTCCCCTATTTGTGCTCTTGTAATAATAAAGGTGCTCATATCAGACACCAGCTCCACTAACCTATTGCAATTAATTGAATGCCCTCAGTGTCCCAGCTCTGTAATCTGAGCGATAACTGCCTGCAGGTTTTAGAAGAGATTGTAGGAATGTCTAGTTCCTATCAAGAGACTGAGGTCGACTCAGGCGATCAAACAAGCAATGTTTAATGTAAAACAAACTGAGTTTAACAAACAAATGCACGAGAACTACGAATACAGGTCTACTCAGTTCGGAGGCTCCACGAGGACTGCTTGGGCGGTCCCGTGGCTGGTGTCATGACATCATCACGTTTTTCCTGCCGGTGGGGATCACGTGATGAACGGCGTGACGTCATTGCGTTTGCCCACGCTCTGTACATGCAAACAGTATATACAAAGATACAGACTCAGGCTGCAGCTAACATATTGTTAAAGGGAATTATATACAGTTGATCGGAGTCCCTTAGTTAAACATTACATTGCAGTGTAAAAACAAAGACAAAATATTACATATTATACAGAAATATATAAACAAAGTTGATCTTGTGAACCCACAACACTGTGTCCCAGAGGAAGTGTTACTAGTGTCACCTCTGATGATGCACAGTTACAGCAAATTACAATTCAGTGCATTCCAGAGCCTCCTGGCATTGCTTGTGGATCTTCATCCAGAGACTCCTCGCGTCAAAGTATGAAGGGCCTTGCCTGTGCCATGAGCATGCCAGTGAATACGGGCATTTATCTGGTTCATCTTTCTTTTTAAAAATACAGACACACACACATACTAGCCCTTTACTTTTAACAAAGGCGTAACAGCAACCGCTTATACTGGCCAATAGAGTGGGCACACCACTGGGCCCCCAGTTAGTACATGTGAATAAGTGGGTCTTATTCAATGACTCTCACACTGGTCCGTGAAGTTGGCAGAGGCTTGCTGGCCTAACCGGCATCTGCAATCCCATTTCAATAACAGAATACACAATAAACCTTTGACAATTTATGTATAATTTTAAAAACTTAATCACAAGGCTCAGAATGCCAGCTTCTTCATTTTGACTCATTACATACCAGTGAAAGATTCACTCACAACAAGCTGTGACGCTAAGTGTCGAATGTCTGAGGAGGAGGGTAAATAAACATGAATTCTGAGCCCCAAAGTAGTGATCACCTCAAGATCAGTGCAGGTTATTACCCTTTAAGAGGAAAACCCTTTATGAATTGGTTATGGGATCAGATGGAAGAAATTAAACCACCTGATTCAGAATGTTAAGCTCGGGGAAATCCCACTTTGCTCCTCTAAAGGAGTTGATGTGGCACCAATATCAGCTGCTCAGGATCAATGCCTTAACTCCTTTCCCTCATCCAGGCAGTTAAGCTTCTCTCTTTGTTTGTTTTATCCGTTTTCTCAGGGTTCAGCAGCTTAGAGATGGCCCCGTTTCCCATCAGGGCTTCAACATCCTTTTCCACATCTGGCAGGGTAAGCCCCAGGTCTTGTTCCATTGCGAGGTGCTTTACCATGCAGATTGACCCTTTGTCAGCACAGAGGGTTTTGTACCCGTACTCTGGATCCCTGTCGATGCTGCAGGGTTTGGGCAGGTTTTGGATGAGGTTGAGGGTCACTCGCTGATTGTTGACATGCTCGCTCGGAGGCATGCGCTCTCTCTCCTTTCTCCTCCTCCGCTTCATGAAGAGGTAGATGCAGACAGATACAATGAGAATTACCATGATAACAAGCAGCACAAGGAGGAGGTGAAAAGTACTTCCTGTAATATGAAACAGATGATATTCTTTATCCATCCTTATTTTACCAGCTGTTATTCCTACTAGTCACTCTCCTGTGGCAAAGCCATGCAGCAACACTACAGACTGGTTAAAGGGTGGGCTGCGGTCAGAGCAATTTTGCATTCAATCTGCTGAAGAATCAGGTGAAAGGGGTTGGAAGGTAGACAGGCCTCAGCTCAAAGTCTCATCCAGAAGGATGCACCTGTGGCAATGCAGCACTCCCTCAGCAGTACACTGGAGTGTCAGCCACAATTATGTACTCAAAAGGCGACTTTAAAAGGAGGAGCGAGGCGAGGCCCGACCACAGCGGCTGACCTGGGAGTGCAGTGAGGAGCGAGAGCGGACCTGCGTGAGGTACGAGGCGGCCACTTTAAAATTAATTAAAGGGTAAGTCATGTCAGGACAGCCCAGCCCCGTGTTATGCTCCACCTGCGCTTTGTGGGAATTCAGGGATGCTGCCGGTGTCCCTGACGACCATGTGTGCCGGAAATGTATCCAGCTGCAGCTACTAGCAGACCGCATTGAGGCGCTGGAGCTGTGGATGGATGAGTTTTGGAGCATTCGCGATGCTGAGAAGGTCGTGGATAGCACGTTTAGTGAGTTCGTCACACCGCAGGTAAGGGCTGCACAGGCAGAAGGGAAATGGGTGACCATCAGGCGGAGCAGTAGAAGCAGGCAGGTAGTGCAGGGGACCCCTGTGGCCATCCCCCTCTCAAACAGGTATACCAATTTGGATACTGTTGAGGGGGATGACTTACCAGGGGAAGGCAGCAGCAGCCAACTTCCTGGCACCAGGGGTGCTTCTGCTGCTCAGGAAGGGAGGAAAAAGAGTGGGAGAGCAACAGTGGTAGGGGATTCTATCGTAAGGGGAACAGATAGGCGTTTCTGTGGCCGTAGACGTGACTCCAGGATGGTTTGTTGCCTCCCTGGTGCCAGGGTCAAGGATGTCACTGAACGGCTGCAGGGCATTCTGAAGGGGGGAGGGTGAACAGGCAGAGGTCGTGGTTCACACTGGGACCAACGACATAGGTAGGAAGAGGGATGAGGTCCTGCAGCAAGAATTTAGGGAGCGAGGTAGCAGATTAAAGAGTAGGACCTCAAAGGTTGTAATCTCTGGATTACTCCCGGTGCCACGTGCTAGTGAGTATAGGAATAGGAGGATAGAGCAGATGAATGCGTGGCTAATCAGTTGGTGCAGGAGGGAGGGCTTTAGTTTCCTGGATCACTGGGCCTGCTTCTGGGGAAGGTGGGACTTGTACAAGTCGGACGGGTTGCACCTGAACCAGAGCGGGACAAATATCCTTGCGGGGAGGTTTGCTAGCACTGTTCGGGGGGGTTTAAACTAAAATGGCAGGGGGTTGGGAACCTGAGCAGGGAGACAGAGGAAAGGAAAACAGGGATAAAAGCAAAAGATAGGAAGGAGAAAAACAAAAGTGGCAGTCAGAGAAATCAACGGTTTAAATCAAACGTGGCCACAGTAAATAATAATTCTAATAGGTCTAAGAGCGTTAAAAAAACAAGCCTGAAGGCTTTGTGTCTTAATGCGAGGAGCAATTGTAATAAGGTGGATGATCTGGCTGCGCAAATAGAGGTAAACGAATATGATTTGGTTGGGATTACGGATACATGGCTCAAGGATGGCCAAGACTGGGAACTCAACATCCAGGGGTATTCGATATTCAGGAAAGACAGGCAAAAAGGAAAGGGAGGTGGGGTAGCATTACTGGCTAAAGAAGGGATTAATACAATTGTAATGAAGGATATTAGCTCTGATGATGTGGAATCTGTATGGGTAGAATTGAGAAATACTAAGGGGAAAAAAAACATTAGTGGGAGTGGTATATAGACCTCCAAACAGTAAGGCGGAGGTTGGGGATGACATTAAAAGGGAAATTAAAGAAGCGTGCAATAAGGGCACAGCAGTCATCATGGGTGACTTTAATCTACATATAGATTGGGCCAACCAAATTAGTAACAATACTGTGGAGGAGGAATTCCTGGAGTGTTTACAGAATGGTTTCCTGGACCAATATGTTGAGGAACCAACCAGAGATCAGGCCATCTTAGACTGGGTATTATGTAACGAGAAAGGATTAATTAGCAATCTTGTTGTATGAGGCCCCTTGGGTCGGAGCGATCATAATATGATCGAATTCTTCATTAAGATGGAGAATGAAGTAGTTGACTCAGAGACAAGGGTCCTCAATTTAAATAAAGGAAACTACGATGGTCTGAGGAGCGAGTTGGGTAGGATTGATTGGGGAATGGCACTCAAAGGGTTGATGGTGGATAGGCAATGGCAAACATTCAAAGACCGAATGGATGAGCTACAGAATTTGTTCATCCCAGTTTGGCATAAAAATAAAACAAAAAAGGTGACTCAACCATGGCTAACAAGGGAAATTAGGGATAGCATAAGATCCAAGGAGAGGACATATAAATTGGCTAGAAAAAGCAATAATCCTGATGATTGGGAGCAGTTTAGGAGTCAACAAAGGAGGACAAAGGGATTAATTAAGAAAGGGAAAATAGAATATGAGAGTAAGCTAGCAGGGAACATAAAAACTGACTGTAAAAGCTTTTATAGATATGCGAAGAGATAAAGATTGGTGAAGTCAAGCGTAGGTCCCTTACAGTCAGAATCAGGGGAATTTATAATGGGAAACAAGGAAATGGCAGACCAACTAAATACATACTTTGGTTCTGTCTTCACAAAGGAGGACACAAATAACCTCCCAGAGATGCCGGGGAACATAGGGTCTAATGAGAGGGAGGAACTGAAAGAAATCAGTATTTGTAGGGAAATGGTGTTAGGAAAATTGACGGGACTGAAGGCCGATAAATCCCCAGGGCCCGATGGTCTACATCCCAGGGTACTTAAGGAAGTGGCCCTAGAGATAGTAGATGCATTGCTGGTCATCTTCCAGAACTCGATAGACTCTGGAACAGTACCCATGGATTGGAGGGTAGCGAATGTTACCCCACTATTCAAAAAAGGTGGTAGAGAAAAAGCGGGGAATTATAGACCGGTAAGCCTGACATCGGTAGTGGGGAAAATGCTAGAGTCTATTATAAAAGATGTAATAGCAGAGCACTTGGAAAGCAGTGACAGGATCGGACAAAGTCAACATGGATTTACAAAAGGTAAATCATGCTTGACTAATCTACTGGAATTTTTTGACGATGTAACTGGTAAAATAGATAAGGGAGAACCAGTGGATGTGGTGTATTTGGACTTTCAAAAGGCTTTCGATAAGGTCCCACATAAGAGATTAGCGTGCAAAATTAAGGCACATGGGATTGGGGGCAAGGTACTGACTTGGATAGAGAACTGGTTGGCGGACAGAAAGCAAAGAGTTGGAATAAACGGGTAGTTTTCCGAGTGGCAGGCAGTGACTAGTGGGGTACCGCAAGGATCGGTCCTAGGACCCCAGCTGTTCACAATATATATTAATGATCTGGACGAGGGAATTGGATGTAATATCTCCAAATTTGCAGACGACACAAAGCTGGGTGGGAGGATAAGCTGCGAGGAGGATGTCGTGAAACTCCAGTACGATTTGGACAGGTTGGGTGATTGGGCAGAAACATGGCAAATGCACTATAATGTGGATAAATGTGAGGTTATCCACTTTGGTGGCAAAAACAGGAAGGCAGATTATTATTTGAATGGCAATAGATTGGGAGAAGGGGAAGTGCAAAGAGACCTGGGTGTTATTGTGCACCAGTCGCTGAAGGTAAGCATGCAGGTGCAGCAGGCAGTTAAGAAGGCAAATGGTATGTTGGCCTTCGTAGCAAGAGGGTTCAAGTACAAGAACAAGGATGTCTTGCTGCAGTTGTACAGGGCCTTGGTGAGACCGCACCTTGAGTATTGTGTGCAGTTTTGGTCACCTTACCTGAGGAAGGACGTTCTTGCCATGGAGGGAGTGCAGCGAAGATTCACCAGGCTGATACCTGGGATGGCAGGAATGACGTACGAGGAGAGATTGTGTCGACTGGGCTTATACTCACTGGAGTTTAGAAGATTGAGAGGGGATCTCATCGAAACCTATAAAATTCTGTCAGGTCTGGACAGACTAGATGCAGAAAGGATGTTTCTGATGGCCGGGGAGTCCAGAACCAGGGGTCATAGACTAAGGATAAGGGGTAAGCCATTTAGGACTGAAATGAGGAGGAATTTCTTCACCCAGAGAGTGGTGAACCTGTGGAATTCTCTGCCACAGAGGGCGGTGGAGGCCAGTTCATTAAATATATTCAAGAAAGAGTTGGATATATTTCTTGAGGCTAAAGGGATCAAGGGATATGGGGAGAAGGCAGGGACAGGGTACTGAATTTGGATGATCAGCCATGATCGCATTGAATTGCGGAGCAGGCTCGAGGGGCCGAATGGCCTACTCCTGCTCCTATCTTCTATGTTTCATCTTTAAGGAACGGGGACATGAATGATTAGACGGTTTTAAGAACATAAGAGCAGGAGTAGGCCATACGGCCCCTCAAGCCTGCTCCACCATTCAATAAGATCACGGCTAATCATCGACGTCAACTCCACTTTCCCGCCCAATCCCCATATCCCTTGATTCCCCTCGAGTCCAAAAATCTATCGATCTCAGCCTTGAATATACTCAAAGACTCAGCATTCACAGCCCTCTGGGGCAGAGAATTCCAAAGATTCACCACCCTCTGAGTGAAGAAATTCCTCCTCATCTCAGTCTTAAATGGCCGACCCCTTAGCCTGAGACTATGTCCCCGAGTTCTAGACACTCCAGCCAGGGGAAACAACCTCTCAGCATCTATCAATCCTGTCAATCCCCTTCAGATTCTTAAACATTTCAATGAGATAACCTCTCATTCTTCTAAACTCCAGAGAGTATCGGCCCAATCTACACAATTTTTCATCATAGGACAGCCCTCTCATCCCAGGAATCAATCTAGTGAACCTTCGTTACACTGCCTCCAAGGCAAGTATATCTTTCCTTAGATAAGGAGACCAAAACTGTGCCCAGTACTCACCAAGGCCCTGTACAATTGGAGCAAGACTTCCTCACTCTTATACTCCAACCCCCTTGCAATAAAGGCCAACATGCCATTTGCCTTCCTTATTGTTTGCTGTACCTGCGCGCTAGCTTTCTGCGTTTCTTGCACAAGGACACCCAAATCTCTCTGAACACCAACATTTGAAAGTTTCTCACCATTTAAAAAATATTCTGTTTTTCTATTCTTCCTACCAAAGCGAAGAACCTCACATTTCCCTACATCATACTCCACCTGCCACCTTCCTGCCCACTCACTTAGTCTATCTATATCCCTTTGCAGACTCTCTGTTCTCCTCACAGCGTACTGTCCCACCTAGCTTTGTATCATCAGCAAACTTGGATACATTAGACTCTGGTCCCTTCATCTAGGTCATTAATATAGATTGTAAATAGCTGAAGCCCCAACACAGATCCTGGCGGCACCCCACTAGTTACAGCCTGCTAACCTGAAAAAGATCCGTTTATCCCTACTCTCTGTTTTCTGTCCATTAACCAATTCTCTATCCATGCTATTATATTACCCCCAACCCCATGAACCCTAATCTTGTGTAATAACCTTTTATGTGGCACCTTATCGAATGCCTTTTGGAAATCCAAATATACTACATCCATTGGTTCCCCTTTATCTACCCTGCTAGTTACATCCTCAAAAAACTCTAATAAATTTGTCAAACACGATTTCCCTTTCTCTCCTTCTCCCTAGAAGGCACCAACTCGGAGGCACCTTTCAGTTCTAACCAGCATTTCCCAAGCTCACTTTCTGATCTGTGCTCCGATTAGCCTCACTATCCCTGGTTTAGGGATGGGGTGGGGCAGGGGTTAACTCATCAGGCATGGTTTCTGGTCCAGATCATTATACAGTGACCCCTGCTGGAGAGCGACTGAGTGTGGACATTGGCATGGCATTCTCCTTCAATTGTAGCAGCAACCGGCAGCTGCTCAAGTCGGTCAGGTCACGTGATGGCAGTCCATATGGCAGATGATCAATTGGGCGCCTACTCCCTGTATTACCTACAAATATACTCAATGCAGCTCAGGACTGGCAGCCTGTGCACTGGGGTCATTGGTCCACCCCCTACTCCTGCTTTTCATTTAATGTGAGTGGGTGCAGTCCCCGACTTGTGCTCCAGGTGCACATCATCCGTTTGGAATGTGCACTTAAGGGAAGGCTGTATAATAAGATACAAAATAGTTCCCAGCCACACCTGTGCAGCAGAGCCCTAACCCTCCAGTACCCTGTTCCCTTGCCTAGTGTACACCCGTCCCTTCACCTCCTCCCTCTTTCTTTCCCCCTTCCACCCAAAATCAGAAATTCTCCTGGCAAGAAACAGGCAGCCTGCAGTCCCTTTACTGGCTGCTTGCACCTATCCTTCCAGTCTTTGTGAGCTCAGGAGCTTTCAAGTGACTCACCCATAGTGCCAGAAAGCTCTGGGAAAGCTGGCCTGACGTTATCGGTGAGGTCCATTTGTCCGGGCACAGCCTCTCGCAACCTCTGCACAGCAACAGGGAGGTAACTTTTATACACTAATGGCTTACTCCAGGAAGTGTAGTGACTGTAGTTAGGTTATGCACTGCAGAACCATGTAGAATCTGAGCACAAGAGCATGAATAAAACTCCAGTGAAAAGCACAGACCTTGACACGTGCCACTGTGGCAGCCATCTGCGACATGGGAGCAATTCTTGCCTTCATATCCATCAGGACAGGAGCAGAAGTAACCGAGCTCCGTGCTGTAACACTTGGCTCCATGCTGACACGGGTCGAGTTCACACTGCCCAGCAAAGACCTGTGGGTAAATTCTTGGCTCAATTTCATCACAGAAGACAGAAATCAACTCAGTACAATACCATACAGTACACAATATAAACACACAAACCACCCAGAATAAGCAGGACATGCTGGAAATTCAGAGCAGGTTTTCCTGCGCAACTGGTGGCTTTGACTTCACCATCAGATAGGAACGTTGCGCCAACTCTGGTTGCATTCCTGGAGGGTTCACATTGACATCTGTAAATGTTATTTATTTACTTTTACCTGCAGGGTCCCCTGCACTTGACTATCTTTGCTTGTGGTTTTGTGCCACATTATAAAAATATTTGACATAGGAAAAAGGCTGTTTGACTGACGGTCAAGAATCGTCCAATCAGGTAACAAGGAGTACGATAGCAAAATACTGCGGATGCTGGAAATCCGAAATAACAACAGAAAACGCTGGAAAAACTCAGCAGGCCAGGCAGCATCCGTGGGGACCGCTCCCTCCGCAACACCCTAGTCCACTCCTCTACCACCCCCAGCACCCCTTCCCCTTCGCCCGGCACCTTCCCGTGCAAGCACAGGAGATGCAACACATGCCCTTTTACCTCCCCCCTTCCCACTGTCCAGGGCCCCAAACACCCCTTTCCAGGTGAAACAGCGATTTACTTGTACTTCCTGCAATTTAGTATACTGTGTTCGCTGCTCACGATGCGGTCTCCTCTACATTGGGGAGACCAAACGCAGATTGGGTGACCGCTTTGCGGAACACCTCCGTTCAGTCCGTAAGGGGGACCCCGAGCTCCCGGTGGCCTGTCACTTTAATTCTCCGCTCCATTCCCACTCAGACCTCACCGTCCTCGGCCTCTTGCATTGTTCCACGGAAGCTCAGCGTAAGCTCGAGGAACAGCACCTCATCTTTCGATTAGGCACTATACAGCCCTCTGGACTCAACAGAGAGTTCAACAATTTCAGACCATAACCTCGGCCCCTATCACATATATTATAGATATATTTTTTCCCACACTTTCGTTTGGCCTTTTTTCTTCCCTCCCACATGACAGCTGTCCTTCATTCTGCCAGCGCAATTCACACTTCATCTAGAGCCATCCTTTGTTCCTTAACCTGTCTCATTACCATCTCCTCTTGCCTTGAATGTCTCTCCAATGTCTCTTAATCTCTCCTGCTTTCTACCCTATCACTGACCTTCACTTTTGTTCTTTCATCCCCTCCCCCTTTTCCCAGCCCCAACACTTGCTTCACAATCTGTTCCATTTCCTGCTTTTTTCCAGTTCTGATGAAAGGTCTTCGACCTGAAACGTTAACTCTGTTTCTCTCTCCACGGATGCTGCCTGGCCTGCTGAGTTTTTCCAGCATTTTCTGTTGTTATTTCAGGTAACAAGGAGACTGTTCGCCTTCCGATTGGTGCAGGAAGGAGGGGCCCTGCGAGGATGGACGTGTCAGGCAACCAATGGCGGGAGTGTGGGGGCAGGGCAGTTGGAGTCAGGAGCTCACGTGATGACAGCTCCAGGAATCTGTCCAACCAGAGTTGGTAGCCCTAGGGTCAGGGTTCAGGGTTAAACCTTTGGAGTCGGATTTTTGGTTTTGCAACTGCTTGATCTAGAGCTTAGAGTGACCACTTCGGATCAGGCCTTACGTTATAGCTGAGGGTTTGACCCGGTGTTGAGACTCAAGATTAAGGCTTATTGGGTTAGATACAAGCCGTGAAGAGGCAGGTTCAATCGCCAGTCTGTACGGAATTAACGGTCTCCGCTGTGTGGCACTACACTTGGCCGAAAGATATCAGAGTTTTGGCATCGGATAAAAATCAGCCTTGGGTTCCTGTTCCCAATTATTACCAGGAGTCTCCTGCTGGAAAGGATCAGTGCGAGGATGTTGGGAGGGAGCAGGATCAGGCTCTTAAAGCTCAGTGTCCAATCTGTACTTGAACAGTACCATTCCGGGAAAGCAGTTATTGTTGTGACCATCACAACGTTAATCTGCCTTTCGCTTTTCAGCCACCGGTAAGTCTGCTGTCCCACTTTTATTTTGGATTTCCAGCTATTGCCGTATTTTCTTTTAACATCACGTAAAATTCCAGCATTGTTTTATAAACGGGGCTCATGTCCTCATTCGGGGTGGAAACAGAGATTCAGGATTCAGCTTTCATGCTGAAAAGCTTCACCTGGTGGAGTGAGTGTGTTAGGTTAATTCACCTGATTCACAGACTCAATTTTCTGTCCATTTTAGGTGTTTAGTGAGTCAGAGTGCTGAGATTTACAGTACACTCTACTGTAATGCATACTGGGAGCAGGACAGTGCTTCACACTTCCCGAGGGCAATTGCTACAATGCTTTTGTATGGGAATCAATTAACACAAAAGTGGGAACTTAAAAAACCAAACTAGATGTACCTGAAATGGCTCAACTGGAAACAGCATCACTCAATGTGGTACTGCGTGCAGGGTCGGGCTGGAAGTATTATGGTTAGATACAAGCCAGGCTCAATCCCCAGTCAGGATAGAATTAGCTGCACTCAGCACTATAGTTAGGCGAGAGAGCGGATAAAATCAGTCAAGGGTTCCTCCTTTAAAAAAGATTACCTTGGTGTATGCAAGAATGAAAAATGACTAGACAAACCTCACAGCGGCTGCCCGAGAATCCTGGAGGGCACTGACAAAGAAAGCCACCGATGGGGTGTACACAGCGGGCTCCATTCAGACACAGGTAGCTGAAACATCCTTCATCTCTGGTCTCACAGTAATGTCCGGTGTAGCCTGCTGGGCAGTTGCACTGATATGTATCAATCAACCTCTGAGGGGGAAAAGGAATATTATCCCATCCTTGTCGCCAATTGTCATATCGGATAAACACTCAAGTTGATGTGGTAACGCGTAGGCTGCTTTTCAAACGCTGGAACATTCGGCAATTGCTGCAATGTGCTGCTCCATTAGGGCGCCCTCCAGTGTTAACAATGTGCAAGTACAATATTATAACATCAATATTAGTGATTATTATTCTGGGCGTCAGGATTTTGAGTTGTGTGGAAATGTTAAGTCAGATTTGTTCCCTTGGGAAAGAAGAGACTGAAAGGTGACAGAATCGAACTTACCAAGAATTTGAAGGGAATAGACAGCTGATCCAGGCAAACTGTTTCCTGTGGTGAAGGCCTCAATCCCAGGAATATTCAAATCAAATCAAATCAACTTTTATTGTCATTGTTAGTGCACAAGTGCAGTACAACGAAATGTAGGCTTGCGGCTCCCGAGAGTGTACAATTTGGATTAGGACACTTAAACATTCAACATACATTTATACATTTGGCTTGCAGTATATTAGCATAAATATGACCATAATAAAGTGCATTGGCAGATGTGCAGGTTTTAGTGTTTATTTGTGGAGTTCAGTAGGATGACAGCCCTGGGAAAGAAGCTGTTCCTAAATCTGGTCGTACGGGTGCGAATGCATCTGTAGCGTCTCCCAGATGGTAGGAGGGCGAACAGACTGTGGCTGGGGTGGGTAGGGTCTTTGATGATGGACCGTGCCCTCCGTAGGCAGCGTTTCTGATATATATGCTCTATGGTCGGTAGCCGGGTGCCGGTAATGCGTTGGGCAGTTTTGACTACCCGCTGCAGTTAAGCGTAAGAGGAGAGGTCAGGGGGAACTGATAGGGTGGGATGAGGAGAGGTGAGAGGAGGCTCGTGTGGAGCATAAGCTCCAGCATTGGACCAGTTGGGCTGAATGGCCTGTTTCTGTGTTGTAGGATAAGTTACGGGGGAAGGTCATTGAAGCAGGCGGTGTAAATGGGGTTAAGAGACAGAGGCATTTCTGAAGAAGGGAGGGAGTTATATGGTGGGGAGGTGGATCTGTGGGGTATGGTGGGGCTGAGGGACAGGCTTGCTGGTGTTCCTAAACACACTTATTATAAATAGAGCAGTTCTTGCATGGTGATTGGGTAATGACTACATCAGGGATTATTGATTATACGGCCTGTCCTGTGATTGGCTCCTGGTTACATCATACCTGACAAATCCCGCCATTTTGGCACCGTGTGGGACAGTCTGTGGTACCTGGAACAGATGGAAAAAGAATTACTGAGGACAGTCATTTGGCTAAACAGTGGACAGACATACAGAACGAAAGGAGGGAATTTTTAAACAAAAATGAATGAATGAGGGAAATACAAAAAAGGGAATCAGAAAGAACTCCCTATTTTGGCTCACTGCCAAGGATTGGCTGACAACACTCCACGACAACACTCCACTAACAGCCCAGTCAAGATGGAACAGAAATTAACCGACCCACCTATCTGTAGAAGTTCAAGAAGTTAGTGACGCAGTTAACAAGATCACTGCAATAGGCAGTACTCTACAGTTCCCAGGCTAGCTACAAACCTCATTCCCCCATCACCAATGTCCATTATCTGCATTGAACCACAGCCATGCTTAAATAATCGACTCCCTGTAGTAACTCGAGAACAATAACAGCAAAAACAATGGACCGATGGAGTTATGGAGATGATGTCATGATGTTGCCGTCTTGCCACATGGCTGCTGTGGTCAGTCCCAGTCATAATCAGACATCAAAATCAGCCGCCCTATTTAGACAGCCGTGACCCTTGGAGAGTTTGGAACAAAAACAAGAAGTTCTGCTAAACTACATTATTTCAGATGGTGAGGGAATGGGGTAAGTGTCAAAACTAACACATGGTATTTGAGGCAAAGGGCTCGGGATACACAAGCTTACAAATTAGGAAGTTAGGAGAAAGAAAGGAAGTGGGCTGGAAATTTACCCCCCAAGGGGTAATCGAGCTGGAGAATAAGTTAGGGAAGGCCATTGAAGCAGACAGAATAAATGGGTTGAGGGACAATGAGATGAGTTTATGGGGAGAGAAGGGATTAAGATATGGAGAGAAAGCAGGCGGGGTGTTTTCTATGAGAAGGGGATGGGTTTGTTGACGTGGGAAAGGCAAGCAACAGTGCGGTTAAGTAGGGGGTCCTATGTTGAGGTTGGGGCTGAGGCACACTGCTGGTGCAGCATAAAGGGAACGTCAAGAACTTTCATTCATAGAATGCTTCATTGTGTATTTCAAAGTACTTCACATACAATGAATTACTTTGAAGTACAGCCACTGTTGCTATGAAGGTAAATGAGGCAGCCAATTTGCATACAACAAGATCCCACAAAGACAGAATCGAGATGAATGACTAGTTCATTTTTTTGGGTGGTGTTGGGCGAGGGCAGATCCCTCCACTCTTCAAACAGCAATGGAACCTTTAACATCAACCAACAGCAGGCACTTAGTTTAACTTTCTCAGTACTGCACTGATGCGTCAGCCTAGAGACTGTGGAGGGAATGCAGGAGGGACAACCTGTGTGGCAGGGCAGGAGCAGGAGGGATGATGAGATAAATCAGGAGTTATTGGTTAGGCTAATGAGGTCACTGTTGCCAACTTCTCTCTGGCTAATTTCACTGCCCAGTGTGGAGCTGACCCATACGGGTACGTCCACATTCAATTCCTGGTTAGCCCCAGGGCATTCTTGGCTGACCATTCCTTGCTGCTTCATTAATGGGGACCAGTCATTGAGTACTGGGATTCTTCCCACACAGCAAGCTAATGGATAGGGTGGTCCAGGCTGAACTGTCAAAAGGAAGCTAACCAGTAGCCTGTAATGGTAAAACTCCAGCAGTGGCTCTGCACACCCTTGGCATCTCTTAACCTCAACTCTTACTAACATGCGCCTAGTTAGTGTGTTCTTATGGGGAGTGTGCACTCTATTGATACAGGTTTGCTCAGTAGTTTGATTTGGAGGCAGTAACGTGGTAATTGTTGTGTATGTACCTTTAAGGGGAGAACTACTTTTACAGCTCCTGTATACTGTAGTACTGGCAGTGACCACACCTGTATATAAACCCTGAGTAGGGATCTGTACTGTTAGTTTTTGAGCAACCCTCATCCAGTAAACACCTGTTGATTGTTTCCTCTGCAGTCTCTATTTACGAACGGATACCATACCTCAAGATTCACAGATTTAACAGTGGTGACGATGAGTGGATTCAAACCTACCTGCAACTCTGTAGAAGAAGGCCGATTCCAGGAATACGGGCGTCGGCCATCCAGAGAAGACTTCAATATCGCAGAGGAGGCTGTGGAGAGCTGGGCTTGGGAAAAAGGCCGAACAGCGTCGACGGGGAAAGAAAGAGGGTGAAGCGCACAGCGCGCGGCCGGGGTTGAGGACCGAGCGGCCGGGAAAGAAAAAAAAAGAAAAAGGGAGAAAAGAGAGAGAGAGGGTGGAGCGCACAGCGCGCAGCCGGTGTTCAGGCCCGAACGGCGTCGGAGAGAGAGGCGCACGGGAGGGGCGAGCAGAGCGCGCAGCCGGTGTTCAGAGGCTCAGCCGCAGCGGAGAAGAAGGCAGAGCGCGGGAGACGTCAGTTTTCTTTTGGAGCCACAGCGGAGAAGAAGGGGAAGCGCGGGAGACGCCATTTTGAGCCGGCGGAGAAGAAGGGAGAGCGCGGGAGACGCCATTTTTCTTTGCCAGTCTAACCACACCCAGGGGTGCAGAAGCGTGGCAGTGTCACAGCGTTCGACAATGAAGTCGACGATTGGGCGACATATGTAGAACGCATAGAAGTGTACTGCATGGCGAAGGAAGTGCCTGATGCCAGGAAAGCACTGGTATTGTTGAATTCCATGGGTGCGAAACCTAGTAACCCCAGAGAAGCCAGTGGAAAAGGATTTTGAAAGCATAGTGGCAATCCTACAGGACCACTTAAACCCCACACCGCTCCTGATAGCAGAAAGATTTAAGTTTCACAAAAGGAACCAGCATAAAGACGAAAGTATTGCTGAATATCTAACGGAACTGCGCAAGCCATCAAAACACTGCCAGTTTGGAACAGAACTAGCAGATAAGTTAAGGGACCAGTTTGTGTGTGGGCTTCAAAGTGAAGGAACCCAGAAACGGCTTCTATCAGAAAAGGATCTTACGTTGGACAAGGCTTTCAGCATGGCAGTATCACACGAAGCAGCCGCACGGGGCGCTGTAGAGATACAATGGAGACCGCAAGAATATGGCACAAATGAAATGTCATACGGAACAGTAAAGTGCTATCGCTGCGGCAGAACAACACATGACCATAAGGATTGTTGGTTCAAGGACCAAGTGTGCAGACAGTGTGGAAAAGTAGGACACAGAGCAGGAGTCTGCAGGTCGGAAAAGAAAACCAGCAGCAAGAAATCTCCACAGGAGAAGTACAAAAAGGTACATAAGGTGACGAAGAGTAGTTCAGACGAACAGGAAAGTGATACAGACTCCGGAAGCAAGGAGCTGGGTTCTCTGGAACTACATAATGTAACCAAAATGGAGGATCACCAAACTATCTGGGTCACACTCAAGATAGACGGAGTCCAAGTGAAAATGGAATTGGACACAGGATCAGCCCTAACAGTCATAAACCGAAGGGACTACAAGCAGCTATTCTCACATATACCCTCGAGAGATACAGAGATTGTCTTGAAGACGTACACGGGGAAAAAAGTCTACCCCAAAGGAAAAATAAGGGTGAACGTGATATACAACGGCAAGGAAACACCAAAAATGGACATATATGTATTGCCAGATGGAGGACCACCACTACTAGGACGTGAATGGATCCGGAAGATACCATTAGATTGGCATTCCATACAAGCACTGACGGTAGATGCCAAAAAGGATGACGACGTCACACCTGGACGACTGTCAAAAATGCTAACTGACGCACAAGAAGTGTGCCAGGAGGGACTCGGAACACAAAAAGGCATAACAGCGACAATCAAAATAGAGGAAAATGCGAGCCCAAAGTTTTTGAAGGCCAGACCGGTGCCTTATGTGATCCGCCCAGCCGTCGAAGCAGAGCTGGAAGGTTTGGAACGTTCTGGAGTACTGTCCAAAGTGGACTGGAGCGAGTGGGCTACACCCGTCGTTCCTGTAATGAAGAGGTTGTTCCTCGGGCTGGTGAACTACTACCATAAGTTCTTGCCGAATTTGTCTACAGTACTACACCCACTGAACACCCTACTGCAAACGGGGGTACCATGGAAGTGGAATGACGAAGGTAAACGAGCTTTCCAGAAGTGCAAAGAATTGATCACATCAAAAGAGGTGTTGGCTCATTTCAATCCAGCACTACCAATTCGGTTGGTGTGTGATGCATCACCCTATGGTATTGGAGCGGTGCTGTCGCACAAATTCCCGGATGGCTCGGAGAGGCCAGTAGCCTTTGCGTCTCGGTCACTAACCTCAGCCGAGCGTAGCTACGCCCAGATTGACAAGGAGGCCCTCAGCCTAGTGTGGGGAGTGAAAAAGTTCAACCACTATCTACACGGGCAGAAGTTCACCTTGCTGACTGACCACCAACCACTTGTCTCCATCTTTAATCCAAAGAAGGGCGTTCCGGTGATGACTGCGCAACGGCTACAAAGGGAGGAAGCACCAGGAGTGGACCCTGTCGAAATATTTTATTCGACTATAATTGAATGCTTGCCAGTAACTAATGCGGATGTAGAGAAGGAGACCCGAAATGACCCGACACTGTCTCGGGTATATGATTTGACGGTGAAGGGATGGCCAACACATGGCGACTCACTGTTGCCAGCATTCTCATCCAGAAGAGAACAGCCGTCAGTATGCCAGGGGACCTTGATGTGTGGATCCCGAGTGGTAAATCCACCCAAGTTAAGGGAGAGAGTGCTCAATGAGCTTCACGAAGGCCATCTGGGAGGGGTGAAAATGAAAAGCCTTGCTAGGGCTTATGTGTGGTGGCCGGGGATCGATCAGCAAATCGAGGACTTGACAAAGAGCTGCTCAGGATGCCAGAAGGTCCAAAATGCACCACCACATGCCCCTCTACACCCATGGGAGTGGCCCTCCTCTCCATGGCAACCAGGAACGACATGCACACGGCAGGGGCCACTAATGTACACAGTGGATGTTTGGGGAGAACATTGTGAGGCGCCATGTCGACCAGATCCTAGAGTCACAGGAACGAGTCAACCCCATGTCTCGCGTACCTGGTGATGAACCAACCGACGACAGAGGGCCAGAGTCGCCTCCGCACCAAGAGCAAGACACTCAGGAAAGGCGCTATCCAGAAAGGACCAGGAAGCCGCCCCAAAGACTGAATTTATAAATGGACTATTTTCAGTTAATGTTGCATGTTAAAAGTGTTAATTGTAATTAGTTGATATTTAATTGTTAAATGAATGTTATGCTACTGTTAATCTAAAAGGGGAGGAATTGTTGTGTATGTACCTTTAAGGGGAGAACTACTTTTACAGCTCCTGTATACTGTAGTACCGGCAGTGACCACACCTGTATATAAACCCTGAGTAGGGATCTGTACTGTTAGTTTTCGAGCAACCCTCATCCAGTAAACACCTGTTGATTGTTTCCTCTGCAGTCTCTGTCTATTTACTAACGGACACCATACCTCAAGATGCACAGATTTAACAGTAATGATGGGTTACTGCATGTGTCCAATACCTGGCTAACCATGCAGGCTTGGCTGCGTTACTGCAAGGTATCAGGGCAGAGCTGGTGCAGTCAGCATCTTCAGGAGAGGAGGGAGGGAGATTATTGGAGAATGAAACATATTTATAAATTCAAAATCTTGCACATGCTTGCATTTTTTATATCAAAATTAATACTGCCCATGTAAATATTTAGAATGGAATCCTGTATGCAAATAGTTGTCTGTAACAATGTAATTGCAGCTCTGACCAGTAAGTGGGGCTGTGAAGCAAGTTTCTGACATTTCACTAACTCCATTGCGATACATAAACTGCTATTCATCAACTGACTATGGGCAATTTACTAGTGAACATTTATCAATGAGCTTTCCAATACCATGTGACTTGTGGCTGCTCCCAGAAGTGCTTATTGTGCTTTCTCCTTACTGTAATGCACCCTGTCCCTCGGCAGTGCCCTGTCTTTGATGCCCATTCACAGGCAAATACTCACCAGCATCACAGTTCTGCCCACCAAAGCCCTCTGCACAAATGCACCGGTACTCGTTGGGCTCCGTATTCTCACATGTCCCTCCATTTCGGCAGGGCTGGTGAGTCCCACAGTAATTCAGATCTATGTAGAGCACAAGTAAGAAAAAGATGAGTTATCAGTGTCAGAATGGTGATCTCATTAGACGATTACCATGATACAGTGTACCACCCAATGTGGTACTGGGCCATTCAGACCAGAAGCTCATTACGTTTCACGCAGTCTGTACTAAGCGAGCAGATCTTAGCCTGGGGAACAGCAAGGGTAATACAATTGGCCAGAGTAGCCTGGACTAGGGTGGAGGGGAATATGAGCTGGAGTTCAGGCTCCCGATTACGATAGTGACTCCTGCACGCCAGGGGAGGACAGGATCTAGCTGAGCTGGGATAATCCCAAGGTCAAATAACTGGTTGCTGCAGGTCTCTGGGCTTGCACATAGAAAGACTTGCATTTATATAGCGCCGTTCACAACCTCAGGACGTCCCAAAGCGCATTACAGCCGATTAAGTACTTTTTGAAGTCTAGTCAATGTTGTAATGTAGGAAACGCGGCAGACAATTTGCACGGAGCAAGCTCTCACAAACAACAATGAGATAATGACCAGATCATTTGCATTTAGTGATGTTGGTTGAGAGATAATTATTAGCCAGGACACCGGGAGAACTCACCTGCTCTTCTTCAAAATAGTACGGCAGGATCTTTTACATCCACCTGAGAGAACAGACGGGATCTTGGTTTAATGTTTCATCCGAAAGCTGGCACCTCAGACAGTGCAGCACTCCCTCAGTACTGCACTGGAGTGTCAGCTTGGATTATGTGCTCAAGTCTTTGGAGTGGGGCTTGAACATACAACCTCCTGACTCAGAAACGAGAATCCTACCAACTGAGCCACGACGGATAAAGAATGACCAAATGGGCACAGAACCAGGGGAACCAACACAAATGGACCCAGAAAAGAGTCTGTGTGGGTTGGGGGTGGGGGGTGCTGGAAGGGGGAAATTGGACAGATGAAGTGTCTTTACATTCTTGCCCAAGGTTTCTCTTTTTAATAATGACATTTACCATCTATGTAATGCCCCATATACTCCAAGAATCGGCTGGAGTCAACCCCCCCTCCCCACACCCACCTTCCCTGGATACGAGACTCCAAAGTTCTGCAAAGTGGATGTCTTTCTGAATCTGCATGTGTCCCTGCGACCAATTTATTCCATCATGAACTGGCACAAATGGTGATTTGGCAGGCTGTATATCAGCCTGATCTAGCATCCCAATACAAGGTGCTGTTTCCACTCCAGCACACCTCCTGCACGCACCCCCCACCCCCCTTCACAGTGACCTAGCTACCAGTCCCACTCCAGCATTATAACTGGGGTGATCACCTTTAACGCAGGCCAAACTCAGAGAGAGATCACAAAATCAAGGCCGTTTACATGACCTGGGTGGGGGACATGATCCCTTAAAAACCCCCAACACTGGAAAAGCAGATGTCCAATTTCATTCTTTCATGTAACTAGGCAACGCTCCCGCCCCCGCCAACCGCATAAACCGGACGTTCGATGGGTTGCCACTTTTCCTACTACACCCCACTCTAGCTCAGAACTCCCTCTCCACAGTACTCCTGTTCCACAAGCCCTCCCCTTCTCCACTAGTGCTGTAGCTGCCAGCCCCCTCCTGTTCTCTGTTGCTGGCACCTTACAGGATTTACAGCAACAGCCAAACACCACTGGCATATCTCCCATTTTTCTTTTTACTGCTTACAAATGGCTTTGTGCCAGCAAACCATTTAGCCCAGACTCGCCTCAATCTGCTAATGGCTGATTACATTTACGAGGTAATGTATTCCTTAACCCTTGCAATGGACTGCAGCAAAATCAAAGCTGGAACAAATTTATCCTCAGAATACTGCGAATCATTAACCACACCAACTCTGACGATCAAACATTCACTGATTAACCACACCGAGTCTGACCAACAAGTATACACCAATTAACAGAGCCACAGGGTGGTCCACAGTGGGGTCAAGTTATCAGATCTTATCTGTAAAGCGACAGACTTTTGTTTTGAAACATGAAGCAGTTTGTCACAAAAGGGTCAATTCTTTGTGCTAAAGTGCTCAATCCAATGAGGGCTGGCAGCACTGGGGGAAGGGAATGTTTCTCTGCAGTAAGAAGCTCTTCAATCTTCAATACCACGAGCACTGCCGTGTCACACGTTCTCTCCCCCATTCTCCTTAAATGCCAACTCTCATTGGGATACAAGTCTGCAGTCGCCAGTACCTCACTCAATTGGGCATTCTTCAAAATTGAGCTTAGACAGACCGCTATTTGACTATGGGGAACATCACAGTCTCACCACACTTCCACAGACAAGTTTTTTCCAGCAATGAACAAACCATCAGCATTCTGAAGATGCGCTTCAGGTGCCTGGACAGATCTGGAGGCACCCTTTCGGTAGGCACCAGTTAGGGTCTCCGGAATGGCCGTGGTGTGCTGCACTCTGCACAACATTGCACAGCAGTGAGGTTTGGACCTGCAGGAGGAACAAGATCCACAGAGCCTCTTTGGACAATTCCAAGGAGGAGGAAGAGGAAGATGAGGAGGAAGGTGATGCGGGCAATGCACCACCAGTGGCGCACATTGCTGCCCGGGATGCCCTCATTATTGTAAGGTTCACTTAGGTTCCACCAGTGCACCCATCTAACAACCACATGCAAAATCCACTTTAGCCCACCCCCAGCTCCCACACCACTAACACAAAGCAGTCCTGAAAACAACCAAGCCTCCCTTTCACAGCCCCCCATTCCTCGGCGTCAATTCAACTCTTCCCATTCATCATCATCACAACTGAAAAGGCCGCTTGCCAGCCAGCAACCAAGAATGGGCAAGACAAGAAAGTGGTGCAAAACAGTAATATTTATGTAGCTCACATATGAAACAGAAACTTAACATTCTAACAATGTGTAACACACCCATGTGTACACCCTTGTGCAACTACAAATCTTTACTCTTGCTTTTCCTTGCACTTCTATATGGTGCATCCCTGTGGCTTCAGCAGAGGTAGAGGCAGGCGCAGGCTGCTCAGATCCCTGCTCTGAGAGCTGAGATGCTCTTGGCCAACGTTCTCTGGGTTTTAGAACCAGTGAGGGCCCCGCCAAAGACTGCTCCACCTGCACAGGGGCAGACTCAGCCATCGGGACACGAGGCAGCATGTGGGGTACTGACTGAGGGGGGGCAACGGGTGAGAAGTGGAAGCGCTTTGAGCAGAGTCCCCACTTCCATGTCCCCTTTCACCATCATCCATCTTATGGCCTGTGGTGTATGTAACCTGTTCCACCTTAAGAGAACTTAAGCCTGTTCCACCTTAAGAGATGTACTACTTTCTCTGGCTGCTGTATACGTAATACCGGTGGTGACCACCGGTATATAAGTACTGTGTAATGATATTGTATTTAGTATAGTCCTGACCTCCAACTAGTAAAGACCTGTTGAACTTTATTCTTGTAGTCTGTGTCAGTAATTAATCTTAATACAACTGGAACACACAGACTTAACAGTGGCGACGAGTCCGATTCTTACCCTGCGGCAGTTTATATCCACGGCGGCTTCGTCCACAGAATGGGCGTCGAAGAGAGGCATCCACCCTCATCACCCTCCTGGAAGACACGTCGCGCGGCAGGCATCGAGAACCCGGAGTGCAGAAGACATCCTGAACTCGAAGCCTCCATCAGCGGCAGTCAGCTATCTTCTTTCTACCTCGGTGGCGGGTAAGCCGGTCAGCGACGCGAGCAGAAAGTCGGCCGCGTTGGCTGTACAGACGGGGAGAGGAAGACGGAGGAATAAGGGCGGTGAGATCGACCGGAGATAAGGGCCGGGCCGCATTCGGGCTGAAAGGCGCAGCGCGGGGACATCGATCGCGGCTGGTGATAAGGGCCGGGCCGCTTTCGGGCCAAAAAAGCGCAGCGTCTGGGGTGACTGAAGGCGCGAGAGCCGCGGTGAAGACGAACGCAGCCGGTGCTAATAACCGGGCTGCAAGAAGGGCTGCGAGGCGCGACATCGGGGAAGCGCGAATGCCCGAGGGAGCCACGGTGAAGCGGAGACAGCGTCGGGGGAGTTACTAACCGCTGGGAAAGGGGAGCAGCAGCGGCACGCCAAACGCCATTGCAGCCAGTGGGTGAAGACCGCCAAGCGCGGGAAAACCGCCATTTTGTAGGCGGAGGACGAAGACAAGAGCGGGAAGCCGCCATCTTGGGATAAAATAAATTGCAACGATGCCTAAACATGGGAACATTGATACCTTTGATAGCGACATCGAGGATTGGGCCATGTATGTAGAACGCATACAAAATTATTGTAAAGCAAATAAAATCCCAGATGCAGAGAAAGCACTAATTTATTGAACTTAATGGGTGCAAAGACATACAGGCAATTGAAACACCTTTTATCACCAGATGAACCGGCGGATAAGACGTTCGAGGAGATTGTTACTGTCCTGAAAAATCATCTAAACACCACGCCGCTGATGCTAGCGGAACGATTTAAATTTTACAGCAGAAGGCAGCTGAAGGATGAAAGCAATGCTGAATATTTAATGGAATTGCGTAAGCTAGCAAAGTACTGTCAGTTTGGAACGGGACTGACAGAAGCGCTAAGAGATAAATTTGTGTGTGGATTATTAAAAGAAGATACACAAAAGCGACTGCTCGAGGAGAATGAGCTGACGCTTGAGAAAGCGGTCACTATGGCAGCAGCACACGAAGCCGCAGCGAGAGGCACGGCAGTAATGCAGCTACGGTCACCGGAACTCAGTACAAATAAATTGGGTTTGAGTACTGTAAAATGTTATCGTTTGTGGAAAGACAACACGCGATCAGAACCAGTGTTGGTTTAAAAACCAAGAGTGCAGAACGTGTGGCAGGCTTGGCCACATAGCTAAAGTATGCCGGTCAGGAAAGAAGACCAGCAACAAAAAGTCACCGCAAGGAAAATACATAAAGGTGCACAAAGTGACAAAGACCAGTTCGAAGGAACAGAAGTCAAATTCAGACGCTAGCAGTAATGAACTGGGTAGCTTAAGAATACACAACGTTGGTAAGGATGCAGATCTCCAGACAATTTGGGTCACTCTTCAGATAGCAGGAGTCCAAGTAAAGATGGAATTGGACACTGGATCGGCATTGACGGTCATGAATAAGAAAGATTACAAAAGGTTATTCCAACATATTCCCCTACGGGATACGGAGATTATATTGAAAACATACACGGGGCAAAGAGTGTACCCCATCGGAAAGATAGAGGTAAAAATGGTCCACAAGGGCGAAGAAAGCCAAGTAATGGACTTATATGTGCTACCTGAAGGAGGTCCACCACTACTGGGACGGGAGTGGATTAGAAAAATGAATATGGACTGGCACTCCTTAAAAGCACTAACGGTAGATTCCGGGGAAACAGATGTCAAACCTAAACGATTGTCCAAAATATTGGATGATGCTAAAGAGGTGTTCCAGCAAGGACTGGGAACACTGAAAGGAATTACGGCAAACATCAAGATTGATGAACATGCACAACCAAAATTTTTCAAAGCCAGACCGGTACCCTATGCAATACGACCTACTGTAGAAGCGGAACTGGAAGCGCTAGAACGTTCAGGTGTACTGTCTAAGGTAGATTGGAGTGAGTGGGCTACGCCCATTGTTCCCGTTATGAAACGTCCTTCGAGCAACAAGCCAGGAGAACCAGGGAAGGCTCGCATCTGTGGAGATTTCAAGATCACCGTTAATCCGGTGCTTCACACGGTGCAGTATCCGCTTCCGCGGATTGAGGATATTTTTGCTTCGTTGTCTGGCGGGAAACACTTCACCAAGATAGACCTGGCACAGGCGTACTTGCAGATGGAGGTTGAAGAAGAGTCACGCCAGTACCTCACGATCAACACGCATAGAGGTTTGTACCGGTATAATAGGCTGGTTTTTGGAGTGGCATCGGCTCCGGCAATTTGGCAGAGGGCCATGGAGCAGGTATTACAGGGAATTCCAGGCACACAATGTTACCTGGACGATATTCTGATTACAGGTGATGGTGATGAAGAACACCTCGCAAACTTGGAACTGGTGCTCAACAGACTGAAAGAGTATGGACTTAGAGTTAATCGGCAGAAATGTGAGTTCTTTCAGAAGCGGATCTCGTACTGTGGTCATGTCATTGACCGGGAGGGGCTTCATAAGTCTCCTGACAAGATAGAGGCAGTTGTAAAGGCTCCCGCTCCAGATAATGTCTCTCAGTTGAGGTCGTTTCTGGGATTGATTAACTATTACCATAAGTTTCTACCGAATCTATCCACGGTACTGCACCCGCTGAACGCTCTTTTACAGAAGGGGGTACCATGGGAATGGAGCGAAAACTGTAAGAAGGCATTTCGCAAAAGCAAAGAATTGATCACCTCAGAGGAAGTGTTGGCTCACTTCAACCCGACACTGCCTATTCGGTTGGCTTGTGATGCTTCTCCATATGGTATTGGGGCAGTACTCTCACACAAGTTGCCAAATGGCACGGAAAGGCCAGTCGCGTTTGCATCCAGATCATTGACCTCCGCTGAGCGCAACTATGCGCAGATCGATAGGGAGGCTCTCAGCCTTGTATGGGGAGTGAAGAAGTTTAATCATTACCTGCAGGGCCAAAAATTCACACTTCTGACAGACCATCAGCCGTTGGTATCCATTTTTAACCCTAAGAAGGGTGTTTCGGTGATGACAGCACAGCGACTCCAGAGATGGTCCCTTTTCCTAGGGGCACATCAATATCAAATAGAATTCAAAGGTACAAAGCAGCATGGCAATGCTGATGGGCTGTCGCACCTGCCACTACCTGAAGCAGAAGAGACGACGAAAGTTGACCCTGTTGAGTTATTTCATTCGACCATCATCGAGTGTTTACCAGTCACCAATGCAAGTATTGAAAGAGAAACCAGGGACGACCCGACACTGTCCCGAGTTTACGAGGTGACAGTGAAAGGATGGCCAACACATGGTGATCCTCTGTTACCGGCATTCTCGGCAAGGCGAGACCAGCTGTCCGTCTGCCATGGTACTTTGATGTACGGGACAAGAGTGATTATTCCTCCCAAGTTACGGGAAAGAGTTCTAAAGGAACTGCATGAAGGTCATCTGGGGGGAGTTAAGATGAAAAGTCTTGCTAGGGCTTATGTATGGTGGCCGGGCATTGACCAACAGATAGAGGAGTTGACAAAAAGCTGCGCTGGGTGCCAAAAAAGTGCAAAATGCACCTCCGATCGCACCGCTACACCCATGGGAATGGCCTTCAGCCCCATGGCAACGCGTACATATTGACTTTGCTGGTCCATTCATGGACTCCATGTTCCTAATTGCGGTGGACGCACATTCCAAATGGCCAGAAGTGATCAAGATGAATACCACTACTTCAGAAAAGACAATTGCGGTGTTAAGAACAACATTCGCAAGGAACGGATTGCCAGAACAGATATGTTCGGACAACGGACCACAGTTCGTGTCGGAAGAATTCCAAAAATTCTTAAAGAAGAATGGGGTGAAACATTATACCTCTGCCCCATATCATCCGGCGACAAATGGGTTGGCCGAGAGATTTGTCCAAACATTCAAAAAGGCAATAAAGGCCATGAACGATGATCAGATTCCGTTACAACACAAGGTGGACAATTTCCTAATGGCATATCGAAACGCCGCTCATGCAGTGACTAACCAAAGTCCTGCCATGATGTTTTATAACAGGAGGTTGTGGTCCAGGTTGGACTTGTTAAAACCAAATGTGCGGAGGGAAGTGGAAAACAAACAGTTCCGGCATATTAATAACAAGTCCACTCGAAGTTTCGACATAGGACAACCAGTGTTGGCAAGGGGCTATGGAAACAAAAAATGGCAGTCCGGAACAATTCGGGCCAGACAAGGACCTCTGATGTACACAGTAGATATTGGTAACAATGTGATAAGGCGTCATGCGGATCAACTGGTAGAATCAAGAGCAAGGGTCGAACCCATGGTTGCGACAGAGACAACTGTGGAAGACGTTAATGAACCTGAAGCATCTACCTCGGCAGGGACTGCACCTGATGATGACGTCCAATACATAGGAAACCTACAAGAAGAGTCACCTCAGCAACAAGAATCAGAGACCACTGAAAGGCGTTATCCAAACCGAATCAGAAAGCCTCCTGAGAGACTGAACCTTTGAACTGTTTATACCTGAAGTTATATATGTATATATGTTATTATGTTATGTTAAATGGGGATATGACTGTTAAGCTAAAAAGGGAGGATTGTGGTGTATGTAACCTGTTCCACCTTAAGAGAACTTAAGCCTGTTCCACCTTAAGAGATGTACTACTTTCTCTGGCTGCTGTATACGTAATACCGGTGGTGACCACCGGTATATAAGTACTGTGTAGTGATATTGTATTTAGTATAGTCCTGACCTCCAACTAGTAAAGACCTGTTGAACTTTATTCTTGTAGTCTGTGTCAGTAATTAATCTTAATACAACTGGAACACACAGACTTAACATGGCCCAGCCACGCTTCCCTGCTAGCAATGAGCTAGAGAACACATTGCTGCAGATCAATGGGGCGATGAATGGCCAAGGCTAGGGTATCATTCATCCTATTTAATGTGGCAGTCATAGTGTGCAAGCCATTGGTGAAGGCCTGCAAGCACTCGTGTGATTTCCGCATTTGATGCTCCATGCAAGTGGCCATGCTTTCCATGGACGAAGACATCATCACAAAGGCCTGCGACATCATGCCACTCATGTTCGAGATGGACTCCTGCAATCTCTCTGGAAGCGTGCACATTGCGGCTGGAATGCCTGCCAGTACATCGCGCATTCTCTGCTGCTGCTCCAGAAGTATCCCATTTGTCAATGGCCCGAGGTATCCAGCTGAGCAGAACTTGGAGTGTCTTGCGCCCTCTGACGTGGACTCGCCACCGCTGTCCTCATCTCCACCATCTGCTCTTGCTCACTTGTGATGTAGGAGTCACCAGGTGAAAACCAACCATCTTCCTTACTGGTCCCACCGAAGTGCAAGTATCTGAGCTGGTGCATGGTCTGCATGAGTCCTGTGATGGTGCTCCCTCATAGGGAGCGACCTCGTCTGAGAGTCGGCCGCGACAGCGACCTCGACCACCTCCTGCGGGACGCGTGAAGGCCCTGTGGGAGATAAAAGACATGAATGCGTATGGTCAAGGTAAGAATGTTTGAAGTTATTATGCACATGATCATATTTCACTCGCTGTTGACATCAAATCAACATGAGTGAGAGTTGTATGCCATGTAGCTGTCTGATATTTAATTGTGTCACCAGGTAGCTGGGAGGCCTCCCTCTCCCCATCTTCAACAGCCAGGCATGCCGAGACTCCACTGATTTCCAGCACCTGCTCTTCTGCACTTGTTAGCTGTGAGATGGCTGGAGGGTCATCTCTGGTCTCTGCCTCGCCCCTCCTGCCAGGAGGGAAAGAAGAAACCTATGAATGAGAATAATGGCATGTGTTGAACGGATGAATGGAGAGCATTTGTTGAAGGTGACTATGAGGGAGAGGCATGACATTGCATAAGGATAAGGACGAGTGTCAGTGGTGGATAGACAGATGGGGATGTGAGGAAGTGCATAGACAAAGAGGGATGGGTGTACCTGCAAGTTGGTGTGAGGAGTGATGTGCTGCATTAGGCTTGAAAAGGCAAAGTAAAGGGGTTGGGGTGATACGCACATCAGGATGTAGGTGAATGTGCCATTGCTCTCGTCTTTCCTGCCCTGCTTAGGTCACTGAGCTGCTTCCTGCATTGTATCCAGGAGCATGGCACCACGCTCCTGCTACTGACCTCTTGTGCCACCTCCAACCACGCCTTCTTGGTGCCCCCAGCTGGCTTCTTTCTCCTGTCGCTGGGGAACAGTATATCCCTCCAGGTCCTCACAGCCCCCAGCAGCACATCCAGGGAGGCATCGCTGAACTGAGGCTCAGCCTTTGACCTTCTGGACTCCATTCTGGCACTTCCTTCTCTTAGGCTCCCAACTCCAAACTCTTTCAGATTGCATGTTTGGAGTGTCCCTTTAAATACTAGAGTTGAAATCACGTCATCACGCCCGCTGACACTAATTTGGTCGGGAAACCCAGAAATCATATGGCAAAGCGGTGACGGAGTTAAAAAGCCACTGACAGATGCGCCACACTGACTCTCGCGTGCTACCGGACCACGCACCACTCCGCTCCCAGCAAGTCGCAAAGTTAAAATCCAGCCCTATGTAACTAAGTGGGACCCCAGAGACAAGAGCCTGCGCATCCCCAGCTCAATAATTACTCCAGCTGAGATAATCAACTCCGCACAGTCCACAAATGGAACTTGGGAGCACAATACCACACCAAATGGAGCAGTCAGGCAGTGACCTTCAGGGGCTAGATCACTGGCTAAATCCCTTCTCCCCACCCATGCACCTTTCCCCACATCAGGACGTTGTACCTTTGTCACAGGGAAGGCCGCCCCAGTTAGTCTCGCAGTCACACTTCCAGGGCTCGGAGCATGTTCCATGGACGCAGCCTGGGAAGAGAATGCACGCGTTGCACAGGAGCCCTTACCACCCATACTGACACCTGTAGGAGCAGAGGATCTTCCCGTAAAAAGCAGAGCAAACTCCACTCAGAGTCCGAGGAGGAGGCAACACAATAGTCAGCAACAGGCCAAATATAAAAGTGTCCTTAAAGAAAACAACTTGTTATAAATCATTGACGCGGTGAGATATTGTACAAACTGTAGCTTGGATTGGGTGTGGTAGACGCTGAACTTTCACCTCCAGGATCTGGGTTCAAATCTCACACAGACCAATGGGATGAAAGTCTCTTGTCTGCTGGCTGTAAGGGAATGAGTTTGGGGGAAGTGTTAACCCCGTTTCAGGGTCATGGGTGGTTTCCGTCACTCTTCATGCCTGAAGGGTACAGGGGTTGTTCTGCATCACTGACGTGGCTGTGTGCATTCACGTTCCTCTAAACTTTCCTCACTTATTTCCCACCTTACTCATCTACCCCTAACCTGTGTTGCTTTCCCAGTACTGAGCAGCTCTCAATACTGGGGGATCAAGCCGCTCAGTCTTGTAATCTAACTCATTCCTTCCCCCGGACCTCAACACTATGGAACTCCTCACCTCACCCACCCACAGAGCAGCGGCGGCAGGCAGCGAGAGGCGGGACCTGAGGGAGACTCGGCGGCGGCGATAAAAAGCGGCAGCGAGGCCAGGAGAGGCCTCAGAGCAGCGGCGGCAGGCAGCGAGAGGCGGGACCTGAGGGAGACTCGGCGGCGGCGGCGATAAAAAGCGGCAGCGGGGCCAGGAGAGGCCTCAGAGCAGCGGCGGCAGGCAGCGAGAGGCGGGACCTGAGGGAGATTCGGCGGCAGCGAGGCCAGGAGAGACATACCAAACTCCAGTCTGCGAGCTCGGTAGTTGCAGAGAGGTAAAAAGTAATCGGGGTGTGACGTCACCAGGGAGCAGGTAAGTGATTGGTTGGTGAGTATTTCTCTCTTTTCATTACAAGCTTGAATTCTGTGGTGTTAAATTTCTAGGGGCTCTGTTGTGGTGAGGACAGTTGGTAAATAAAGCGCCCTAGAGTATACCTGTAACTGGGGTATTGAATAAATTTTTAGATTAATTAAAGGAGTAAGTCATGGCAGGAGAGCTCAGACCCGTGTTCTGCTCCTCCTGCTCTATGTGGGAAATCAGGGACGCTGCCAGTGTCCCTGGCGACCATGTGTGTGGGAAATGCATCCAGCTGCAGCTACTTGTAGACCGCATTGTGGCGCTCGAGCTGCGGGTGGATGAATTTTGGAGCATACGCGATGCTGAGAGGCTCGTGGATAGCACGTTTAGCGAGTTGTTCACGCCTCAGGGTAGGGCAGCACAGGGGGTGACCATCAGGCGGAGCAACAAAGGCAGGCAGGTAGTGCAGGGAACCCCTGCGGACATCCCCCTTTCAAACAAGTATACCGCTTTGGATACTGTTGAGGGGGATGACTCACCAGGGGAAGGCAGCAGCAGCCAACTTCCTGGCACTGGCGGTGCTCCTGCTGCCCAGGAAGGGGGGAAAAAGAGTGGGAGAGCAATAGTGGTAGGGGATTCTATAGTAAGGGGAACAGATAGGCGTTTCTGTGGCCGTAGATGTGAATCCAGGATGGTTTGTTGCCTCCCTGGTGCCAGGGTCAAGGATGTCACTGAGCGGCTGCAGGGCATTCTGGAGGGGGAGGGTGAACAGCCAGTGGTCGTGGTCCACATTGGTACCAACGACATAGGTAAAAAGAGGGATGAGGTCCTGCAGCAAGAATTTAGGGAGCTAGGTGAAGGATTAAAGCGCAGGACCTCAAGGGTTGTAATCTCTGGATTACTCCCGGTGCCACGTGCTAGTAAGTATAGGAATAGGAAGATAGAACAGATGAATGCGTGGCTAAAGGGATGGTGCAGGGGGGAGGGCTTTAGTTTCCTGGATCACTGGGTCTGCTTCTGGGAAAGGTGGGACTTGTACAAGTCGGACGGTTTATACCTGAACCAGAGGGGAACCAATATCCTTGCGGGGAGGTTTGCTAGCACTGCTGGGGGGGGTTTAAACTAACTTGGCAGGGGGATGGGGTACAGAGTGGAGCTATAGTAGGGGGTGATTTACAGCCAAATACAGAGGGAAAAACAAGTCAGCTGGGAAGGCAAAGCAAATATGTGAAGGCAAAAGAGAATATGGCAGGGCTGGAAGGCATTTATTTTAATGCAAGGAGTCTTGCAAATAAGGTGGATGAACTGAAGTTGTTGTTGAACACATGGGAGTACGATATTGTTGCTATCACGGAGACATGGTTGAGGGAGGGTCAGGACTGGCAGCTCAATATTCCGGGGTATAGAATCTTCAGGCGAGACAGAGGGGGGTGTAAAAGGGGAGGGGGTGTTGCAATATTAATTAAGGAGTCAATTACTGCTGTAAGGAGGGATGATACATTAGCGGGTTCCTCTAATGAGGCCATATGGGTAGAACTTAAAAACAAAAAGGGGGCAAGCACTTTGCTGGGAGTGTACTATAGGCCCCCAAACAGTCAGGGGGAGATAGAGGAACAGATATGTAGGCAAATCTCAGAAAAGTGCGAAAATAATAGGGTAATAATAGTGGGGGATTTCAACTTCCCCAATATAAATTGGGATAGTCAGAGTGTGAAAGGCTTAGAGGGTGCAGAATTCTTAAAGTGCATCCAGGAGAGCTTTTTGAGCCAACATGTAGAAAGTCCTACAAGAGAGGGGGCGGTACTGGACCTAATTCTGGGGAATGTAGCCGGGCAAGTGGTGGAAGTGTCAGTAGGAGAGCATTTTGGCGACAGTGACCACAATTCGGTGAGATTTAAGGTGGTCATGGAAAAAGACAAAGACGGCCCGGAAATAAGGGTTCTAAATTGGGGGAAGGCCGATTTTAATATGATAAGGCAGGATCTGGCCAAATTGGACTGGGAGCAGCTACTTATAGGAAAATCCGCATCAAAACAGTGGGAGACTTTCAGAAGGGAAATAGAGAGAGTACAACGCCAACATGTTCCTGTAAAGGTCAAGGGTGGGACCAACAAGCAAAGGGAACCTTGGATGACAAGGGATATACAAAAATGCATTAGAAATAAAAGGGGGGCTTTTGGCAGTTACAAAAGACTAAAGACGGAAGAAGCCCTAGAGGAGTATAAAAAATGCAGGGGCATACTTAAAAAAGAAATTAGGAGGGCGAGGAGGGGCCATGAAATAACACTGGCGAGCAAAATAAAGGAAAATCCTAAGATGTTTTATAAGTATATTAAGGGCAAGAGGATAACCAGGGAAAGGGTAGGGCCCATTAGGGACCAAAGTGGCAATCTGTGTGTAGAGCCAGATGATGTAGGCGGGGTTTTAAATGAATTTTTTGCATCTGTGTTCACTATGGAGAAAGACGATGCAGACATAGAAATCGGGCAAGGGGGCTGTGACATACTTGAACATATTAGCATCGAGAGGGAGGAGGTGCTAGCGGTTTTAGCAGGCCAAAAAGTGGATAAATCCCCAGGCCCGGACGAGATGTATCCCAGGCTGCTGTGGGAGGCAAAGGAGGAGATTGCAGGGGCTCTGACACAAATTTTCAGAACCTCTCTGGCCACAGGGGATGTACCAGAGGACTGGAGAACAGCTAACGTAGTACCATTATTCAAGAAGGGTAGCAGGGATAAACCAGGGAATTACAGGCCAGTGAGCCTAACATCTGTGGTAGGGAAATTATTGGAAAAAATTTTGAGGGACAAAATTAGTCTCCACTTGGAGAGGCAAGGATTAATCGGGGATAGTCAGCATGGCTTTGTCAAGGGTAAATCATGTCTGACAAATCTGATTGAATTTTTCGAGGGGGTGACTAGGGGGGTGGATGAGGGAAATGCTGTGGATGTGGTTTACATGGACTTCAGTAAAGCTTTTGACAAAGTCCCGCATAGGAGACTGGTCAAGAAGGTAAGAGCCCATGGGATCCAGGGTGCCTTGGCACGTTGGATCCTAAACTGGCTGAGTGGCAGGAGGCAGAGGGTGATGGTCGAAGGTTGCTTTTGTGACTGGAAGCCTGTGTCCAGTGGGGTACCTCAGGGATCGGTGCTAGGTCCCTTGTTGTTTGTGATCTACATAAATGATTTGGATGAGAATGTAAAAGGTATGATCAGTAAGTTCGCAGATGACACGAAAATTGGTGGGGTGGTAAATTGTGAGGAGGAAAGCCTCAGGCTACAGGAAGATATAAACGGGTTGGTCAGATGGGCGGAAAAGTGGCAAATGGAATTTAACCCTGAAAAGTGCGAGGTGATGCATTTTGGACGGACAAATAAGGCAAGGGAATACACAATGAGTGGTAGGACCCTAGGAAGTACAGAGGGTCAGAGGGACCTTGGTGTACATGTACATAGATCCCTGAAGGCAGCGGAACAGGTCGATAAGGTGGTTAAAAAGGCATATGGGATACTTGCCTTCATTAGCCGAGGCATAGAATATAAGAGCAGGGAGGTTATGATGGAGCTGTACAAAACGCTGGTGAGGCCACAGCTGGAGTACTGTGTGCAGTTCTGGTCGCCTCACTATAGGAAGGATGTGATTGCTTTGGAGAGGGTGCAGAGAAGATTCACCAGGATGTTACCTGGGATGGAGCGCCTCAGCTATGAAGAGAGGCTGGACAGGCTGGGGTTGTTTTCCTTGGAGCAAAGAAGGCTGAGGGGGGACCTGATTGAGGTGTACAAAATGATGAGGGGCATAGATAGGGTAGATAAAGAGGAACTTTTCCCCTTAGTAGGGGGGTCAATAACAAGGGGGCATAGATTCAGGGTAAGGGGCAGGAGATTTAGAGGGGATTTGAGGAGGAACTTTTTCACCCAGAGGGTGGTTGGAATGTGGAACTCAATGCCTGAAAGGGTGGTAGAGGCAGGAACCCTCACAACATTCAAGAAGCATTTGGATGAGCACTTGAAATGCCATTGCATACAAGGCTATGGACCAAATGCTGGAAAATGGGATTAGACTGGACAGGGATGGATGGGCGGCACAGACACGATGGGCCGAAGGGCCTCTTTCTGTGCTGTAAAACTCTGTGACTCTATGACTCTATCTGCCCAACCTCCTACAAACTCAAACCAGCCATCCTACTTACTGAACGACCTGATCTTCCCTAACTCTGGCCAACACTATGCTTCTTGGCCCTTCCGATAAAAACCCACCAAACCAACTCCCTCCTAACTTTACAGCAAAATGCTGATCAGCAGTGGGTGCTCAGGGGCAAGAGTGCCAATGGATCAGCTCACAGCACTTTGTACTTAGTACCCAGTATTGCCAGAAACATGGGAGTGGGGCTTCTACCTGACCCCCCAGGGAAGGGGTGGCTGGGAAGAGACAGACAGAGAGGCAGACATCTAAAAGGAGTTCTGTCTGTCTGGGCATCACTCAAAAGTTATAGAGCGTACCTACACATATGTTATATCAAAAGAAAGCTTATGATTAGGGGAGTCTACTAGGCATCTTAACTTTTTGGTCAAACAAAAATTGTTCGGACAGTAGACAAAAAACGGAAAAAAACGGGAAAAAATCCGCTCATCAGCGGTTGACCAATCCTACCGCTCATTAGCGTTGAGTGACGTGATGGTTGACCAATCCTACAGTTCAGTGACCTGATGGTTGACCAATCGGTGCGTCACGGGGGGCGTTTCATGGCGTTTGTGGGCGGGGCCTAATCCTCAAACTGCCGTTACTGAGGTGAGTGGCGGCCATTACAGACCGGCTGGGCCTGAAGCTTAAAAAATTTCTCTCTCTCTCCTTCCCCCCCCTCTCTGTCTTTCTCTCTCCTCTTCCCTCTCTTCTTCCCTCTCTCTCTCTCTCCTTCCCCCTCTCTCTCTTGCCGTGAGTGCAGGACCGGGAAAACCGGGGCTTTCACGCGAGCCGTCCCCGACCGATATCGGACGCGGGAGTCCGAAGCGAAAGGCGTTCCAGTGCCGCCCGGCCAACCGGGTCCAAAGGCCTGCCGCGTTAACCATGAGGAACCCCGGGCTCACTTCAGAGCGATGGGCACCCGGACTCCCGGTGTCAGATATGCTCCGTTCTGGTACCGCGGTGAGTCGGAGGGAGAGGAGAGGGAGAGAGAGGGAGAGAGGGGGGCAGCAGGGGGAGAGAGGGGCAGGGAGAGAGGGGCGGGGAGAGAGAGGGGCGGGGAGAGAGGGGAGAGACGGGCAGGGAGAGAGAGGGGGCGGGAGAGAGAGAGGGTGAGGGAACTTCCCGCCAAACTCTCAAAATGGCTGCCGCCTTCTTCACCCGCAGTCTCTCTCTCTCTCTCCCCCCAGTCTCTCTCACTCTCCCCCCAGTCTCTCTCTCTCCCCAGTCTCTCTCTTCTCCCCCATTCTCTCTCTCTCTCTCTCCCCCCCAGTCTCTCTTTCCCCCCCAGCTCTCGCTTCTCCCCCCAGTCTCTCTCCCCCCCTCCCCCAGTCTCTCTCTCTCTCTTTCCCTCTCTCTCCTTCCCACACAGACAGACAAACTCATTTATATATATATAAATAAATTATTTCTACTTTTTTCATAACAACATGCCCTTAAAAAACCCTCTGCACCGCCGGGCACTCCAGCTAGTTCTTTATAAAGAGCTGGTCAGCAATCTCCTTGTACAGTCTAGTCCATTGTGGCTCTCAGCCAATCAGACATAGACAGTCCCAGGCTCCATCACTGGTCTGTGCCAGGCAGCAGAGAGAGGCAATACAAATGTCGGCAGTGCTCCAGGGTAATGGGGGCGGTAAAATCAGGGATGGATGAATTAGGAATGGCTTTTCTCAACTATAATTATCTTGTGAACTTTAACCCAGTCTGAAAATTGGCCCAGAGCTGCTCAATACTGGGAAAGCAACACAGGTTGGAGAAACTCAGCAGGCCAGGCAACATCCGTGGAGAGAGAAAGTCAACATTTCGGATCGAAACCCTCTACAGAACTGAGAAAAAAAGGCAGGAAATGAAAGATTAAAAGGCAGTTTGGGGGCTGGGAAATGGGGGAGGGGATGAAAGAAGAGACTAAGATATTCAAGGCGAGACGAGATGGTAATAGGACAGGTCAAGAAACAGACAATGGCTCTAGATGAAGTGTGAAATGCACTGGCAGAGAGAGAGACAGCTGCCATGTGGGAGAGAGAAAAAAAAGGAAAAGGCACAAAGCAACAGTGTGGATAAAATAATAGGGCCCGAGGCTATGATCTGAAATTGTTGAACTCGATATCGAGTCCGGAAGGCTGTAAAGTGCTTAATCGGAAGATGAGGTGCTGTTCCTCGAGTTTACGCTGAGCTTCCGTGGAACAATGCAAGAGGCCGCAGACGGTGAGGTCTGAGTGGGAGTGGAATGGTGAATTGAAATGACAGGCGACCGGAAGCTCGGTCACCCTTGCGGACTGAATGGAGGTGTTCCACAAAGCGGTCGCCCAATCTGTGTTTGGTCTCCCCAATGTAGAGGAGACCACATCGTGAGCAGCGAATACAGTATACTAGATTGCAAGAAGTACAAGTAAATCACTGTTTCACCTGGAAGGGGTGTTTGGGGCCCTGGACAGTGGGAAGGGGGGAGGTAAAAGGACATGTGTTGCATCTCCTGCGCTTGCACGGGAAGGTGCCAGGGGAAGGGCTGCTGGGGGTGATAGAGGAGTGGACTAGGGTGTCTCGCAGGGAGCAGTCCCTACGGAATGCTGAAAGGGGAGGGGAAGATGCGTTTGGTGGTGGGATCACGTTGGAGGTGGCGGAAATGGCGGAGGATGATCCATTGAATGTGGAGGCTGGTGGGATGAAAGGCGAGGACAAGGGGAACCCTATCGTGGTTCTGGGAGGGAGGGGCAGGGGTGAGGGCAGAAGTGCGGGAGATAGAACGGACCCGGTCGAGGGCCATGTCAACCACAGCAGAGGGGAATCCTCGGTTGAGGAAAAAGGAAGACATGTCGGAAGCACTGGTGTGGAAGGTGGCATCGTCGGAGCAGATGCGGCGGAGACAGAGAAACTGGGAGAATGGAATAGAGTCCTTACAAGAGGCGGGGTGGGAGGAAGTGTAGTCCAGGTAGCTGTGGGAGTCAGTGGGCTTGTAGTGAATGTTGGTCAATAACCTATCCCCAGAGATGGAGACGGAGAAGTCGAGGAAGGGAAGGGAAGAGTCCGAGATGGACCATGTGAAGGTGAGGGAAGGGTGGAAATTGGAGGCAAAGTGAATGAAATTGTCCAGTTCAGGGCGAGAGCAGGAAATGGCACCGATACAGTCATCAATGTACCGGAAAGAGGTGAGGGAGGGAACCCGAGTAGGACTGGAACAAAGAGTGTTCCACATATCCCACGAAAAGGCAGGCATAGCTAGGACCCATGCGGGTACCCATAGCAACACCTTTAATTTGGAGGAAATGAGTGGAGTTAAAGGAGAAGTTGTTCAATGTGAGAACAAGTTCAGCCAGGCGGAGGAGGGTAGTGGTGGATGGGGACTGGTTGGGCCTCTGTTCAAGGAAGAAGCGGAGCGCCCTCAGGCCATCCTGGTGGGGGATGGAGGTGTAGAGGGATTGGACGTCCATGGTGAAAAGGAGGCGGTTGGGGCCAGGAAACTGTTAAAGTGGTGGAGGGCGTCAGAAGAGTCGCGGATGTAGGTGGGAAGAGACTGGACAAGGGGAGAAAAGATAGAGTCGAGATAGGAAGAGATAAGTTCCGTGGGACAAGAACAGGCTGAAACGATGGGTCTACCAGGGCAGTACTGTTTGTGGATTTTGGGAAGGAGGTAGAAGCGGGCTGTGCGGGGTTGGGGAACTATGAGGTTGGTAGCCGTGGGGGGAAGATCTCCAGAGGAGATGAGGTCAGTGACAGTCTTGGAAACGGTGGTTTGATGTTCGGTAGTGGGGTCATGGTCCAGGTGGAGGTAGGAGGTGGTGTCGGAGAGGTCGGAGAGCTGGCGTTCAGCTTCCGCTAGGTAGAGGTCGGTTCGCCAAACAACAACAGCACCACCCTTGTCAGCAGGTTTAATGACAATGTCGGGGTTGGATCTGAGAGAATGGAGTGCTGCGAGTTCAGAGGGAGGTAGGGTGGAGTGAGTGAGGGGAGCAGAGAAATGGAGACGGCCGATGTTGCGGCGGCAGTTAGCAATGAAAAGATTTGGAGAGGGTAAGAGGATGAGGCTCAGGCCTTTGCCGAGGACTGAACGTTCGGGGTCAGAGAGGGGAAGGTCAGAGGGGATAGTGAAAACGCGGCAGGGGGTGATAGTGGGAGAAGGGGGGTCAGAGGAAAGGTTGGCGGTGGATGGTCATTCCCAGAATGGACAGCGTTAACGCAGGCAATCAGTTTCCATGTCAGCACAGTCATTGGCATTTTTTGAAAATATGGATAAAAGGCAGGTAAATGGAGTTCAGTTGGAGATCAGCCGTGATCTAGTAGAATGGCAGAACACGCTCGAGGGGCAGAATGGCCTATTCCTGTTCTTACACAAATCACTAAAAGTAGCGACGCAGGTTAATAAGGCCATAAAAAAAGCCAACCAAGCACTGGGGTTCATTTCTATAGGGATAGAATTGAAAAGCAGAGAAGTTCTGTGAAACTTGTTTAGAACCTTGGTTAGACCACATTTGGAGTACTGTGCACAGTTCTGGTCTCCATATGATAAAAGGTTATAGAAGCACTAGAGATTCACCAGCGGCAGCAGTGAGAGCGGCCCTGGGTGGAGACTGAGCGCAGAGACCGAGGAGTTAAGGAGCGGGGAGAGAGAGTGGCCCAGACTCACCGGCGGCAGCAGTGAGAGCGGCCCTGGGTGGAGACTGAGCGCAGAGACCGAGGAGTTAAGGAGCGGGGAGAGAGAGTGGCCCAGACTCACCGGCGGCAGCAGTGAGAGCGGCCCTGGGTGGAGACTGAGCGCAGAGACCGAGGAGTTAAGGAGCGGGGAGAGAGAGTGGCCCAGACTCACCGGCGGCAGCAGTGAGAGCGGCCCTGGGTGGAGACTGAGCGCAGAGACCGAGGAGTTAAGGAGCGGGGAGAGAGAGTGGCCCAGACTCACCGGCGGCAGCAGAGAGAAGTAAAAAGTAATCGAAGTGTGACGTCACCAGAAAGCAGTTAAGTGATTGGTTGGTGAGTATTTCTCTCTTTCTCGCTTTTTTCCAAACTTAATTTTTGTGGTTTATAGTTTCTAGGGTCTCTGTTGTGTAGCGGGGAGTGCTAGTAAAAAGGGCCCTTGAGTATATCATTTAATTGTAGTGTAATTAGTGGAATTGATTTGATGTAATTTTATTTGAATTAATTAAAGGGTAAGTCATGGCAGCACAGCTCGGCCCCGTGGTATGCTCCTCCTGCACTATGTGGGAAATCAGGGACACTTCCTGTGTCCCTGACAACCATGTGTGCGGGAAGTGTCTCCAACTGCAGCTACTGACAGACCGCATTGCGGCGCTGGAGCTGCGAATGGATACATACTGGAGCATTCGCAATGCTGAGGACATCGTGGATAGCACGTTTAGGGAGTTGGTCACACCACAGGTAAAGGCTGCACAGGCAGAAAGCCTGTTCTGCCATTCTACTAGATCACAGCTGATCTCCAACTAAGAACATAAGAAATATGAGCAGGAGTAGGCCAATCGGCCCCTCGAGCCTGCTCCGCCATTCAATAAGATCATGGCTGATCTGATCCTAACCGCCAATCCCCTATCACAGAACCATCTCCTGAATCTAACAGAATTTGACACACGAAATAGGAGCAGGATCAGGCTACACGGCCCCTGGGCCCGCTCCGCTACCCACAGGGCCATGACCGATCCGAACCTGGACTCATGTCCAAATTCCTGCCCGCTCCCCGTAACCCTTAATTCCCTTTACTTCTAGGAAACTGTCTATTTCTGTTTTAAATTTATGTAATGATGTCGCTTCTACAGCTTTTTGGGGCAGCATATTCCATGGACCTACCACCCTCTGAGTGAAGTAGTTCCTCCTCATCTCAGTTTTGAAAGAGCAGCCCCTTATTCTAAGACTATGCCCCCTAGTTCTAGTTTCACCCATCATCGAGAACATTCTCCCCGCATCCACCCGATCCAACCCCTTCACAATCTTATATGTTTCAATAAGATCGCCTCTCATTCTTCTGAACTCCAATGAGTAGAGTCCCAATCTACTCAACCTCTCCTCATATGTCCATCCCCTCATCCCCGGGATTAACCGAGTGAACCTTCTCTGTACTGACTCGAGAGCAAGTATGTCCTTTCTTAAGTATGGACACCAAAACTGTACGCAGTATTTCAGGTGCGGTCTCACCAATACCTTGTACAACTGAAGCAATACCTCCCTATTTTTATATTCTATCCCCCTAGCAATGAAAGCCAACATTCCACTGGCCTTCTTAATCACTTGCTGCACCTGCATACTAACCTTTTGAGTTTTGTGCACCAGGACCCCCAGATCCCTTTGTACTTCAGTACTTTCCAGTTTCTTGCCATTAAGATAATAACTTGCTCTACGATTTTTCCTGCCAAAGTGCATAACCTCACACTTTCCAGTATTGTATTCCATCTGCCAAATCTCTGCCCACTTACTTAGCCTGTCGATGTCCCCTTGCAGGTTTTTTATGTCCTCCTCACTCACTACTTTCCCTCCCATCTTAGTATCACCTGCAAACTTTGATATGTTACACTCGGTCCCCTCCTCCAAATCGTTAATATAGATTGTAAAGAGTTGGGGACCCAGCACTGACCCCTGCGGAACACCACTAGTTACTGATTGCCAGTCTGAGAATGAACCATTTATCCCAACTCTCTGCCTTCTGTTAGATAGCCAATCCTCTATCCATGCCAGAATATTACCCCCAATCCCGTGATTTGTTATCTTAAGCAATAATCTTGTGTGGCACCTTGTCAAATGCCTTTTGGAAGTCTAAATACACTTATGATTATCCAAATGTCCTGTTACTGTTTCCTTAATAATAGACTCCAAAATTTTACCTACCACAGATGTTAGGCTAACCGGTCTATAGTTTCCAGCCTTCTGTCTACTGCCCTTTTTAAATAAGGGTGTTACATTAGCAGTTTTCCAGTCTGCCGGGACCTTTGCCGAGTCCAGGGAGTTTTGGAAAATTATTACCAATGCATCCACAATCCCTACCGCCACTTCCCTCAAGACCCTAGGATGTAAGCCATCAGGTCCAGGTGATTTATCCGCCTTGAGTCCCATTATTTTACCGAGTACCACTTCCTTAGTGATTTTGATCGTGTTTAGCTCCTCCCCCCCTTTAGCCCCCTGTTTGTCCACTGTTGGGATATTCTTACTGATGTAAAATATTCATATAAGTGTTTTTGCCATCTCCATATTTCCCACCATTAATTTCCCGGTCTCATCCTCCAAGGGACCAACATTTACTTTAGCCACCCTTTTTCTTTTTATATAACTATAAAAACTCTTACTATCTGTTTTTATATTTTTTGCTAATTTACTTTCATAATCTATCTTCCCTTTCTTAATCAATCTTTTTGTTATTTTTTGCTGTCTTTTAAAGTTTTCCCAATCCTCTATCCTCCCACTAGATTTGGCTACCTTATATGCCCTTGTTTTTAGTCGAATACTATCCTTAATTTCTTTACTTAGCCACGGATGGCTGTCTTTTCTTTTACACCCTTTTCTTCTCAGTGGAATATATTTTTTTTGAACTCCATTTACCTGCCTTTTATCCATATTTAAAAAAAATGCCAATGACTGTGCTGACATGGAAACTGATTGCCTGCGTTAACGCTGTCCATTCTGGGAATGACCATCCACCGCCAACCTTTCCTCTGACCCCCCTTCTCCCACTATCACCCCCTGCCGCGTTTTCACTATCCCCTCTGACCTTCCCCTCTCTGACCCCGAACGTTCAGTCCTCGGCAAAGGCCTGAGCCTCATCCTCTTACCCTCTCCAAATCTTTTCATTGCTAACTGCCGCCGCAACATCGGCCGTCTCCATTTCTCTGCTCCCCTCACTCACTCCACCCTACCTCCCTCTGAACTCGCAGCACTCCATTCTCTCAGATCCAACCCCGACATTGTCATTAAACCTGCTGACAAGGGTGGTGCTGTTGTTGTTTGGCGAACCGACCTCTACCTAGCGGAAGCTGAACGCCAGCTCTCCGACACCTCCTCCTACCTCCACCTGGACCATGACCCCACTACCGAACATCAAACCACCGTTTCCAAGACTGTCACTGACCTCATCTCCTCTGGAGATCTTCCCCCCACGGCTACCAACCTCATAGTTCCCCAACCCCGCACAGCCCGCTTCTACCTCCTTCCCAAAATCCACAAACAGTACTGCCCTGGTAGACCCATCGTTTCAGCCTGTTCTTGTCCCACGGAACTTATCTCTTCCTATCTCGACTCTATCTTTTCTCCCCTTGTCCAGTCTCTTCCCACCTACATCCGCGACTCTTCTGACGCCCTCCACCACTTTAACAGTTTCCCGGCCCCAACCGCCTCCTTTTCACCATGGACGTCCAATCCCTCTACACCTCCATCCCCCACCAGGATGGCCTGAGGGCGCTCCGCTTCTTCCTTGAACAGAGGCCCAACCAGTCCCCATCCACCACCTCCCTCCTCCGCCTGGCTGAACTTGTTCTCACATTGAACAACTTCTCCTTTAACTCCACTCATTTCCTCCAAATTAAAGGTGTTGCTATGGGTACCCGCATGGGTCCTAGCTATGCCTGCCTTTTCGTGGGATATGTGGAGCACTCTTTGTTCCAGTCCTACTCGGGTCCCCTCCCTCACCTCTTTCTGGTACATTGATGACTGTATCGGTGCCGTTTCCTGCTCTCGCCCTGAACTGGACAATTTCATTCACTTTGCCTCCAATTTCCACCCTTCCCTCACCTTCACATGGTCCATCTCGGACTCTTCCCTTCCCTTCCTCGACTTCTCCGTCTCCATCTCTGGGGATAGGTTATTGACCAACATTCACTACAAGCCCACTGACTCCCACAGCTACCTGGACTACACTTCCTCCCACCCCGCCTCTTGTAAGGACTCTATTCCATTCTCCCAGTTTCTCTGTCTCCGCCGCATCTGCTCCGACGATGCCACCTTCCACACCAGTGCTTCCGACATGTCTTCCTTTTTCCTCAACCGAGGATTCCCCTCTGCTGTGGTTGACATGGCCCTCGACCGGGTCCGTTCTATCTCCCGCACTTCTGCCCTCACCCCTGCCCCTCCCTCCCAGAACCACGATAGGGTTCCCCTTGTCCTCGCCTTTCACCCCACCAGCCTCCACATTCAATAGATCATCCTCCGCCATTTCCGCCACCTCCAACGTGATCCCACCACCAAACGCGTCTTCCCCTCACCTTTCAGCATTCCGTAGGGACTGCTCCCTGCGAGACACCCTAGTCCACTCCTCTATCACCCCCAGCAGCCCTTCCCCTGGCACCTTCCCGTGCAAGCGCAGGAGATGCAACACATGTCCTTTTACCTCCCCCCTTCCCACTGTCCAGGGCCCCAAACACCCCTTCCAGGTGAAACAGCGATTTACTTGTACTTCTTCCAATCTAGTATACTGTATTCGCTGCTCACGATGTGGTCTCCTCTCCATTGGGGAGACCAAACGCAGATTGGGTGACCGCTTTGTGGAACACCTCCATTCAGTCCGTAAGGGTGACCCCGAGCTTCCGGTCGTCTGTCATTTCAATTCACCGTTCCACTCCCACTCAGACCTCACCGTCTGCGGCCTCTTGCATTGTTTCACGGAAGCTCAGCGTAAACTCGAGGAACAGCACCTCATCTTCCGATTAAGCACTTTACAGCGATATCGAGTTCAACAATTTCAGATCATAGCCTCGGGCCCTATTATTTTATCCACACTGTTGCTTTGTGCCTTTTCCTTTTTTTTCTCTCTCCCACATGGCAGCTGTCTCTCACAATGCCAGCGCATTTCACACTTCATCTAGAGCCATTGTCTGTTTCTTGACCTGTCCTATTACCATCTCGTCTCGCCTTGAATATCTTAGTCTCTTCTTTCATCCCCTCCCCCATTTCCCAGCCCCCAAACTGCCTTTTAATCTTTCATTTCCTGCCTTGTCTTCTCAGTTCTGTAGAGGGTTTCGATCCGAAATGTTGACTTTCTCTCTCCACGGATGTTGCCTGGCCTGCTGAGTTTCTCCAACCTGTGTTGCTTTCCCAGTATTGAGCAGCTCTGGGCCAATTTTCAGACTGGGTTAAAGTTCACAAGATAATTATAGTTGAGAAAAGCCATTCCTAATTCATCCATCCCTGATTTTACCGCCCCCATTACCCTGGAGCACTGCCGACATTTGTATTGCCTCTCTCTGCTGCCTGGCACAGACCAGTGATGGAGTCTGGGACTGTCTATGTCTGATTGGCTGAGAGCCACAATGGACTAGACTGTACAAGGAGATTGCTGACCAGCTCTTTATAAAGAACTAGCTGGAGTGCCCGGCGGTGCAGAGGGTTTTTTGAGGGCATGTTGTTATGAATAAAGTAGAAATAATTTTTATATATATAAATGAGTTTGTCTGTCTGTGTGGGAAAGAGAGAGAGAGAGGGAAAGAGAGAGAGAGAGACTGGGGGAGGGGGGGAGAGAGGCCCGGGGATCGAGAGAGAGACTGGGGGGAGAAGAGAGAGCTGGGGGGGAAACAGAGACTGGGGGGGTAGAGAGAGAGAGAAAGAGAGAGAGAGAGAGAGAGAGAATGGGGGGAGAAGAGAGAGACTGGGGAGAGAGAGAGACTGGGGGGAGAGTGAGAGAGACTGGGGGGAGAGAGAGAGAGAGACTGCGGGTGAAGAAGGGCGGCAGCCATTTTGAGAGTTTGGCGGGAAGTTCCCTCACCCTCTCTCTCTCCCGCCCCCTCTCTCTCCCTGCCCGTCTCTCCCCTCTCTCCCCGCCCCTCTCTCTCCCCGCCCCTCTCTCCCCGCCCCTCTCTCCCCCTGCTGCCCCTCTCTCCCCCTCCTGCCCCTCTCTCCCCCTGCTGCCCCCCTCTCTCCCTCTCTCTCCCTCTCCTCTCCCTCCGACTCACCGCGGTACCAGAACGGAGCATATCTGACACCGGGAGTCCGGGTGCCCATCGCTCTGAAGTGAGCCCGGGGTTCCTCATGGTTAACGCGGCAGGCCTTTGGACCCGGTTGGCCGGGCGGCACTGGAACGCCTTTCGCTTCGGACTCCCGCGTCCGATATCGGTCGGGGACGGCTCGCGTGAAAGCCCCGGTTTTCCCGGTCCTGCACTCACGGCAAGAGAGAGAGGGGGAAGGAGAGAGAGAGAGAGGGAAGAAGAGAGGGAAGAGGAGAGAGAAAGACAGAGAGGGGGGGGAAGGAGAGAGAGGGAAATTTTTTATGCTTCAGGCCCAGCCGGTCTGTAATGGCCGCCACTCACCTCAGTAACGGCAGTTTGAGGATTAGGCGCTGCCGACAAACGCCATGAAACGCCCCCCGTGATGCACCGATTGGTCAGCCATCAGGTCACTGTACTGTAGGATTGGTCAACCATCACGTCACTCAACGCTAATGAGCGGTAGGATTGGTCAACCGCTGATGAGCGGATTTTTTTCCGTTTTTTTCCCGTTTTTTGTCTACTGTCCGAACAATTTTTGTTTGACCAAAAAGTTAAGATGCCTAGTAGACTCCCCTAATCATAAGCTTTATTTTGATATAACATATGTGTAGGTACGCTCTATAACTTTTGAGTGATGCCCAGACAGACAGAACTCCTTTTAGATGTCTGCCTCTCTGTCTGTCTCTTCCCAGCCACCCCTTCCCTGGGGGGTCAGGTAGAAGCCCCACTCCCATGTTTCTGGCAATACTGGGTACTAAGTACAAAGTGCTGTGAGCTGATCCATTGGCACTCTTGCCCCTGAGCACCCACTGCTGATCAGCATTTTGCTGTAAAGTTAGGAGGGAGTTGGTTTGGTGGGTTTTTATCGGAAGGGCCAAGAAGCATAGTGTTGGCCAGAGTTAGGGAAGATCAGGTCGTTCAGTAAGTAGGATGGCTGGTTTGAGTTTGTAGGAGGTTGGGCAGATAGAGTCATAGAGTCACAGAGTTTTACAGCACAGAAAGAGGCCCTTCGGCCCATCGTGTCTGCGCCGCCCATCCATCCCTGTCCAGTCTAATCCCATTTTCCAGCATTTGGTCCATAGCCTTGTATGCAATGGCATTTCAAGTGCTCATCCAAATGCTTCTTGAATGTTGAGGGTTCCTGCCTCTACCACCCTTTCAGGCATTGAGTTCCACATTCCAACCACCCTCTGGGTGAAAAAGTTCCTCCTCAAATCCCCTCTAAATCTCCTGCCCCTTACCCTGAATCTATGCCCCCTTGTTATTGACCCCCCTACTAAGGGGAAAAGTTCCTCTTTATCTACCCTATCTATGCCCCTCATCATTTTGTACGCCTCAATCAGGTCCCCCCTCAGCCTTCTTTGCTCCAAGGAAAACAACCCCAGCCTGTTTAGTCTTTCTTCATAGCTGAGGCGCTCCATCCCAGGTAACATCCTGGTGAATCTTCTCTGCACCCTCTCCAAAGCAATCACATCCTTCCTATAGTGAGGCGACCAGAACTGCACACAGTACTCCAGCTGTGGCCTCACCAGCGTTTTGTACAGCTCCATCATAACCTCCCTGCTCTTATATTCTATGCCTCGGCTAATGAAGGCAAGTATCCCATATGCCTTTTTAACCACCTTATTGACCTGTTCCGCTGCCTTCAGGGATCTATGTACATGTACACCAAGGTCCCTCTGACCCTCTGTACTTCCTAGGGTCCTACCACTCATTGTGTATTCCCTTGCCTTATTTGTCCGTCCAAAATGCATCACCTCGCACTTTTCAGGGTTAAATTCCATTTGCCACTTTTCCGCCCATCTGACCAACCCGTTTATATCTTCCTGTAGCCTGAGGCTTTCCTCCTCACAATTTACCACCCCACCAATTTTCGTGTCATCTGCGAACTTACTGATCATACCTTTTACATTCTCATCCAAATCATTTATGTAGATCACAAACAACAAGGGACCCAGCACCGATCCCTGAGGTACCCCACTGGACACAGGCTTCCAGTCACAAAAGCAACCTTCGACCATCACCCTCTGCCTCCTGCCACTCAGCCAGTTTAGGATCCAACGTGCCAAGGCACCCTGGATCCCATGGGCTCTTACCTTCTTGACCAGTCTCCTATGCGGGACTTTGTCAAAAGCTTTACTGAAGTCCATGTAAACCACATCCACAGCATTTCCCTCATCCACCCCCCTAGTCACCCCCTCGAAAAATTCAATCAGATTTGTCAGACATGATTTACCCTTGACAAAGCCATGCTGACTATCCCCGATTAATCCTTGCCTCTCCAAGTGGAGACTAATTTTGTCCCTCAGAATTTTTTCCAATAATTTCCCTACCACAGATGTTAGGCTCACTGGCCTGTAATTCCCTGGTTTATCCCTGCTACCCTTCTTGAATAATGGTACTACGTTAGCTGTTCTCCAGTCCTCTGGTACATCCCCTGTGGCCAGAGAGGTTCTGAAAATTTGTGTCAGAGCCCCTGCAATCTCCTCCTTTGCCTCCCACAGCAGCCTGGGATACATCTCGTCCGGGCCTGGGGATTTATCCACTTTTTGGCCTGCTAAAACCGCTAGCACCTCCTCCCTCTCGATGCTAATATGTTCAAGTATGTCACAGCCCCCTTGCCCGATTTCTATGTCTGCATCGTCTTTCTCCATAGTGAACACAGATGCAAAAAATTCATTTAAAACCCCGCCTACATCATCTGGCTCTACACACAGATTGCCACTTTGGTCCCTAATGGGCCCTACCCTTTCCCTGGTTATCCTCTTGCCCTTAATATACTTATAAAACATCTTAGGATTTTCCTTTATTTTGCTCGCCAGTGTTATTTCATGGCCCCTCCTCGCCCTCCTAATTTCTTTTTTAAGTATGCCCCTGCATTTTTTATACTCCTCTAGGGCTTCTTCCGTCTTTAGTCTTTTGTAACTGCCAAAAGCCCCCCTTTTATTTCTAATGCATTTTTGTATATCCCTTGTCATCCAAGGTTCCCTTTGCTTGTTGGTCCCACCCTTGACCTTTACAGGAACATGTTGGCGTTGTACTCTCTCTATTTCCCTTCTGAAAGTCTCCCACTGTTTTGATGCGGATTTTCCTATAAGTAGCTGCTCCCAGTCCAATTTGGCCAGATCCTGCCTTATCATATTAAAATCGGCCTTCCCCCAATTTAGAACCCTTATTTCCGGGCCGTCTTTGTCTTTTTCCATGACCACCTTAAATCTCACCGAATTGTGGTCACTGTCGCCAAAATGCTCTCCTACTGACACTTCCACCACTTGCCCGGCTACATTCCCCAGAATTAGGTCCAGTACCGCCCCCTCTCTTGTAGGACTTTCTACATGTTGGCTCAAAAAGCTCTCCTGGATGCACTTTAAGAATTCTGCACCCTCTAAGCCTTTCACACTCTGACTATCCCAATTTATATTGGGGAAGTTGAAATCCCCCACTATTATTACCCTATTATTTTCGCACTTTTCTGAGATTTGCCTACATATCTGTTCCTCTATCTCCCCCTGACTGTTTGGGGGCCTATAGTACACTCCCAGCAAAGTGCTTGCCCCCTTTTTGTTTTTAAGTTCTACCCATATGGCCTCATTAGAGGAACCCGCTAATGTATCATCCCTCCTTACAGCAGTAATTGACTCCTTAATTAATATTGCAACACCCCCTCCCCTTTTACACCCCCCTCTGTCTCGCCTGAAGATTCTATACCCCGGAATATTGAGCTGCCAGTCCTGACCCTCCCTCAACCATGTCTCCGTGATAGCAACAATATCGTACTCCCATGTGTTCAACAACAACTTCAGTTCATCCACCTTATTTGCAAGACTCCTTGCATTAAAATAAATGCCTTCCAGCCCTGCCATATTCTCTTTTGCCTTCACATATTTGCTTTGCCTTCCCAGCTGACTTGTTTTTCCCTCTGTATTTGGCTGTAAATCACCCCCTACTATAGCTCCACTCTGTACCCCATCCCCCTGCCAAGTTAGTTTAAACCCCCCCCAGCAGTGCTAGCAAACCTCCCCGCAAGGATATTGGTTCCCCTCTGGTTCAGGTGTAAACCGTCCGACTTGTACAAGTCCCACCTTTCCCAGAAGCAGACCCAGTGATCCAGGAAACTGAAGCCCTCCCCCCTGCACCATCCCTTTAGCCACGCATTCATCTGTTCTATCTTCCTATTCCTATACTTACTAGCACGTGGCACCGGGAGTAATCCAGAGATTACAACCCTTGAGGTCCTGCGCTTTAATCCTTCACCTAGCTCCCTAAATTCTTGCTGCAGGACCTCATCCCTCTTTTTACCTATGTCGTTGGTACCAATGTGGACCACGACCACTGGCTGTTCACCCTCCCCCTCCAGAATGCCCTGCAGCCGCTCAGTGACATCCTTGACCCTGGCACCAGGGAGGCAACAAACCATCCTGGATTCACATCTACGGCCACAGAAACGCCTATCTGTTCCCCTTACTATAGAATCCCCTACCACTATTGCTCTCCCACTCTTTTTCCCCCCTTCCTGGGCAGCAGGAGCACCGCCAGTGCCAGGAAGTTGGCTGCTGCTGCCTTCCCCTGGTGAGTCATCCCCCTCAACAGTATCCAAAGCGGTATACTTGTTTGAAAGGGGGATGTCCGCAGGGGTTCCCTGCACTACCTGCCTGCCTTTGTTGCTCCGCCTGATGGTCACCCCCTGTGCTGCCCTACCCTGAGGCGTGAACAACTCGCTAAACGTGCTATCCACGAGCCTCTCAGCATCGCGTATGCTCCAAAATTCATCCACCCGCAGCTCGAGCGCCACAATGCGGTCTACAAGTAGCTGCAGCTGGATGCATTTCCCGCACACATGGTCGCCAGGGACACTGGCAGCGTCCCTGATTTCCCACATAGAGCAGGAGGAGCAGAACACGGGTCTGAGCTCTCCTGCCATGACTTACTCCTTTAATTAATCTAAAAATTTATTCAATACCCCAGTTACAGGTATACTCTAGGGCGCTTTATTTACCAACTGTCCTTACCACAACAGAGCCCCTAGAAATTTAACACCACAGAATTCAAGCTTGTAATGAAAAGAGAGAAATACTCACCAACCAATCGCTTACCTGCTCCCTGGTGACGTCACACCCCGATTACTTTTTACCTCTCTGCAACTACCGAGCTCGCAGACTGGAGTTTGGTATGTCTCTCCTGGCCTCGCTGCCGCCGAATCTCCCTCAGGTCCCGCCTCTCGCTGCCTGCCGCCGCTGCTCTGAGGCCTCTCCTGGCCCCGCTGCCGCTTTTTATCGCCGCCGCCGCCGAGTCTCCCTCAGGTCCCGCCTCTCGCTGCCTGCCGCCGCTGCTCTGAGGCCTCTCCTGGCCTCGCTGCCGCTTTTTATCGCCGCCGCCGAGTCTCCCTCAGGTCCCGCCTCTCGCTGCCTGCCGCCGCTGCTCTGTGGGTGGGTGAGGTGAGGAGTTCCATAGTGTTGAGGTCCGGGGGAAGGAATGAGTTAGATTACAAGACTGAGCGGCTTGATCCCCCAGTATTGAGAGCTGCTCAGTACTGGGAAAGCAACACAGGTTAGGGGTAGATGAGTAAGGTGGGAAATAAGTGAGGAAAGTTTAGAGGAACGTGAATGCACACAGCCACGTCAGTGATGCAGAACAACCCCTGTACCCTTCAGGCATGAAGAGTGACGGAAACCACCCATGACCCTGAAACGGGGTTAACACTTCCCCCAAACTCATTCCCTTACAGCCAGCAGACAAGAGACTTTCATCCCATTGGTCTGTGTGAGATTTGAACCCAGATCCTGGAGGTGAAAGTTCAGCGTCTACCACACCCAATCCAAGCTACAGTTTGTACAATATCTCACCGCGTCAATGATTTATAACAAGTTGTTTTCTTTAAGGACACTTTTATATTTGGCCTGTTGCTGACTATTGTGTTGCCTCCTCCTCGGACTCTGAGTGGAGTTTGCTCTGCTTTTTACGGGAAGATCCTCTGCTCCTACAGGTGTCAGTATGGGTGGTAAGGGCTCCTGTGCAACGCGTGCATTCTCTTCCCAGGCTGCGTCCATGGAACATGCTCCGAGCCCTGGAAGTGTGACTGCGAGACTAACTGGGGCGGCCTTCCCTGTGACAAAGGTACAACGTCCTGATGTGGGGAAAGGTGCATGGGTGGGGAGAAGGGATTTAGCCAGTGATCTAGCCCCTGAAGGTCACTGCCTGACTGCTCCATTTGGTGTGGTGTTGTGCTCCCAAGTTCCATTTGTGGACTGTGCGGAGTTGATTATCTCAGCTGGAGTAATTATTGAGCTGGGGATGCGCAGGCTCTTGTCTCTGGGGTCCCACTTAGTTACATAGGGCTGGATTTTAACTTTGCGACTTGCTGGGAGCGGAGTGGTGCGTGGTCCGGTAGCACGCGAGAGTCAGTGTGGCGCATCTGTCAGTGGCTTTTTAACTCCGTCACCGCTTTGCCATATGATTTCTGGGTTTCCCGACCAAATTAGTGTCAGCGGGCGTGATGACGTGATTTCAACTCTAGTATTTAAAGGGACACTCCAAACATGCAATCTGAAAGAGTTTGGAGTTGGGAGCCTAAGAGAAGGAAGTGCCAGAATGGAGTCCAGAAGGTCAAAGGCTGAGCCTCAGTTCAGCGATGCCTCCCTGGATGTGCTGCTGGGGGCTGTGAGGACCTGGAGGGATATACTGTTCCCCAGCGACAGGAGAAAGAAGCCAGCTGGGGGCACCAAGAAGGCGTGGTTGGAGGTGGCACAAGAGGTCAGTAGCAGGAGCGTGGTGCCATGCTCCTGGATACAATGCAGGAAGCAGCTCAGTGACCTAAGCAGGGCAGGAAAGACGAGAGCAATGGCACATTCACCTACATCCTGATGTGCGTATCACCCCAACCCCTTTACTTTGCCTTTTCAAGCCTAATGCAGCACATCACTCCTCACACCAACTTGCAGGTACACCCATCCCTCTTTGTCTATGCACTTCCTCACATCCCCATCTGTCTATCCACCACTGACACTCGTCCTTATCCTTATGCAATGTCATGCCTCTCCCTCATAGTCACCTTCAACAAATGCTCTCCATTCATCCGTTCAACACATGCCATTATTCTCATTCATAGGTTTCTTCTTTCCCTCCTGGCAGGAGGGGCGAGGCAGAGACCAGAGATGACCCTCCAGCCATCTCACAGCTAACAAGTGCAGAAGAGCAGGTGCTGGAAATCAGTGGAGTCTCGGCATGCCTGGCTGTTGAAGATGGGGAGAGGGAGGCCTCCCAGCTACCTGGTGACACAATTAAATATCAGACAGCTACATGGCATACAACTCTCACTCATGTTGATTTGATGTCAACAGCGAGTGAAATATGATCATGTGCATAATAACTTCAAACATTCTTACCTTGACCATACGCATTCATGTCTTTTATCTCCCACAGGGCCTTCACGCGTCCCGCAGGAGGTGGTCGAGGTCGCTGTCGCGGCCGACTCTCAGACGAGGTCGCTCCCTATGAGGGAGCACCATCACAGGACTCATGCAGACCATGCACCAGCTCAGATACTTGCACTTCGGTGGGACCAGTAAGGAAGATGGTTGGTTTTCACCTGGTGACTCCTACATCACAAGTGAGCAAGAGCAGATGGTGGAGATGAGGACAGCGGTGGCGAGTCCACGTCAGAGGGCGCAAGGCACTCCAAGTTCTGCTCAGCTGGATACCTCGGGCCATTGACAAATGGGATACTTCTGGAGCAGCAGCAGAGAATGCGCGATGTACTGGCAGGCATTCCAGCCGCAATGTGCACGCTTCCAGAGAGATTGCAGGAGTCCATCTCGAACATGAGTGGCATGATGTCGCAGGCCTTTGTGATGATGTCTTCGTCCATGGAAAGCATGGCCACTTGCATGGAGCATCAAATGCGGAAATCACACGAGTGCTTGCAGGCCTTCACCAATGGCTTGCACACTATGACTGCCACATTAAATAGGATGAATGATACCCTAGCCTTGGCCATTCATCGCCCCATTGATCTGCAGCAATGTGTTCTCTAGCTCATTGCTAGCAGGGAAGCGTGGCTGGGCCATGTTAAGTCTGTGTGTTCCAGTTGTATTAAGATTAATTACTGACACAGACTACAAGAATAAAGTTCAACAGGTCTTTACTAGTTGGAGGTCAGGACTATACTAAATACAATATCACTACACAGTACTTATATACCGGTGGTCACCACCGGTATTACGTATACAGCAGCCAGAGAAAGTAGTACATCTCTTAAGGTGGAACAGGCTTAAGTTCTCTTAAGGTGGAACAGGTTACATACACCACAATCCTCCCTTTTTAGCTTAACAGTCATATCCCCATTTAACATAACATAATAACATATATACATATATAACTTCAGGTATAAACAGTTCAAAGGTTCAGTCTCTCAGGAGGCTTTCTGATTCGGTTTGGATAACGCCTTTCAGTGGTCTCTGATTCTTGTTGCTGAGGTGACTCTTCTTGTAGGTTTCCTATGTATTGGACGTCATCATCAGGTGCAGTCCCTGCCGAGGTAGATGCTTCAGGTTCATTAACGTCTTCCACAGTTGTCTCTGTCGCAACCATGGGTTCGACCCTTGCTCTTGATTCTACCAGTTGATCCGCATGACGCCTTATCACATTGTTACCAATATCTACTGTGTACATCAGAGGTCCTTGTCTGGCCCGAATTGTTCCGGACTGCCATTTTTTGTTTCCATAGCCCCTTGCCAACACTGGTTGTCCTATGTCGAAACTTCGAGTGGACTTGTTATTAATATGCCGGAACTGTTTGTTTTCCACTTCCCTCCGCACATTTGGTTTTAACAAGTCCAACCTGGACCACAACCTCCTGTTATAAAACATCATGGCAGGACTTTGGTTAGTCACTGCATGAGCGGCGTTTCGATATGCCATTAGGAAATTGTCCACCTTGTGTTGTAACGGAATCTGATCATCGTTCATGGCCTTTATTGCCTTTTTGAATGTTTGGACAAATCTCTCGGCCAACCCATTTGTCGCTGGATGATATGGGGCAGAGGTATAATGTTTCACCCCATTCTTCTTTAAGAATTTTTGGAATTCTTCCGACACGAACTGTGGTCCGTTGTCCGAACATATCTGTTCTGGCAATCCGTTCCTTGCGAATGTTGTTCTTAACACCGCAATTGTCTTTTCTGAAGTAGTGGTATTCATCTTGATCACTTCTGGCCATTTGGAATGTGCGTCCACCGCAATTAGGAACATGGAGTCCATGAATGGACCAGCAAAGTCAATATGTACGCGTTGCCATGGGGCTGAAGGCCATTCCCATGGGTGTAGCGGTGCGATCGGAGGTGCATTTTGCACTTCTTTGGCACCCAGCGCAGCTTTTTGTCAACTCCTCTATCTGTTGGTCAATGCCCGGCCACCATACATAAGCCCTAGCAAGACTTTTCATCTTAACTCCCCCCAGATGACCTTCATGCAGTTCCTTTAGAACTCTTTCCCGTAACTTGGGAGGAATAATCACTCTTGTCCCGTACATCAAAGTACCATGGCAGACGGACAGCTGGTCTCGCCTTGCCGAGAATGCCGGTAACAGAGGATCACCATGTGTTGGCCATCCTTTCACTGTCACCTCGTAAACTCGGGACAGTGTCGGGTCGTTCCTGGTTTCTCTTTCAATACTTGCATTGGTGACTGGTAAACACTCGATGATGGTCGAATGAAATAACTCAACAGGGTCAACTTTCGTCGTCTCTTCTGCTTCAGGTAGTGGCAGGCGCGACAGCCCATCAGCATTGCCATGCTGCTTTGTACCTTTGAATTCTATTTGATATTGATGTGCCCCTAGGAAAAGGGACCATCTCTGGAGTCGCTGTGCTGTCATCACCGAAACACCCTTCTTAGGGTTAAAAATGGATACCAACGGCTGATGGTCTGTCAGAAGTGTGAATTTTTGGCCCTGCAGGTAATGATTAAACTTCTTCACTCCCCATACAAGGCTGAGAGCCTCCCTATCGATCTGCGCATAGTTGCGCTCAGCGGAGGTCAATGATCTGGATGCAAACGCGACTGGCCTTTCCGTGCCATTTGGCAACTTGTGTGAGAGTACTGCCCCAATACCATATGGAGAAGCATCACAAGCCAACCGAATAGGCAGTGTCGGGTTGAAGTGAGCCAACACTTCCTCTGAGGTGATCAATTCTTTGCTTTTGCGAAATGCCTTCTTACAGTTTTCGCTCCATTCCCATGGTACCCCCTTCTGTAAAAGAGCGTTCAGCGGGTGCAGTACCGTGGATAGATTCGGTAGAAACTTATGGTAATAGTTAATCAATCCCAGAAACGACCTCAACTGAGAGACATTATCTGGAGCGGGAGCCTTTACAACTGCCTCTATCTTGTCAGGAGACTTATGAAGCCCCTCCCGGTCAATGACATGACCACAGTACGAGATCCGCTTCTGAAAGAACTCACATTTCTGCCGATTAACTCTAAGTCCATACTCTTTCAGTCTGTTGAGCACCAGTTCCAAGTTTGCGAGGTGTTCTTCATCACCATCACCTGTAATCAGAATATCGTCCAGGTAACATTGTGTGCCTGGAATTCCCTGTAATACCTGCTCCATGGCCCTCTGCCAAATTGCCGGAGCCGATGCCACTCCAAAAACCAGCCTATTATACCGGTACAAACCTCTATGCGTGTTGATCGTGAGGTACTGGCGTGACTCTTCTTCAACCTCCATCTGCAAGTACGCCTGCGCCAGGTCTATCTTGGTGAAGTGTTTCCCGCCAGACAACGAAGCAAAAATATCCTCAATCCGCGGAAGCGGATACTGCACCGTGTGAAGCACCGGATTAACGGTGATCTTGAAATCTCCACAGATGCGAGCCTTCCCTGGTTCTCCTGGCTTGTTGCTCGAAGGACGTTTCATAACGGGAACAATGGGCGTAGCCCACTCACTCCAATCTACCTTAGACAGTACACCTGAACGTTCTAGCGCTTCCAGTTCCGCTTCTACAGTAGGTCGTATTGCATAGGGTACCGGTCTGGCTTTGAAAAATTTTGGTTGTGCATGTTCATCAATCTTGATGTTTGCCGTAATTCCTTTCAGTGTTCCCAGTCCTTGCTGGAACACCTCTTTAGCATCATCCAATATTTTGGACAATCGTTTAGGTTTGACATCTGTTTCCCCGGAATCTACCGTTAGTGCTTTTAAGGAGTGCCAGTCCATATTCATTTTTCTAATCCACTCCCGTCCCAGTAGTGGTGGACCTCCTTCAGGTAGCACATATAAGTCCATTACTTGGCTTTCTTCGCCCTTGTGGACCATTTTTACCTCTATCTTTCCGATGGGGTACACTCTTTGCCCCGTGTATGTTTTCAATATAATCTCCGTATCCCGTAGGGGAATATGTTGGAATAACCTTTTGTAATCTTTCTTATTCATGACCGTCAATGCCGATCCAGTGTCCAATTCCATCTTTACTTGGACTCCTGCTATCTGAAGAGTGACCCAAATTGTCTGGAGATCTGCATCCTTACCAACGTTGTGTATTCTTAAGCTACCCAGTTCATTACTGCTAGCGTCTGAATCTGACTTCTGTTCCTTCGAACTGGTCTTTGTCACTTTGTGCACCTTTATGTATTTTCCTTGCGGTGACTTTTTGTTGCTGGTCTTCTTTCCTGACCGGCATACTTTAGCTATGTGGCCAAGCCTGCCACACGTTCTGCATTCTTGGTTTTTAAACCAACACTGGTTCTGATCGCGTGTTGTCTTTCCACAAACGATAACATTTTACAGTACTCAAACCCAATTTATTTGTACTGAGTTCCGGTGACCGTAGCTGCATTACTGCCGTGCCTCTCGCTGCGGCTTCGTGTGCTGCTGCCATAGTGACCGCTTTCTCAAGCGTCAGCTCATTCTCCTCGAGCAGTCGCTTTTGTGTATCTTCTTTTAATAATCCACACACAAATTTATCTCTTAGCGCTTCTGTCAGTCCCGTTCCAAACTGACAGTACTTTGCTAGCTTACGCAATTCCATTAAATATTCAGCATTGCTTTCATCCTTCAGCTGCCTTCTGCTGTAAAATTTAAATCGTTCCGCTAGCATCAGCGGCGTGGGGTTTAGATGATTTTTCAGGACAGTAACAATCTCCTCGAACGTCTTATCCGCCGGTTCATCTGGTGATAAAAGGTGTTTCAATTGCCTGTATGTCTTTGCACCCATTAAGTTCAATAAATTAGTGCTTTCTCTGCATCTGGGATTTTATTTGCTTTACAATAATTTTGTATGCGTTCTACATACATGGCCCAATCCTCGATGTCGCTATCAAAGGTATCAATGTTCCCATGTTTAGGCATCGTTGCAATTTATTTTATCCCAAGATGGCGGCTTCCCGCTCTTGTCTTCGTCCTCCGCCTACAAAATGGCGGTTTTCCCGCGCTTGGCGGTCTTCACCCACTGGCTGCAATGGCGTTTGGCGTGCCGCTGCTGCTCCCCTTTCCCAGCGGTTAGTAACTCCCCCGACGCTGTCTCCGCTTCACCGTGGCTCCCTCGGGCATTCGCGCTTCCCCGATGTCGCGCCTCGCAGCCCTTCTTGCAGCCCGGTTATTAGCACCGGCTGCGTTCGTCTTCACCGCGGCTCTCGCGCCTTCAGTCGCCCCAGACGCTGCGCTTTTTTGGCCCGAAAGCGGCCCGGCCCTTATCACCAGCCGCGATCGATGTCCCCGCGCTGCGCCTTTCAGCCCGAATGCGGCCCGGCCCTTATCTCCGGTTGCGATCGATCTCACCGCCCTTATTCCTCCGTCTTCCTCCCCCCGTCTGTACAGCCAACGCGGCCGACTTTCTGCTCGCGTCGCTGACCGGCTTACCCGCCACCGAGGTAGAAAGAAGATAGCTGACTGCCGCTGATGGAGGCTTCGAGTTCAGGATGTCTTCTGCACTCCGGGTTCTCGATGCCTGCCGCGCGACGTGTCTTCCAGCAGGGTGATGAGGGTGGATGCCTCTCTTCGACGCCCATTCTGTGGACGAAGCCGCCGTGGATATAAACTGCCGCAGGGTAAGAATCGGACTCGTCGCCACTGTTACGTCTGTGTGTTCCAGTTGTATTAAGATTAATTACTGACACAGACTACAAGAATAAAGTTCAACAGGTCTTTACTAGTTGGAGGTCAGGACTATACTAAATACAATATCACTACACAGTACTTATATACCGGTGGTCACCACCGGTATTACGTATACAGCAGCCAGAGAAAGTAGTACATCTCTTAAGGTGGAACAGGCTTAAGTTCTCTTAAGGTGGAACAGGTTACATACACCACAGGCCATAAGATGGATGATGGTGAAAGGGGACATGGAAGTGGGGACTCTGCTCAAAGCGCTTCCACTTCTCACCCGTTGCCCCCCCTCAGTCAGTACCCCACATGCTGCCTCGTGTCCCGATGGCCGAGTCTGCCCCTGTGCAGGTGGAGCAGTCTTTGGCGGGGCCCTCACTGGTTCTAAAACCCAGAGAACGTTGGCCAAGAGCATCTCAGCTCTCAGAGCAGGGATCTGAGCAGCCTGCGCCTGCCTCTACCTCTGCTGAAGCCACAGGGATGCACCATATAGAAGTGCAAGGAAAAGCAAGAGTAAAGATTTGTAGTTGCACAAGGGTGTACACATGGGTGTGTTACACATTGTTAGAATGTTAAGTTTCTGTTTCATATGTGAGCTACATAAATATTACTGTTTTGCACCACTTTCTTGTCTTGCCCATTCTTGGTTGCTGGCTGGCAAGCGGCCTTTTCAGTTGTGATGATGATGAATGGGAAGAGTTGAATTGACGCCGAGGAATGGGGGGCTGTGAAAGGGAGGCTTGGTTGTTTTCAGGACTGCTTTGTGTTAGTGGTGTGGGAGCTGGGGGTGGGCTAAAGTGGATTTTGCATGTGGTTGTTAGATGGGTGCACTGGTGGAACCTAAGTGAACCTTACAATAATGAGGGCATCCCGGGCAGCAATGTGCGCCACTGGTGGTGCATTGCCCGCATCACCTTCCTCCTCATCTTCCTCTTCCTCCTCCTTGGAATTGTCCAAAGAGGCTCTGTGGATCTTGTTCCTCCTGCAGGTCCAAACCTCACTGCTGTGCAATGTTGTGCAGAGTGCAGCACACCACGGCCATTCCGGAGACCCTAACTGGTGCCTACCGAAAGGGTGCCTCCAGATCTGTCCAGGCACCTGAAGCGCATCTTCAGAATGCTGATGGTTTGTTCATTGCTGGAAAAAACTTGTCTGTGGAAGTGTGGTGAGACTGTGATGTTCCCCATAGTCAAATAGCGGTCTGTCTAAGCTCAATTTTGAAGAATGCCCAATTGAGTGAGGTACTGGCGACTGCAGACTTGTATCCCAATGAGAGTTGGCATTTAAGGAGAATGGGGGAGAGAACGTGTGACACGGCAGTGCTCGTGGTGTTGAAGATTGAAGAGCTTCTTACTGCAGAGAAACATTCCCTTCCCCCAGTGCTGCCAGCCCTCATTGGATTGAGCACTTGAGCACAAAGAATTGACCCTTTTGTGACAAACTGCTTCATGTTTCAAAACAAAAGTCTGTCGCTTTACAGATAAGATCTGATAACTTGACCCCACTGTGGACCACCCTGTGGCTCTGTTAATTGGTGTATACTTGTTGGTCAGACTCGGTGTGGTTAATCAGTGAATGTTTGATCGTCAGAGTTGGTGTGGTTAATGATTCGCAGTATTCTGAGGATAAATTTGTTCCAGCTTTGATTTTGCTGCAGTCCATTGCAAGGGTTAAGGAATACATTACCTCGTAAATGTAATCAGCCATTAGCAGATTGAGGCGAGTCTGGGCTAAATGGTTTGCTGGCACAAAGCCATTTGTAAGCAGTAAAAAGAAAAATGGGAGATATGCCAGTGGTGTTTGGCTGTTGCTGTAAATCCTGTAAGGTGCCAGCAACAGAGAACAGGAGGGGGCTGGCAGCTACAGCACTAGTGGAGAAGGGGAGGGCTTGTGGAACAGGAGTACTGTGGAGAGGGAGTTCTGAGCTAGAGTGGGGTGTAGTAGGAAAAGTGGCAACCCATCGAACGTCCGGTTTATGCGGTTGGCGGGGGCGGGGGGGGTGCGTTGCCTAGTTACATGAAAGAATGAAATTGGACATCTGCTTTTCCAGTGTTGGGGGTTTTTAAGGGATCATGTCCCCCACCCAGGTCATGTAAACGGCCTTGATTTTGTGATCTCTCTCTGAGTTTGGCCTGCGTTAAAGGTGATCACCCCAGTTATAATGCTGGAGTGGGACTGGTAGCTAGGTCACTGTGAAGGGGGGTGGGGGGTGCGTGCAGGAGGTGTGCTGGAGTGGAAACAGCACCTTGTATTGGGATGCTAGATCAGGCTGATATACAGCCTGCCAAATCACCATTTGTGCCAGTTCATGATGGAATAAATTGGTCGCAGGGACACATGCAGATTCAGAAAGACATCCACTTTGCAGAACTTTGGAGTCTCGTATCCAGGGAAGGTGGGTGTGGGGAGGGGGGGTTGACTCCAGCCGATTCTTGGAGTATATGGGGCATTACATAGATGGTAAATGTCATTATTAAAAAGAGAAACCTTGGGCAAGAATGTAAAGACACTTCATCTGTCCAATTTCCCCCTTCCAGCACCCCCCACCCCCAACCCACACAGACTCTTTTCTGGGTCCATTCGTGTTGGTTCCCCTGGTTCTGTGCCCATTTGGTCATTCTTTATCCGTCGTGGCTCAGTTGGTAGGATTCTCGTTTCTGAGTCAGGAGGTTGTATGTTCAAGCCCCACTCCAAAGACTTGAGCACATAATCCAAGCTGACACTCCAGTGCAGTACTGAGGGAGTGCTGCACTGTCTGAGGTGCCAGCTTTCGGATGAAACATTAAACCAAGATCCCGTCTGTTCTCTCAGGTGGATGTAAAAGATCCTGCCGTACTATTTTGAAGAAGAGCAGGTGAGTTCTCCCGGTGTCCTGGCTAATAATTATCTCTCAACCAACATCACTAAATGCAAATGATCTGGTCATTATCTCATTGTTGTTTGTGAGAGCTTGCTCCGTGCAAATTGTCTGCCGCGTTTCCTACATTACAACATTGACTAGACTTCAAAAAGTACTTAATCGGCTGTAATGCGCTTTGGGACGTCCTGAGGTTGTGAACGGCGCTATATAAATGCAAGTCTTTCTATGTGCAAGCCCAGAGACCTGCAGCAACCAGTTATTTGACCTTGGGATTATCCCAGCTCAGCTAGATCCTGTCCTCCCCTGGCGTGCAGGAGTCACTATCGTAATCGGGAGCCTGAACTCCAGCTCATATTCCCCTCCACCCTAGTCCAGGCTACTCTGGCCAATTGTATTACCCTTGCTGTTCCCCAGGCTAAGATCTGCTCGCTTAGTACAGACTGCGTGAAACGTAATGAGCTTCTGGTCTGAATGGCCCAGTACCACATTGGGTGGTACACTGTATCATGGTAATCGTCTAATGAGATCACCATTCTGACACTGATAACTCATCTTTTTCTTACTTGTGCTCTACATAGATCTGAATTACTGTGGGACTCACCAGCCCTGCCGAAATGGAGGGACATGTGAGAATACGGAGCCCAACGAGTACCGGTGCATTTGTGCAGAGGGCTTTGGTGGGCAGAACTGTGATGCTGGTGAGTATTTGCCTGTGAATGGGCATCAAAGACAGGGCACTGCCGAGGGACAGGGTGCATTACAGTAAGGAGAAAGCACAATAAGCACTTCTGGGAGCAGCCACAAGTCACATGGTATTGGAAAGCTCATTGATAAATATTCACTAGTAAATTGCCCATAGTCAGTTGATGAATAGCAGTTTATGTATCGCAATGGAGTTAGTGAAATGTCAGAAACTTGCTTCACAGCCCCACTTACTGGTCAGAGCTGCAATTACATTGTTACAGACAACTATTTGCATACAGGATTCCATTCTAAATATTTACATGGGCAGTATTAATTTTGATATAAAAAATGCAAGCATGTGCAAGATTTTGAATTTATAAATATGTTTCATTCTCCAATAATCTCCCTCCCTCCTCTCCTGAAGATGCTGACTGCACCAGCTCTGCCCTGATACCTTGCAGTAACGCAGCCAAGCCTGCATGGTTAGCCAGGTATTGGACACATGCAGTAACCCATCATTACTGTTAAATCTGTGCATCTTGAGGTATGGTGTCCGTTAGTAAATAGACAGAGACTGCAGAGGAAACAATCAACAGGTGTTTACTGGATGAGGGTTGCTCGAAAACTAACTACAGATCCCTACTCAGGGTTTATATACAGGTGTGGTCACTGCCGGTACTACAGTATACAGGAGCTGTAAAAGTAGTTCTCCCCTTAAAGGTACATACACAACAATTCCTCCCCTTTTAGATTAACAGTAGCATAACATTCATTTAACAATTAAATATCAACTAATTACAATTAACACTTTTAACATGCAACATTAACTGAAAATAGTCCATTTATAAATTCAGTCTTTGGGGCGGCTTCCTGGTCCTTTCTGGATAGCGCCTTTCCTGAGTGTCTTGCTCTTGGTGCGGAGGCGACTCTGGCCCTCTGTCGTCGGTTGGTTCATCACCAGGTACGCGAGACATGGGGTTGACTCGTTCCTGTGACTCTAGGATCTGGTCGACATGGCGCCTCACAATGTTCTCCCCAAACATCCACTGTGTACATTAGTGGCCCCTGCCGTGTGCATGTCGTTCCTGGTTGCCATGGAGAGGAGGGCCACTCCCATGGGTGTAGAGGGGCATGTGGTGGTGCATTTTGGACCTTCTGGCATCCTGAGCAGCTCTTTGTCAAGTCCTCGATTTGCTGATCGATCCCCGGCCACCACACATAAGCCCTAGCAAGGCTTTTCATTTTCACCCCTCCCAGATGGCCTTCGTGAAGCTCATTGAGCACTCTCTCCCTTAACTTGGGTGGATTTACCACTCGGGATCCACACATCAAGGTCCCCTGGCATACTGACGGCTGTTCTCTTCTGGATGAGAATGCTGGCAACAGTGAGTCGCCATGTGTTGGCCATCCCTTCACCGTCAAATCATATACCCGAGACAGTGTCGGGTCATTTCGGGTCTCCTTCTCTACATCCGCATTAGTTACTGGCAAGCATTCAATTATAGTCGAATAAAATATTTCGACAGGGTCCACTCCTGGTGCTTCCTCCCTTTGTAGCCGTTGCGCAGTCATCACCGGAACGCCCTTCTTTGGATTAAAGATGGAGACAAGTGGTTGGTGGTCAGTCAGCAAGGTGAACTTCTGCCCGTGTAGATAGTGGTTGAACTTTTTCACTCCCCACACTAGGCTGAGGGCCTCCTTGTCAATCTGGGCGTAGCTACGCTCGGCTGAGGTTAGTGACCGAGACGCAAAGGCTACTGGCCTCTCCGAGCCATCCGGGAATTTGTGCGACAGCACCGCTCCAATACCATAGGGTGATGCATCACACACCAACCGAATTGGTAGTGCTGGATTGAAATGAGCCAACACCTCTTTTGATGTGATCAATTCTTTGCACTTCTGGAAAGCTCGTTTACCTTCGTCATTCCACTTCCATGGTACCCCCGTTTGCAGTAGGGTGTTCAGTGGGTGTAGTACTGTAGACAAATTCGGCAAGAACTTATGGTAGTAGTTCACCAGCCCGAGGAACAACCTCTTCATTACAGGAACGACGGGTGTAGCCCACTCGCTCCAGTCCACTTTGGACAGTACTCCAGAACGTTCCAAACCTTCCAGCTCTGCTTCGACGGCTGGGCGGATCACATAAGGCACCGGTCTGGCCTTCAAAAACTTTGGGCTCGCATTTTCCTCTATTTTGATTGTCGCTGTTATGCCTTTTTGTGTTCCGAGTCCCTCCTGGCACACTTCTTGTGCGTCAGTTAGCATTTTTGACAGTCGTCCAGGTGTGACGTCGTCATCCTTTTTGGCATCTACCGTCAGTGCTTGTATGGAATGCCAATCTAATGGTATCTTCCGGATCCATTCACGTCCTAGTAGTGGTGGTCCTCCATCTGGCAATACATATATGTCCATTTTTGGTGTTTCCTTGCCGTTGTATATCACGTTCACCCTTATTTTTCCTTTGGGGTAGACTTTTTTCCCCGTGTACGTCTTCAAGACAATCTCTGTATCTCTCGAGGGTATATGTGAGAATAGCTGCTTGTAGTCCCTTCGGTTTATGACTGTTAGGGCTGATCCTGTGTCCAATTCCATTTTCACTTGGACTCCGTCTATCTTGAGTGTGACCCAGATAGTTTGGTGATCCTCCATTTTGGTTACATTATGTAGTTCCAGAGAACCCAGCTCCTTGCTTCCGGAGTCTGTATCACTTTCCTGTTCGTCTGAACTACTCTTCGTCACCTTATGTACCTTTTTGTACTTCTCCTGTGGAGATTTCTTGCTGCTGGTTTTCTTTTCCGACCTGCAGACTCCTGCTCTGTGTCCTACTTTTCCACACTGTCTGCACACTTGGTCCTTGAACCAACAATCCTTATGGTCATGTGTTGTTCTGCCGCAGCGATAGCACTTTACTGTTCCGTATGACATTTCATTTGTGCCATATTCTTGCGGTCTCCATTGTATCTCTACAGCGCCCCGTGCGGCTGCTTCGTGTGATACTGCCATGCTGAAAGCCTTGTCCAACGTAAGATCCTTTTCTGATAGAAGCCGTTTCTGGGTTCCTTCACTTTGAAGCCCACACACAAACTGGTCCCTTAACTTATCTGCTAGTTCTGTTCCAAACTGGCAGTGTTTTGATGGCTTGCGCAGTTCCGTTAGATATTCAGCAATACTTTCGTCTTTATGCTGGTTCCTTTTGTGAAACTTAAATCTTTCTGCTATCAGGAGCGGTGTGGGGTTTAAGTGGTCCTGTAGGATTGCCACTATGCTTTCAAAATCCTTTTCCACTGGCTTCTCTGGGGTTACTAGGTTTCGCACCCATGGAATTCAACAATACCAGTGCTTTCCTGGCATCAGGCACTTCCTTCGCCATGCAGTACACTTCTATGCGTTCTACATATGTCGCCCAATCGTCGACTTCATTGTCGAACGCTGTGACACTGCCACGCTTCTGCACCCCTGGGTGTGGTTAGACTGGCAAAGAAAAATGGCGTCTCCCGCGCTCTCCCTTCTTCTCCGCCGGCTCAAAATGGCGTCTCCCGCGCTTCCCCTTCTTCTCCGCTGTGGCTCCAAAAGAAAACTGACGTCTCCCGCGCTCTGCCTTCTTCTCCGCTGCGGCTGAGCCTCTGAACACCGGCTGCGCGCTCTGCTCGCCCCTCCCGTGCGCCTCTCTCTCCGACGCCGTTCGGGCCTGAACACCGGCTGCGCGCTGTGCGCTCCACCCTCTCTCTCTCTTTTCTCCCTTTTTCTTTTTTTTTCTTTCCCGGCCGCTCGGTCCTCAACCCCGGCCGCGCGCTGTGCGCTTCACCCTCTTTCTTTCCCCGTCGACGCTGTTCGGCCTTTTTCCCAAGCCCAGCTCTCCACAGCCTCCTCTGCGATATTGAAGTCTTCTCTGGATGGCCGACGCCCGTATTCCTGGAATCGGCCTTCTTCTACAGAGTTGCAGGTAGGTTTGAATCCACTCATCGTCACCACTGTTAAATCTGTGAATCTTGAGGTATGGTATCCGTTCGTAAATAGAGACTGCAGAGGAAACAATCAACAGGTGTTTACTGGATGAGGGTTGCTCAAAAACTAACAGTACAGATCCCTACTCAGGGTTTATATACAGGTGTGGTCACTGCCAGTACTACAGTATACAGGAGCTGTAAAAGTAGTTCTCCCCTTAAAGGTACATACACAACAATTACCACGTTACTGCCTCCAAATCAAACTACTGAGCAAACCTGTATCAATAGAGTGCACACTCCCCATAAGAACACACTAACTAGGCGCATGTTAGTAAGAGTTGAGGTTAAGAGATGCCAAGGGTGTGCAGAGCCACTGCTGGAGTTTTACCATTACAGGCTACTGGTTAGCTTCCTTTTGACAGTTCAGCCTGGACCACCCTATCCATTAGCTTGCTGTGTGGGAAGAATCCCAGTACTCAATGACTGGTCCCCATTAATGAAGCAGCAAGGAATGGTCAGCCAAGAATGCCCTGGGGCTAACCAGGAATTGAATGTGGACGTACCCGTATGGGTCAGCTCCACACTGGGCAGTGAAATTAGCCAGAGAGAAGTTGGCAACAGTGACCTCATTAGCCTAACCAATAACTCCTGATTTATCTCATCATCCCTCCTGCTCCTGCCCTGCCACACAGGTTGTCCCTCCTGCATTCCCTCCACAGTCTCTAGGCTGACGCATCAGTGCAGTACTGAGAAAGTTAAACTAAGTGCCTGCTGTTGGTTGATGTTAAAGGTTCCATTGCTGTTTGAAGAGTGGAGGGATCTGCCCTCGCCCAACACCACCCAAAAAAATGAACTAGTCATTCATCTCGATTCTGTCTTTGTGGGATCTTGTTGTATGCAAATTGGCTGCCTCATTTACCTTCATAGCAACAGTGGCTGTACTTCAAAGTAATTCATTGTATGTGAAGTACTTTGAAATACACAATGAAGCATTCTATGAATGAAAGTTCTTGACGTTCCCTTTATGCTGCACCAGCAGTGTGCCTCAGCCCCAACCTCAACATAGGACCCCCTACTTAACCGCACTGTTGCTTGCCTTTCCCACGTCAACAAACCCATCCCCTTCTCATAGAAAACACCCCGCCTGCTTTCTCTCCATATCTTAATCCCTTCTCTCCCCATAAACTCATCTCATTGTCCCTCAACCCATTTATTCTGTCTGCTTCAATGGCCTTCCCTAACTTATTCTCCAGCTCGATTACCCCTTGGGGGGTAAATTTCCAGCCCACTTCCTTTCTTTCTCCTAACTTCCTAATTTGTAAGCTTGTGTATCCCGAGCCCTTTGCCTCAAATACCATGTGTTAGTTTTGACACTTACCCCATTCCCTCACCATCTGAAATAATGTAGTTTAGCAGAACTTCTTGTTTTTGTTCCAAACTCTCCAAGGGTCACGGCTGTCTAAATAGGGCGGCTGATTTTGATGTCTGATTATGACTGGGACTGACCACAGCAGCCATGTGGCAAGACGGCAACATCATGACATCATCTCCATAACTCCATCGGTCCATTGTTTTTGCTGTTATTGTTCTCGAGTTACTACAGGGAGTCGATTATTTAAGCATGGCTGTGGTTCAATGCAGATAATGGACATTGGTGATGGGGGAATGAGGTTTGTAGCTAGCCTGGGAACTGTAGAGTACTGCCTATTGCAGTGATCTTGTTAACTGCGTCACTAACTTCTTGAACTTCTACAGATAGGTGGGTCGGTTAATTTCTGTTCCATCTTGACTGGGCTGTTAGTGGAGTGTTGTCGTGGAGTGTTGTCAGCCAATCCTTGGCAGTGAGCCAAAATAGGGAGTTCTTTCTGATTCCCTTTTTTGTATTTCCCTCATTCATTCATTTTTGTTTAAAAATTCCCTCCTTTCGTTCTGTATGTCTGTCCACTGTTTAGCCAAATGACTGTCCTCAGTAATTCTTTTTCCATCTGTTCCAGGTACCACAGACTGTCCCACACGGTGCCAAAATGGCGGGATTTGTCAGGTATGATGTAACCAGGAGCCAATCACAGGACAGGCCGTATAATCAATAATCCCTGATGTAGTCATTACCCAATCACCATGCAAGAACTGCTCTATTTATAATAAGTGTGTTTAGGAACACCAGCAAGCCTGTCCCTCAGCCCCACCATACCCCACAGATCCACCTCCCCACCATATAACTCCCTCCCTTCTTCAGAAATGCCTCTGTCTCTTAACCCCATTTACACCGCCTGCTTCAATGTCCTTCCCCCGTAACTTATCCTACAACACAGAAACAGGCCATTCAGCCCAACTGGTCCAATGCTGGAGCTTATGCTCCACACGAGCCTCCTCTCACCTCTCCTCATCCCACCCTATCAGTTCCCCCTGACCTCTCCTCTTACGCTTAACTGCAGCGGGTAGTCAAAACTGCCCAACGCATTACCGGCACCCGGCTACCGACCATAGAGCATATATATCAGAAACGCTGCCTACGGAGGGCACGGTCCATCATCAAAGACCCTACCCACCCCAGCCACAGTCTGTTCGCCCTCCTACCATCTGGGAGACGCTACAGATGCATTCGCACCCGTACGACCAGATTTAGGAACAGCTTCTTTCCCAGGGCTGTCATCCTACTGAACTCCACAAATAAACACTAAAACCTGCACATCTGCCAATGCACTTTATTATGGTCATATTTATGCTAATATACTGCAAGCCAAATGTATAAATGTATGTTGAATGTTTAAGTGTCCTAATCCAAATTGTACACTCTCGGGAGCCGCAAGCCTACATTTCGTTGTACTGCACTTGTGCACTAACAATGACAATAAAAGTTGATTTGATTTGATTTGAATATTCCTGGGATTGAGGCCTTCACCACAGGAAACAGTTTGCCTGGATCAGCTGTCTATTCCCTTCAAATTCTTGGTAAGTTCGATTCTGTCACCTTTCAGTCTCTTCTTTCCCAAGGGAACAAATCTGACTTAACATTTCCACACAACTCAAAATCCTGACGCCCAGAATAATAATCACTAATATTGATGTTATAATATTGTACTTGCACATTGTTAACACTGGAGGGCGCCCTAATGGAGCAGCACATTGCAGCAATTGCCGAATGTTCCAGCGTTTGAAAAGCAGCCTACGCGTTACCACATCAACTTGAGTGTTTATCCGATATGACAATTGGCGACAAGGATGGGATAATATTCCTTTTCCCCCTCAGAGGTTGATTGATACATATCAGTGCAACTGCCCAGCAGGCTACACCGGACATTACTGTGAGACCAGAGATGAAGGATGTTTCAGCTACCTGTGTCTGAATGGAGCCCGCTGTGTACACCCCATCGGTGGCTTTCTTTGTCAGTGCCCTCCAGGATTCTCGGGCAGCCGCTGTGAGGTTTGTCTAGTCATTTTTCATTCTTGCATACACCAAGGTAATCTTTTTTAAAGGAGGAACCCTTGACTGATTTTATCCGCTCTCTCGCCTAACTATAGTGCTGAGTGCAGCTAATTCTATCCTGACTGGGGATTGAGCCTGGCTTGTATCTAACCATAATACTTCCAGCCCGACCCTGCACGCAGTACCACATTGAGTGATGCTGTTTCCAGTTGAGCCATTTCAGGTACATCTAGTTTGGTTTTTTAAGTTCCCACTTTTGTGTTAATTGATTCCCATACAAAAGCATTGTAGCAATTGCCCTCGGGAAGTGTGAAGCACTGTCCTGCTCCCAGTATGCATTACAGTAGAGTGTACTGTAAATCTCAGCACTCTGACTCACTAAACACCTAAAATGGACAGAAAATTGAGTCTGTGAATCAGGTGAATTAACCTAACACACTCACTCCACCAGGTGAAGCTTTTCAGCATGAAAGCTGAATCCTGAATCTCTGTTTCCACCCCGAATGAGGACATGAGCCCCGTTTATAAAACAATGCTGGAATTTTACGTGATGTTAAAAGAAAATACGGCAATAGCTGGAAATCCAAAATAAAAGTGGGACAGCAGACTTACCGGTGGCTGAAAAGCGAAAGGCAGATTAACGTTGTGATGGTCACAACAATAACTGCTTTCCCGGAATGGTACTGTTCAAGTACAGATTGGACACTGAGCTTTAAGAGCCTGATCCTGCTCCCTCCCAACATCCTCGCACTGATCCTTTCCAGCAGGAGACTCCTGGTAATAATTGGGAACAGGAACCCAAGGCTGATTTTTATCCGATGCCAAAACTCTGATATCTTTCGGCCAAGTGTAGTGCCACACAGCGGAGACCGTTAATTCCGTACAGACTGGCGATTGAACCTGCCTCTTCACGGCTTGTATCTAACCCAATAAGCCTTAATCTTGAGTCTCAACACCGGGTCAAACCCTCAGCTATAACGTAAGGCCTGATCCGAAGTGGTCACTCTAAGCTCTAGATCAAGCAGTTGCAAAACCAAAAATCCGACTCCAAAGGTTTAACCCTGAACCCTGACCCTAGGGCTACCAACTCTGGTTGGACAGATTCCTGGAGCTGTCATCACGTGAGCTCCTGACTCCAACTGCCCTGCCCCCACACTCCCGCCATTGGTTGCCTGACACGTCCATCCTCGCAGGGCCCCTCCTTCCTGCACCAATCGGAAGGCGAACAGTCTCCTTGTTACCTGAAATAACAACAGAAAATGCTGGAAAAACTCAGCAGGCCAGGCAGCATCCGTGGAGAGAGAAACAGAGTTAACGTTTCAGGTCGAAGACCTTTCATCAGAACTGGAAAAAAGCAGGAAATGGAACAGATTGTGAAGCAAGTGTTGGGGCTGGGAAAAGGGGGAGGGGATGAAAGAACAAAAGTGAAGGTCAGTGATAGGGTAGAAAGCAGGAGAGATTAAGAGACATTGGAGAGACATTCAAGGCAAGAGGAGATGGTAATGAGACAGGTTAAGGAACAAAGGATGGCTCTAGATGAAGTGTGAATTGCGCTGGCAGAATGAAGGACAGCTGTCATGTGGGAGGGAAGAAAAAAGGCCAAACGAAAGTGTGGGAAAAAATATATCTATAATATATGTGATAGGGGCCGAGGTTATGGTCTGAAATTGTTGAACTCTCTGTTGAGTCCAGAGGGCTGTATAGTGCCTAATCGAAAGATGAGGTGCTGTTCCTCGAGCTTACGCTGAGCTTCCGTGGAACAATGCAAGAGGCCGAGGACGGTGAGGTCTGAGTGGGAATGGAGCGGAGAATTAAAGTGACAGGCCACCGGGAGCTCGGGGTCCCCCTTACGGACTGAACGGAGGTGTTCCGCAAAGCGGTCACCCAATCTGCGTTTGGTCTCCCCAATGTAGAGGAGACCGCATCGTGAGCAGCGAACACAGTATACTAAATTGCAGGAAGTACAAGTAAATCGCTGTTTCACCTGGAAAGGGGTGTTTGGGGCCCTGGACAGTGGGAAGGGGGGAGGTAAAAGGGCATGTGTTGCATCTCCTGTGCTTGCACGGGAAGGTGCCGGGCGAAGGGGAAGGGGTGCTGGGGGTGGTAGAGGAGTGGACTAGGGTGTTGCGGAGGGAGCGGTCCCCACGGATGCTGCCTGGCCTGCTGAGTTTTTCCAGCGTTTTCTGTTGTTATTTCGGATTTCCAGCATCCGCAGTATTTTGCTATCGTACTCCTTGTTACCTGATTGGACGATTCTTGACCGTCAGTCAAACAGCCTTTTTCCTATGTCAAATATTTTTATAATGTGGCACAAAACCACAAGCAAAGATAGTCAAGTGCAGGGGACCCTGCAGGTAAAAGTAAATAAATAACATTTACAGATGTCAATGTGAACCCTCCAGGAATGCAACCAGAGTTGGCGCAACGTTCCTATCTGATGGTGAAGTCAAAGCCACCAGTTGCGCAGGAAAACCTGCTCTGAATTTCCAGCATGTCCTGCTTATTCTGGGTGGTTTGTGTGTTTATATTGTGTACTGTATGGTATTGTACTGAGTTGATTTCTGTCTTCTGTGATGAAATTGAGCCAAGAATTTACCCACAGGTCTTTGCTGGGCAGTGTGAACTCGACCCGTGTCAGCATGGAGCCAAGTGTTACAGCACGGAGCTCGGTTACTTCTGCTCCTGTCCTGATGGATATGAAGGCAAGAATTGCTCCCATGTCGCAGATGGCTGCCACAGTGGCACGTGTCAAGGTCTGTGCTTTTCACTGGAGTTTTATTCATGCTCTTGTGCTCAGATTCTACATGGTTCTGCAGTGCATAACCTAACTACAGTCACTACACTTCCTGGAGTAAGCCATTAGTGTATAAAAGTTACCTCCCTGTTGCTGTGCAGAGGTTGCGAGAGGCTGTGCCCGGACAAATGGACCTCACCGATAACGTCAGGCCAGCTTTCCCAGAGCTTTCTGGCACTATGGGTGAGTCACTTGAAAGCTCCTGAGCTCACAAAGACTGGAAGGATAGGTGCAAGCAGCCAGTAAAGGGACTGCAGGCTGCCTGTTTCTTGCCAGGAGAATTTCTGATTTTGGGTGGAAGGGGGAAAGAAAGAGGGAGGAGGTGAAGGGACGGGTGTACACTAGGCAAGGGAACAGGGTACTGGAGGGTTAGGGCTCTGCTGCACAGGTGTGGCTGGGAACTATTTTGTATCTTATTATACAGCCTTCCCTTAAGTGCACATTCCAAACGGATGATGTGCACCTGGAGCACAAGTCGGGGACTGCACCCACTCACATTAAATGAAAAGTGGGAGTAGGGGGTGGACCAATGACCCCAGTGCACAGGCTGCCAGTCCTGAGCTGCATTGAGTACATTTGTAGGTAATACAGGGAGTAGGCGCCCAATTGATCATCTGCCATATGGACTGCCATCACGTGACCTGACCGACTTGAGCAGCTGCCGGTTGCTGCTACAATTGAAGGAGAATGCCATGCCAATGTCCACACTCAGTCGCTCTCCAGCAGGGGTCACTGTATAATGATCTGGACCAGAAACCATGCCTGATGAGTTAACCCCTGCCCCACCCCATCCCTAAACCAGGGATAGTGAGGCTAATCGGAGCACAGATCAGAAAGTGAGCTTGGGAAATGCTGGTTAGAACTGAAAGGTGCCTCCGAGTTGGTGCCTTCTAGGGAGAAGGAGAGAAAGGGAAATCGTGTTTGACAAATTTATTAGAGTTTTTTGAGGATGTAACTAGCAGGGTAGATAAAGGGGAACCAATGGATGTAGTATATTTGGATTTCCAAAAGGCATTCGATAAGGTGCCACATAAAAGGTTATTACACAAGATTAGGGTTCATGGGGTTGGGGGTAATATAATAGCATGGATAGAGAATTGGTTAATGGACAGAAAACAGAGAGTAGGGATAAACGGATCTTTTTCAGGTTAGCAGGCTGTAACTAGTGGGGTGCCGCCAGGATCAGTGTTGGGGCTTCAGCTATTTACAATCTATATTAATGACCTAGATGAAGGGACCAGAGTCTAATGTATCCAAGTTTGCTGATGATACAAAGCTAGGTGGGACAGTACGCTGTGAGGAGAACAGAGAGTCTGCAAAGGGATATAGATAGACTAAGTGAGTGGGCAGGAAGGTGGCAGGTGGAGTATGATGTAGGGAAATGTGAGGTTCTTCGCTTTGGTAGGAAGAATAGAAAAACAGAATATTTTTTAAATGGTGAGAAACTTTCAAATGTTGGTGTTCAGAGAGATTTGGGTGTCCTTGTGCAAGAAACGCAGAAAGCTAGCGCGCAGGTACAGCAAACAATAAGGAAGGCAAATGGCATGTTGGCCTTTATTGCAAGGGGGTTGGAGTATAAGAGTGAGGAAGTCTTGCTCCAATTGTACAGGGCCTTGGTGAGTACTGGGCACAGTTTTGGTCTCCTTATCTAAGGAAAGATATACTTGCCTTGGAGGCAGTGTAACGAAGGTTCACTAGATTGATTCCTGGGATGAGAGGGCTGTCCTATGATGAGAAATTGTGTAGATTGGGCCAATACTCTCTGGAGTTTAGAAGAATGAGAGGTTATCTCATTGAAATGTTTAAGAATCTGAAGGGGATTGACAGGATTGATAGATGCTGAGAGGTTGTTTCCCCTGGCTGGAGTGTCTAGAACTCGGGGACATAGTCTCAGGCTAAGGGGTCGGCCTTTTAAGACTGAGATGAGGAGGAATTTCTTCACTCAGAGGGTGGTGAATCTTTGGAATTCTCTGCCCCAGAGGGCTGTGAATGCTGAGTCTTTGAGTATATTCAAGGCTGAGATCGATAGATTTTTGGACTCGAGGGGAATCAAGGGATATGGGGATTGGGCGGGAAAGTGGAGTTGACGTCGATGATTAGCCGTGATCTTATTGAATGGTGGAGCAGGCTTGAGGGGCCGTATGGCCTACTCCTGCTCTTATGTTCTTAAAACCGTCTAATCATTCATGTCCCCGTTCCTTAAAGATGAAACATAGAAGATAGGAGCAGGAGTAGGCCATTCGGCCCCTCGAGCCTGCTCCGCAATTCAATGCGATCATGGCTGATCATCCAAATTCAGTACCCTGTCCCTGCCTTCTCCCCATATCCCTTGATCCCTTTAGCCTCAAGAAATATATCCAACTCTTTCTTGAATATATTTAATGAACTGGCCTCCACCGCCCTCTGTGGTAGAGAATTCCACAGGTTCACCACTCTCTGGGTGAAGAAATTCCTCCTCATTTCAGTCCTAAATGGCTTACCCCTTATCCTTAGTCTATGACCCCTGGTTCTGGACTCCCCGGCCATCAGAAACATCCTTTCTGCATCTAGTCTGTCCAGACCTGACAGAATTTTATAGGTTTCGATGAGATCCCCTCTCAATCTTCTAAACTCCAGTGAGTATAAGCCCAGTCGACACAATCTCTCCTCGTACGTCATTCCTGCCATCCCAGGTATCAGCCTGGTGAATCTTCGCTGCACTCCCTCCATGGCAAGAACGTCCTTCCTCAGGTAAGGTGACCAAAACTGCACACAATACTCAAGGTGCGGTCTCACCAAGGCCCTGTACAACTGCAGCAAGACATCCTTGTTCTTGTACTTGAACCCTCTTGCTACGAAGGCCAACATACCATTTGCCTTCTTAACTGCCTGCTGCACCTGCATGCTTACCTTCAGCGACTGGTGCACAATAACACCCAGGTCTCTTTGCACTTCCCCTTCTCCCAATCTATTGCCATTCAAATAATAATGTGCCTTCCTGTTTTTGCCACCAAAGTGGATAACCTCACATTTATCCACATTATAGTGCATTTGCCATGTTTCTGCCCAATCACCCAACCTGTCCAAATCGTACTGGAGTTTCACGACATCCTCCTCGCAGCTTATCCTCCCACCCAACTTTGTGTCGTCTGCAAATTTGGAGATATTACATCCAATTCCCTCGTCCAGATCATTAATATATATTGTGAACAGCTGGGGTCCTAGGACCGATCCTTGCGGTACCCCACTAGTCACTGCCTGCCACTCGGAAAACTACCCGTTTATTCCAACTCTTTGCTTTCTGTCCGCCAACCAGTTCTCTATCCAAGTCAATACCTTACCCCCAATCCCATGTGCCTTAATTTTGCACGCTAATCTCTTATGTGGGACCTTATCGAAAGCCTTTTGAAAGTCCAAATACACCACATCCACTGGTTCTCCCTTATCTATTTTACCAGTTACATCGTCAAAAAATTCCAGTAGATTAGTCAAGCATGATTTACCTTTTGTAAATCCATGTTGACTTTGTCCGATCCTGTCACTGCTTTCCAAGTGCTCTGCTATTACATCTTTTATAATAGACTCTAGCATTTTCCCCACTACCGATGTCAGGCTTACCGGTCTATAATTCCCCGCTTTTTCTCTACCACCTTTTTTGAATAGTGGGGTAACATTCGCTACCCTCCAATCCATGGGTACTGTTCCAGAGTCTATCGAGTTCTGGAAGATGACCAGCAATGCATCTACTATCTCTAGGGCCACTTCCTTAAGTACCCTGGGATGTAGACCATCGGGCCCTGGGGATTTATCGGCCTTCAGTCCCGTCAATTTTCCTAACACCATTTCCCTACAAATACTGATTTCTTTCAGTTCCTCCCTCTCATTAGACCCTATGTTCCCCGGCATCTCTGGGAGGTTATTTGTGTCCTCCTTTGTGAAGACAGAACCAAAGTATGTATTTAGTTGGTCTGCCATTTCCTTGTTTCCCATTATAAATTCCCCTGATTCTGACTGTAAGGGACCTACGCTTGACTTCACCAATCTTTATCTCTTCACATATCTATAAAAGCTTTTACAGTCAGTTTTTATGTTCCCTGCTAGCTTACTCTCATATTCTATTTTCCCTTTCTTAATTAATCCCTTTGTCCTCCTTTGTTGACTCCTAAACTGCTCCCAATCATCAGGATTATTGCTTTTTCTAGCCAATTTATATGTCCTCTCCTTGGATCTTATGCTATCCCTAATTTCCCTTGTTAGCCATGGTTGAGTCACCTTTTTTGTTTTATTTTTATGCCAAACTGGGATGAACAAATTCTGTAGCTCATCCATTCGGTCTTTGAATGTTTGCCATTGCCTATCCACCATCAACCCTTTGAGTGCCATTCCCCAATCAATCCTACCCAACTCGCTCCTCAGACCATCGTAGTTTCCTTTATTTAAATTGAGGACCCTTGTCTCTGAGTCAACTACTTCATTCTCCATCTTAATGAAGAATTCGATCATATTATGATCGCTCCGACCCAAGGGGCCTCATACAACAAGATTGCTAATTAATCCTTTCTCGTTACATAATACCCAGTCTAAGATGGCCTGATCTCTGGTTGGTTCCTCGACATATTGGTCCAGGAAACCATCCCGTAAACACTCCAGGAATTCCTCCTCCACAGTATTGTTACTAATTCGGTTGGCCCAATCTATATGTAGATTAAAGTCACCCATGATGACTGCTGTGCCCTTATTGCACGCTTCTTTAATTTCCCTTTTAATGTCATCCCCAACCTCCGCCTTACTGTTTGGAGGTCTATATACCACTCCCACTAATGTTTTTTTCCCCTTAGTATTTCTCAATTCTACCCATACAGATTCCACATCATCAGAGCTAATATCCTTCATTACAATTGTATTAATCCCTTCTTTAGCCAGTAATGCTACCCCACCTCCCTTTCCTTTTTGCCTGTCTTTCCTGAATATCGAATACCCCTGGATGTTGAGTTCCCAGTCTTGGCCATCCTTGAGCCATGTATCCGTAATCCCAACCAAATCATATTCGTTTACCTCTATTTGCGCAGCCAGATCATCCACCTTATTACAATTGCTCCTCGCATTAAGACACAAAGCCTTCAGGCTTGTTTTTTTAACGCTCTTAGACCTATTAGAATTATTATTTACTGTGGCCACGTTTGATTTAAACCGTTGATTTCTCTGACTGCCACTTTTGTTTTTCTCCTTCCTATCTTTTGCTTTTATCCCTGTTTTCCTTTCCTCTGTCTCCCTGCTCAGGTTCCCAACCCCCTGCCATTTTAGTTTAAACCCCCCCGAACAGTGCTAGCAAACCTCCCCGCAAGGATATTTGTCCCGCTCTGGTTCAGGTGCAACCCGTCCGACTTGTACAAGTCCCACCTTCCCCAGAAGCAGGCCCAGTGATCCAGGAAACTAAAGCCCTCCCTCCTGCACCAACTGATTAGCCACGCATTCATCTGCTCTATCCTCCTATTCCTATACTCACTAGCACGTGGCACCGGGAGTAATCCAGAGATTACAACCTTTGAGGTCCAACTCTTTAATCTGCTACCTAGCTCCCTAAATTCTTGCTGCAGGACCTCATCCCTCTTCCTACCTATGTCGTTGGTCCCAATGTGAACCACGACCTCTGCCTGTTCACCCTCCCCCCTTCAGAATGCCCTGCAGCCGTTCAGTGACATCCTTGACCCTGGCACCAGGGAGGCAACAAACCATCCTGGAGTCACGTCTACGGCCACAGAAACGCCTATCTGTTCCCCTTACAATAGAATCCCCTACCACTGTTGCTCTCCCACTCTTTTTCCTCCCTTCCTGAGCAGCAGAAGCACCCCTGGTGCCAGGAAGTTGGCTGCTGCTGCCTTCCCCTGGTAAGTCATCCCCCTCAACAGGATCCAAATCGGTATACCTGTTTGAGAGGGGGATGGCCACAGGGGTCCCCTGCACTACCTGCCTGCTTCTACTGCTCCGCCTGATGGTCACCCATTTCCCTTCTGCCTGTGCAGCCCTTACCTGCGGTGTGACGAACTCACTAAACGTGCTATCCACGACCTTCTCAGCATCGTGAATGCTCCAAAACTCATCCATCCACAGCTCCAGCGCCTCAATGCGGTCTGCTCGTAGCTGCAGCTGGATACATTTCCGGCACACATGGTCGTCAGGGACACCGGCAGCATCCCTGAATTCCCACAAAGCGCAGGTGGAGCATAACACGGGGCTGGGCTGTCCTGACATGACTTACCCTTTAATTAATTTTAAAGTGGCCGCCTCGTACCTCACGCAGGTCCGCTCTCGCTCCTCACTGCACTCCCAGGTCAGCCGCTGTGGTCGGGCCTCGCCTCGCTCCTCCTTTTAAAGTCGCCTTTTGAGTACATAATTGTGGCTGACACTCCAGTGTACTGCTGAGGGAGTGCTGCATTGCCACAGGTGCATCCTTCTGGATGAGACTTTGAGCTGAGGCCTGTCTACCTTCCAACCCCTTTCACCTGATTCTTCAGCAGATTGAATGCAAAATTGCTCTGACCGCAGCCCACCCTTTAACCAGTCTGTAGTGTTGCTGCATGGCTTTGCCACAGGAGAGTGACTAGTAGGAATAACAGCTGGTAAAATAAGGATGGATAAAGAATATCATCTGTTTCATATTACAGGAAGTACTTTTCACCTCCTCCTTGTGCTGCTTGTTATCATGGTAATTCTCATTGTATCTGTCTGCATCTACCTCTTCATGAAGCGGAGGAGGAGAAAGGAGAGAGAGCGCATGCCTCCGAGCGAGCATGTCAACAATCAGCGAGTGACCCTCAACCTCATCCAAAACCTGCCCAAACCCTGCAGCATCGACAGGGATCCAGAGTACGGGTACAAAACCCTCTGTGCTGACAAAGGGTCAATCTGCATGGTAAAGCACCTCGCAATGGAACAAGACCTGGGGCTTACCCTGCCAGATGTGGAAAAGGATGTTGAAGCCCTGATGGGAAACGGGGCCATCTCTAAGCTGCTGAACCCTGAGAAAACGGATAAAACAAACAAAGAGAGAAGCTTAACTGCCTGGATGAGGGAAAGGAGTTAAGGCATTGATCCTGAGCAGCTGATATTGGTGCCACATCAACTCCTTTAGAGGAGCAAAGTGGGATTTCCCCGAGCTTAACATTCTGAATCAGGTGGTTTAATTTCTTCCATCTGATCCCATAACCAATTCATAAAGGGTTTTCCTCTTAAAGGGTAATAACCTGCACTGATCTTGAGGTGATCATTACTTTGGGGCTCAGAATTCATGTTTATTTACCCTCCTCCTCAGACATTCGACACTTAGTGTCACAGCTTGTTGTGAGTGAATCTTTCACTGGTATCTAATGAGTCAAAATGAAGAAGCTGGCATTCTGAGCCTTGTGATTAAGTTTTTAAAATTATACATAAATTGTCGAAGGTTTATTGTGTATTCTGTTATTGAAATGGGATTGCAGATGCCGGTTAGGCCAGCAAGCCTCTGCCAACTTCACGGACCAGTGTGAGAGTCATTGAATAAGACCCACTTATTCACATGTACTAACTGGGGGCCCAGTGGTGTGCCCACTCTATTGGCCAGTATAAGCGGTTGCTGTTACGCCTTTGTTAAAAGTAAAGGGCTAGTATGTGTGTGTGTCTGTATTTTTAAAAAGAAAGATGAACCAGATAAATGCCCGTATTCACTGGCATGCTCATGGCACAGGCAAGGCCCTTCATACTTTGACGCGAGGAGTCTCTGGATGAAGATCCACAAGCAATGCCAGGAGGCTCTGGAATGCACTGAATTGTAATTTGCTGTAACTGTGCATCATCAGAGGTGACACTAGTAACACTTCCTCTGGGACACAGTGTTGTGGGTTCACAAGATCAACTTTGTTTATATATTTCTGTATAATATGTAATATTTTGTCTTTGTTTTTACACTGCAATGTAATGTTTAACTAAGGGACTCCGATCAACTGTATATAATTCCCTTTAACAATATGTTAGCTGCAGCCTGAGTCTGTATCTTTGTATATACTGTTTGCATGTACAGAGCGTGGGCAAACGCAATGACGTCACGCCGTTCATCACGTGATCCCCACCGGCAGGAAAAACGTGATGACGTCATGACACCAGCCACGGGACCGCCCAAGCAGTCCTCGTGGAGCCTCCGAACTGAGTAGACCTGTATTCGTAGTTCTCGTGCATTTGTTTGTTAAACTCAGTTTGTTTTACATTAAACATTGCTTGTTTGATCGCCTGAGTCGACCTCAGTCTCTTGATAGGAACTAGACATTCCTACAATCTCTTCTAAAACCTGCAGGCAGTTATCGCTCAGATTACAGAGCTGGGACACTGAGGGCATTCAATTAATTGCAATAGGTTAGTGGAGCTGGTGTCTGATATGAGCACCTTCATTATTACAAGAGCACAAATAGGGGAGACACTTCTTGACAATGTATTCCCAAGAGGGAAAGAATTATGTTCATGTTTCAACATGATTGGATTTCAAATGTTGGAAGGAAAACTCTCTCCTGAACCAACACTGAATTGCTGCTTCTCCTTTTGCTCGAATGTCCTTTGCAGAGAGAGACAGCGAAACAGAGAGCGGCACAGGGGAGACACACAGAGGGAGAGAGAGAGAGTGAGACAGGGACAGAGGGAGATAGAGAAACAGAGAGGGTGAGAGAGAGAAACAGGGAGGGAGGGACAGAGAAAAAGACAGCAAGAGGGAGGGGTGAGGGTCCAGGTGTGTGCAGTCCATTCTCGGGGACTGAGCCGGTGGCCGCACTTTGGAACAACATAGGTGGAGGTGCAGCACATGGACAATGGCCACTGGAAGGAGGCTAAAGCAAACAATTTAGACCAGCGTGACATTTTTTTTGAAAATTGTTTAAAGTCAGAAAAAAAATACAGGAAAGTGATGATGGATGTCCTGCGGTAAGTTCCAGATATTGTCCCCTTTTTGAAAGAGTATCACTTATTTAAATCATGTTATGAGAGGGGAAAAAATTTGTGCCCCTGTTTGTACCTCAGGGTCTGAGAGACCGGCAGCAGAAAAAGAGGAAACAACTTCTAAAATTGATCCCAACTTACCACCATGACTGGAGCTAGATAACCTCAGCCTTCTTAGGAAGCTTAACCACTTTGAGCTTCGTTTACAGTTTATTTTATTTTATTTTTTGTTGTATGTTTAACAGCATTGAAGAGGGAAAGAAAATCTTGGAGCAGCTTCTTCTGTAAAAGCTGCAACGAGACTTGAAAGAATTAAGATTTTTAATGAACTTGGCAAAAAGAGAGTGTTAAAAATCACTAACTCACCCTTAGTTTCGAATATGATTTTGGAAGAAACAAGCAAATCAATTTTCCCCTCATCTAAAACAAGTTTCAACCAGGTCTTGAAGTCCAAACACTTTCAGAGGCTCTGAATTGCTTAAAATGTTTAAAAATGGAAATCTCAGTATTTGATTTAGAACAATCAACTGAAGTGAGTAGCTTTACACAAACATGCAACCATGCTGTTGAGGGAAGAATTTGGAGCAGTTACATATTTTAAAAATTCAATAAAAAGTATCAGACATTTAGGAAGAGAAGCAAAAGGGGAAAAAACCACAAACCATTTTATTTTGTCTGTCGTTCTATAGTCCGAGCAAGTCCCAGGAATAATGTAAATATAGATTTCCTCTTCAATGTTTAGTGGAGTGTTAATAGAAACAAGAATTATGTAATGATGTATAAAAATTGCAGCAAGCTACTTAAGAAACCACTGTAGAGAAAAATATTAAACTGTACAATTTTGATTTGGCATAAATGTTTGAAATAGGAGATTAAAAATAGAGTACAATGAAGTTTGTTTCCTGCTATTTAATTGCAAAATAACAAATAATTCAACACTTTGTGATAAGAGCAGGGATTAATATTGGAGAATGTTTGAGAGAAAAACATTAGAAGTGAAATTTGTAAATTAACATTTTACATCAACATATTAAACATTTCTAGGTCAGTCTGATTTTCCTCTGGACAGTGTAAGGGGTTTTAGATCGCAAAGGTTTCTCTCTCTCGAGGCCTCTCTCTCTTGCACAGTAAACCGTGAGTGGTTCGACCCACTCGCCCCTTAGATTCTGTACTCTGGACTTTGGGGCAGGAACTACAATGTAGAGAAAACTCGTATAGACCAAGTTTGATGAAACAAAATGAAATGTTATTGCATATGGTGAAACAAATCAAATGCAAGCAAATAAGAGGGTACATGGGAGGGAAAAACACAAACAAATCATAACGACACAAAACTAACTAAGGCAAATACAGGCATATTATACTCTACAAAGATCATCATGAAATGGGGAAACACACGGAACATCGAGGGACAGCAACTCATGTTAATTATACCCTTAAATGTCCACCCCCTTCAACCTATCTAGATCTGATTATGAAGGGCCAGAAACATGCTCACCAATCCAACTAGGAAGTGTAAAGTTTTGAAACAGGTCTGCGTTTTGATCCCTTCAGGCGTCCTGTCTCCTCGTGGATAGTGGAGCCCCAGCGAGCTGCGCCACACCTCTCTCCTGAGGTGGGGGGTCGGGGACGGCTGGCCTGGACGTCGGCGGGGTCGGGGATCGTCTGCTCGACCCCAGTCAGAGGAGCCTCGGACTGGCTTTCATATAGGTTTCTTTAGTTTTTTGTTGTCTCTTCTCCCGAGCCGGAGTGGGTCGATGGCCTCCCGTTTCGTCAACAGCCCGGGGTTGGTCGATGATCTCCCGATGTTTTACCCTGGGGCGGGACGCCGGCTCGAACTGTCTTCTTCCCCTTCTTCAAGCGACGATGCCACCGAATACGATGGTAGCACCACGATGACTGCTTTCTTCTCCTTCCTCTCCGATGATGGAGAGGAGCCACGTTGATCATCTCCCAAAGCAGCTCCCCTTTACCCAGCTCAAAGGCTGAAAAGCCAAATTCCTACCTGGGTGTCTCCCAATTATACTTTTCAGGAGAAGCCTCTTTCTCCTGCCCAAATCAGGTTAGTCTTTGTTTAACTTTTGGCAGGCTTGTTGCACAACGGGGTAGTTATTATATTTTAAAATACTTTGGGATGGCCGGTAAAGGGCCATCTCTGGTCTGGAATGTCCTTCATTGTTTTTAATGTCCTGGTGATGTCCTTAACGGGTCCTTGATGCTCTTATATGAAACGGTTCCCTTTTGTCTGGGTAAACATTTAGATGGCCTTTATCTACAGGCCGATCTTGACTGGATCTGCATCCAATCTATATGTATAATAATGTGGGTGTCTGGTTTCGTTCTCAGAAACAGCTTCCAGAACTTACTGTGGGCTGAATCCACAAAGCTGTCTGAGGACTGCAGGAACCATTTTAAAGTGTCCCAGTAAGTTGGTCACGGGGTCTGGTGGCTATTTTGAATGCCCCTTTTTCCTAGGCTTCTTTTAAAGTAGTCTTTAAAATCATGGCCTCTTCTGCCATTCGACCCTTTATCATATAAAGTTAAATTTTGCAAATCTACAACAGGAGAACCAGAATAATTTGTGTTAAATAATAGCTTTTCGTTTTTAATTCGGTAATGTATTTTTCTGCACTTGGGAGGAAGTGCTGCATTTCTGACATGTTACATGGGGGTGTGTTGGCTCAACAAGACCACATTTATTAATGGAAGTGATTGAAGTTAAAAATATGTATACCCATTTTTGTTCAATTTTTTAATACTGTGAACTAAAGAAGTAGAGCACTTTATATTGGTTGATCTTCCGGTTGCATTGTGATTAATATTCTGATTACATATCAGGATGTACAGCCCGTCAGCGCCATAGGAAAGCTGCTGCTTGTGCTGCCATTGGTATAGTGACGTGAGGGATGGGCTAATGTGGAAAAGTTTAAAATTAATACAAATTGCACTAATAGATATGCCTCAGTCAGCTCACCTTGGGCTTTTGGTCGATCACTCAGCTAGCGTTTCTGAAGTGTTTATGCAGTTCGTTGATATGCCTGTCATTTCTGACAAGTAATTTTTTAAAAAGTTTGTACATGACAAACTAAAAGCTTTTAATTAATTCTACTGTAAACAAACTTGCAGAATGGGCATGGAAATGACAAATTAATTTCAATATAGCCAAGTGTGAGGTGGTGCATTTTGGTAGGTGGAAAAGGTTACCTACTCCTTGGAAAATAAGAATCTAAAATGGTGTAAAAGGGATCTAGATTCACAAATCATTAAAAGTAGCAATGCAGGTTAAATCAGTCATAAAAGTGCAACTAAAGCACAGGTTCATTTCTAGAAGAGTAGAATTCAAAAGCAGTGAAGTTACATTAAATTTGTATAGAACCTTGCCTGATTGTCTCATGATTTGAAATGGCAGGGTGGCAATATGGCATTACTGTATAGAAGTGGTTGATGTTGTAAAAGTTGCCCATGGACGAAAAGGTCGCACTCAAAGGAGGTCGTGGCCCGATCAGTACAAAGAGGGAACATTGGCCAGAAGCAGACTCTCAAATGGTGCTACGACTTGGGGAAATGGTGATCTAAAAATGACCCTGGGGACAATTTGACAGCAGTGGCTGTACATGACTAGAAAATCCAGGTAACTGCACGGATGGGAAAATACAAACTTTATTATAACATTTAAAAAAGTGTTACATACACAATTTTTACAGAAGTTTTCAAATAGTTAAAGCAATCCGTTTCCAGATGCACCATCATTGTAAAGACTAAACATTTTGTTTTCTCCAATGCACCGTACATGGCAGCATACAATGGCTGGGCTTCATCAGTGCCGAATGACAGTTGAACAAAGAACCAGCCTTTGCCAAAAGAGAAACATTTATTGATTAAAAATACAAAGAATCACACAGGCAAGACACGTTAAAAATAAATTAAATGCACAGCAGGATTTTCAAAAGATGCAGCGAGGCTGAATACTCAGCCGCACATTTCCACAGCAGATGCCTTTTTGATTCTTTGTATTTTTAATCAATAAATGTTTCTCTTTTGGCAAAGGCTGGTTCTTTGTTCAGCACAGCGTTGCACTTGGAGCATCAGCAATGGCCACCTTCAGCAGAGACTACAGGCAGCCCCAATCCATGCTCAAAATGACCATCACCTTTCTTGTTTATAAAAAAAAAAAAAAAAATTCTTCCCCTATAAAATGAAGTCCTAATCCCCATGTAGTGACCTTCAATATGTGGGCTTACTGGATCGGTCCAGTGGCACCTCAAGTCCGCCCAATGGGCAGCCGGAGGCTCTGGCTAGTAGCTGTATTCCGATTGGGAAGGTACAACATTGGCAGAGACGGCAGCTGACCAGGTAATAGGCGCTGAAGGAGCAGGAGACCCAAGTCCCTAGTTCCACATTACCTCCTCCAGGACACTGTCCCTGTAATCACACGAGTGGGGAATTGTACCCTCCTCATCCACCGGATATTCTACACTACATTTCCCCCATATAGAAAAGCAGGTTTATACTACATTTGCAAAGTTTGAAAGCTACATTTGAAACAGATCTAATCTTGCAGCTCAGCAACATTCTGCATTTTACAACATGGGCTCATTGAAGCAGGTCATTTTTTTTTTTAAAAAGCAGATTTGAGTGTATTTGGACGATGGACCAGACAGCTGGTTACTGATTCATTTCCGGTTCAGTTGTGCCAGCCCAGTCACACACTTATTCACCTGAAAAAGAACACCTGGTTTAGCAAGAGTTCGGGTCAAAAAGTGCCCACCACCCACAAACAACAGCACAACCTACTGAGGAGACAATTCCCAGTGTCATTAATGCACTAGAATGACAAGGTGCAACGCCAGACATCCCAAAGCAGAATAAACTGCCAGGGGAAGCACAGCTTAGCTGGATTCCAGCTCTCCCGACAGACACACAGGTCATTGAATGCTGATCAGAGGAATTTAAAAAAAATTTGTTCCAGGGATGTGGGCGTCGCTGGCAAAGCCAGCGTTTATTGCCCATCCCTAATTGCCCGAGAAGGTGGTGGAGAGCGGCCTTCTTGAACCACTGCAGTCCACTGAAGGTGCTCCTGAGAATATAGAATGCAAAAATAAGGTAACAACTCGCTCCGCATGGCCAAGGACCCTGCCAACCTAAAATGGAGGACCCTGTTAGCCTAAAATGGTGGTGCAATGTCGACATCGCTGAGTCACTTGCATATTGTAAGAGATGATCATGTTAACTCGGGAAAAGCTAAACTGATCTGTGGCTGCTAATATGGCTGGCACCCACAATGTCACACCTTGCTGGTGGAAACAGTGTAGGGCAGAGTGCAGAGGATATACAGACAATAGGCGATCAGAAAACGCATTACCATACTGATTAGGTGATCGTGAAACCATTACCCGCATATTTCCTAAACTATAAACCAGTGAAATGTGACTTCTTTATTTCAAACTGCCAGGCCAGGAAATCAATTTAAATGTGTACATGCCCAGCTCAGGATTGGTGCAGACTGTAAGAGGTGTTAATGTCTTCTCAAAAGCAAGTATAATAATGTGGTACTCTATGAAAGATTGCTTGCTCTGGTGCAACCTGTCGAGACTCTGCTGGAGTCAGAACGGTGCTGTATCAGAGTAAGTCTCCCGGGACAACAGAATAAAACAACTGTTGAACTAAACTAGTATTCGACTCAGTGTTTGTACTGAACCAGATTGAGGACCAAAAAAATCCGTTTCAACACTCCCACAGTGCTGTTAGAGAGTTGCAGGATTTTGACCCAGTGACGATGAAGGATCAGTGATATACTTCCAAGTCAGGATGGTGTGAGACTTGGAGGTGGTGTTTCCATGCGCCTGCTGCCCTTGTCCTTCTAGGTGGAAGAGATCATGGGTTTGGGAGGTGCTGCTGCTGAAGCCATGGCGAGTTGCTGCAGCGCATCTTGTAGATGGTACACACTGCAGCCACGGTACGCCGGTGGTGGAGGGAGTGAATGTTTAAGGTGATGGACGGGGAGCCAATCAAGCGGGCTGCTTTGTCCTGGATGGTGTTGAGCTTAGTGTTGTTGGAGCTGCACTCATCCAGGCAAGTGGAGTGTATTCCATCACACTCCTGACTTGTGCCTTGTAGATGGTGGACAGACTGGGGAGTCAGGAGGAGAGACACTTGCCACAGAATACCTAGCCTCTGACCTGCTCTTGTTGCCACAGTATTTGTGGCTGGTCCAGTTAAGTTTCTGGCCAATGGTGACCCTCAGGATGTTGATGGTGGGGGAATTTGGCAATGGTAATGCCATTGAATGTTAAGGGGTGGTGGTTAGACCCTTGCTTGTTGGAGAGTCATTGCCTGGCACTTCTGTGGCATGAATGTTACTGGCTACATCTCAGCCCAAGCCTGAACGTCATCCAGGTCTTGTTGCATACAGGCATGGACTGGTTCATTATCTGAGGAGTTGTGAATGGCGCTGAACACTGCAGTCATCACCGAACATCCCCAGTTCTGACCTTATGTTGGAGGGAAGGTCATTGATGAAGCAGCTGAAGATGGTTGGGCCTAAGACACTGCCCTGAGGAACTCCTGCAGCGATGTCCTGGGGCTGTGATGATTGACCTTCAACCACCACAACCATCTTCCTTTGTGCTAGGTATGACTCCAGCCAGTGGAGAGTTTCCCCTGATTCCCATTGACTTCAGTTTTACTAGGGCTCCTTGATGCCACACTCGGTCAAATGCTGCCTTGATGTCAAGGGCAGTCACTCTCACCTCTGGAATTCAGCCCCTCTGTCCATGTTTGGACCTAGGCTGTAATGAGGTCTGGAGCAGAGTGGTCTGGTTCCACCCCTGAAACTACAGGCCAATTGAAAAAACCCTTGCTGTCACACAAGCTAGCTCACAGATGGAACTTGTATGGGTCAGCTGCTCAACGAGCAAGGAGGCTGGGTACAGGACTTGTACTGCAACACAATAGTTAGTCATTGGGTCACAGCTTGTACTGTTGTCAAACCTCAGTGGCGAGCACATAAATACCACAAACTCTCATTTGTGCCCCACTGTACACAATCACTAGCAGCCAGTTTCTGCAACACAGGGCATGAACCATTTGAATTCGACATAATTCCTTGCGCTTTGCCAGTAAGGTGAGTGACTCGCTGAAGTCCTCTTCCAAAGGTGAGATATTCACAAATATCAGCCTGCAAGGAAAAAGGTTTCCAATTTAAAAAAACTTCACAAGTTAGATAAATGGAACATCATTGTACCGACTGGAGGAGAAATCAGCTTACATCTTTGAATTGCCTCCTAAACTGTTCTGCAGCAGGTAAGTTAGCTTGCTGTCCCGGTAGGGGATGTGAGATTCCTGGAAAAAACAAAGGGAACTCTTGTGACAAGAGACGAATAGTAAAATAGCTCCACCCACCAGCACTGTCCCACTCCAGAGACATGAGCCCATAAATCTAGGCCGACACTCCCAGTGCAGTACTGAGGGAGTGCTGCACTGTCAGAGGTGCCGTCTTTCGGATGAGATGTTAAACCGAGGCCCCGGTCTGTCCCCTCAGGTGGATGCAAGAGATCCCATGGTACTATTTCGACAAGCAAGGGAGTTCTCCCTGGTGTCCTGGCCAATATTTATCCCTCAACCAACATCACAAACAGATCTGATCATCACATGGCTGTGGGAGCTTGCTGTATGCTAATTGGCTGCTGTGTTTTATACATTAAAACAATGACTACATTTCAAAAAAGTACTTCATTGGCTGGAAGGCACTTTGGGACATCCCAAAGTCATGAAAGGCACTAGCAAATCTGTGTGTACTGAGTTTCCACACAGCTATTACTGCAGTGGACCCTATAAAACAACATGTCCCTCACATCTTACCAATAGGAACAGCAAATTTTGCAGGGAAAGAAATAGAAACATAGAAGCTAGGAGCAGGAGTAGGCCATTCGGCTGCTCGAGCCTGCTCTGCCATTCAATGCGATCATGGCTGATCATCCAAATTCAGTACCCGGTCCCTGCTTTCTCCCCATATCCCTTTAGCCTGGAGAAATATATCCAACTCCTTCTTGAATATATTTAATGAATTGACCTCTACTGCCTTCTGTGGTAGAGAATTCCAGAGGTTCACCACTCTCTGGGTGAAGAAATTCCTCCTAATTTCTGTCCTAAATGTCCTACCCCTTATCCTTAGACTGTGACCCCGGGTTCTGGACTCCCCGACCATCGGGAACATCCTTCCTGCATCTAGTCCGGTTAGAATTTTATAAGTTTCAATGACATCCCCTCATTCTTCTAAACTCCAGCGAGTACAAGCCCAATCGATCCAATCTCTCCTCATGTGTCATTCCTGCCATCCCAGGTATCAGCCTGGTGAATCTTTGCTGAACTCCTTCCATGGCAAGAACATCCTTCCTCAGATAAGGCGACCAAAACTGCACACAATACTAAAGATGTGGTCTCACCAAGGCCCTGTACAACTGCAGCAAGACATCCTTGTTCCTGTACTCAAACCCTCTCGCTACGAAGAGGGCCAACATACCATTTGCCTTCTTAACCGCCCGCTGCACCTGCATGCTTACCTTCAGCGACTGGTGGACAAGGACACCCAGGTCTCGTTGCACTTCCCCACCTTCTCCCAATCTATTGCCATTCAGATAATAATCTGCCTTGCTGTTTTTGCTACCAAAGTGGATAACCTCACATTTATCCACATTATATTGCATCTGCCATGCTTCTGCCCAATCACCCAACCTGTTCAAATCATCCTGGAGTTTCTCGGCAGCCTCCTCACAGCACACACGCCCACCCAGCTTTGTCTCGTCTGCAAATTTGGAGTCATTACATCTAGTTCCCTTGTCTAGATTATTAATATATATTGTGAATAGCTGGGGTCCAAGGACTGATCCCTGCGGTACCCCACTAGTCACTGCCTGCCACTCGGAAAAAGACCCGTTTATTCCAAATGTGTGGGGACTAACCTTTCACGCCTTATCGAATATACAATTTAATCTTGCCAATATCCAATTAGTTCCTGCTGTATAGTTAGTTCAAATAGGACTGGTTTCCCTCTCCCCACTCTCGAACAATACAGCAGAGCACTGCCACTAACCAGAACCAGAGTGGTCTTTTAAACAGCCCACACTGAGAATGATCCACATCTCTGCACACCTGCATCAGTTTGTTCCACAGACAAAACAGAATCAGCAGTAGGCACCCCCCCGGCCCCCCACATCCCACCTACTGCCCCAAAGTGACAGTATTTAAAACCCCCGTTGAGACAGTACAAAGTAGCAGTGTTTAAATAAAACACACAAGGGCTAACATACTTTGCACAGCTGTGGCTGACCAGCACCGAATATTCACACAGGGAAAATGGATAAAGGCCGACACTGAACTATTTGAGCCATTACAGAAGCAAAACACTGCGGCTGCTGGAAATCTGAAATAAAAACAAAATGCTGGAAATACGCAGGTCAGGCAGCATCCGTGGAGAGAAACAGTTAACGTTTCAGGTCGATGACCCTTTGTCAGAACTGGAAAAAGTTGCAGGTGTAACAGGTTTTTAAGCAAGTGTAGGAGCAGGGAGAGGGGGGTGGGGGAGGGGGAAGAAAAAAGGGAAGGTCTGTGATAGGATGGAAGGCAGGAGAGATTAAGAGACAAAAGGGATGATGGTGCAAGGCAAAAGGAGATGGTAATGGGACAAGAAACAAAAAGGAGTCTAGATGAAGTGTAAATGGTGATGGCAGGATGATCAACAGCTGCCGGAGAGAAAATAAGAGATGGGGCAGACGTTATGGTTTGAAATTGTTGAACTTTGTGGAGTCCGGAAGCTGTAAAGTGCCTCATCGAAAGAGGTGCTGTTCCTCGAGCTTCATTGGCACCACGATAGGGTTCCCTGGTCCTCACCTTACCCACCAGCCTCCACATTCAACGGATCCTCGGTCATTTCCGCCACCTCCAGCATGATCTGCCCACCAAACACATCTTCCCCTCACCTCCCCTTTCAGCATTCCGAAGGGACCGCTCCCTCCGCGACACCCTGGTCCACTCCTATCACCCCCAACACCCGGCACCTTCCCGTGCAAGCCCAGGAGCTGCAACACCTGCCCTTTTACCTCCTCCCTGCCCACTGTCCGGGGCCCCAAACACTTTCCAGGAGGAACAGCGATTTACTTGCACTTCTTGCAATTTAGTATACTATAATCACTTCACGATGTGGTCTCCTCTACATTGGGGAGACCAAACGCAGATTGTTTGACCGCTTTGCCTTGCACCATCATCCCGTTTGTCTCTTAATCTCTCCTGCCTTCCATCCTATCAGACCATCCCTTTTGTTCTTTCCTCCCCTCACTTAAAAACCTGTTACATCGCCAACTTTTTCCCCAGTTCTGGCGAAGGGTCATCGACCTGAAACATTAACCGTTTCTCTCTCTACAGATGCTGAGTATCTCCAGAATTTTCCGTTTTTACTCAAGCTATTGGTGGGTGGGGTACAAATGGAATGCTCAAGATCTGTGGTGGGACTGAGGGCGCATGGGGAGAAAGAGCAAGGAACAGAAACAGCTTCTATTTTAACCTGATGTAAATGGAGTGTAAAAATTAGATAGGGTGTAAATGGGGTATGGAGCCGAACCAGTCCCGTTTCCAAAGGCTTTAACCTCCTATACTGGATCTTACCTTGTTTGACAGCGACAGGATTACACGGCCAAGCTGGGAAAGGCTCCTGTTAATTGACACCCGCTGACGATCACCCCTCGAGTGAGATTTATCGATCCGCTCACTGCCTGCCAGGTCCACCAGACACAGGGTCGCTGAACCCATTGGGGGAAAACCAACATCAGCATTAGCAAAAAAGCAAGGTTACCGCACAGGGCTGAAAACATTAAAACCTGCTGGAGGAGGCAGGTCTCGAATCAGAAAGGTTGACAGGGACCACGTTCCATGTTTGACAGCAACACAAAATGCCACAATCTTGGTAGCAAACGCATCAATAACCAAATGCCTCATGGAGAGGGTGGTAGTCATTCTTTTGGACAGCAAACAGCATTGTCGCATTTTTGAAAATAGTGCTGTTTCTCAAACCAATACAAGAGGCGTGGGAGAGAATGGTTTCCAGAGTGGAGGGAGAAAGGGAAGGAGCAGGATCTTTAGGAGGTGCTAGAAAGTAGAGGGGGGGGGGGGGAAATCAGGTGGAACTGTGGAGGGAGGGAGTGTCTGGCCATTGTGTAGCAGTGGGCAGCTACAAACAGGCCAACAGCAACAAGCCGCAGCTACCTGTCCCTTTACGCACACAATCGGAGTAGGGAGGGACGAGCTACAAGCTCCAGTTCAAAGCTAGCAGACTGAAGGGATGAAAGCCTCCTTCCTACGCAGGGCGACTCTGGCAGTTAGTCTCACGCTAATCTCAGATCCAGCAGGATGGTTGACGTGGGAATCGGGAAAGTGTCACATTGGTGCACAGTTGGGATTGTTAAGGTTGGGGTGGTGCCGTATTGTTGGGATGAACTAGAGGGAGCTGCTGCATCTGGTTACACGACACTGAATCTGGGGGAGAGAAGTGCTGTCTGATGTGCAAAGTGTACTACTCCCCCATTATTTGCCTCAGGCTCTTGTTGCAACGTACGGCAGGGATTCTGCCAGTTCATTCAGGTTACACACCTAGTGTCAGCTTCGAGTCTCACAGCGATGGGAAGTCAGAGGGGTCTGATTTGTCTTTTCAAAGTAGCACGACTACCCCCAGGGGCTGTGCACAAGTAAATGGGGCCTTTTGTTGGGCACCATGGGTCAGTGCTGCCCTTACAGCAACACATAGGAGCTGGGTTAGCAGCTTGGACAAGACACAAGTGGCTGTGCGCTCATTGGGTGCTGCAAATAGAACCTCTTGTAGATTGTCTAATTCCAGTGTAAAGAGGGGCAGCAGTGTTAACCCACTGCTTCAGTTCGACAGACAAGCACCACAACCAGCATCGAAGGAGGATTGCAGAAGCCCAAACTCTGCCCGTCGCTAGAGAAGGTCAACGTTGGGACAGATACTCACATGTGTACTGGAGATCACCAGTGGAGTTACTCCTGTCAATCTCCAGCTGGAAGACACTGTGGCTCAGTGAGGAATGATAATTCGCTTCCGTTCTCACCACCGACCGATTGCCTTTTGCGATAGCAATCAAATTGCAAACCTGCGTGGGGAGGACAGAAACAGAGAAACTACACTCAACTGCCGATCCGTGAAGCCAGGCAACTCAACCGATTTGAGCATTTACTCATTGAAATCCCTCTCCCAAAACTGAAGATGCTAAACACAGAATTCAAATTGGAGTTCTGTAAATCGAACCAATGGCGATTTAATAGAGGCACCAAAGGACCAGTGGAACACAGGAGCAGGAACAGCCCATTCAGCCCCTCGAGCCTGCTCTGCCATTCAATGAAATCAGGGCTGATCTGACTTAACGCCATCTACTTTCAATTGATGGCGAGTGGTTATTGAACCAGGAGCAATCTAAATGTAAAACTTGAAGAATGAAAGTGGTGCTAACCTACTAGACGTGGGCACAGAGCACAACATGCCCTGCTCAGTTTCATAGTAAAGAAATTATATTTCTGTTCACAACAAAGAAACGTCAAACTGATTACCCGGCCCTGTTCAAGGAAACAGTGAGCAGTCCCAGCTCTCCTCGCTGGTATGGAACTGTATTAACAAACCAGCAAACAAGCATTCTTTTCACTCATGAACAGTTTGAGTTGTAAACACAAGTACACAAACGTTACCCACCTCCTCCGCTGTGGCGACGGGGATATATTGGAGGTTTGTTACGTACAGCTTTTCACATTTAGCGCCGAGCCATTTGATCTCGTACTCGACATTGTTCTCTGGTTTTGTCACAAGCAGGTCACGAAGGGTCTCATTGTAGATCTCCAAAAAGCTGGCAGTGAATTTATACTGAAACAGATGCAAAAAAAGTGCTCACAGATTATTGCAAAACAGCCAATGGCATTAACTGACTCAAAGCAATTATTCAAGTACAGTACTTGGCTAGACAGAAAAAGAGCACAAATTAAAAGCCACACTATCAACTTTTGCACTGTTGAATCAAAGTCTGGTGGCACCAGGTCATGCTTTGTGAAGTAGAATCATGAAACCCCCCCCAAGCCATGTTTTCTGTACTTTTAAAGCACTTTCCATTATTGAAATACAAGTAATTGGTAGAAGGATTAGAGGGGCGTTGTGGAGAACTGTTTTCACCGAGGGTGGTGGGGGTCTGGAGCTCACTGCCTGAAAGGGTGGTAGAGGCAGAAACCCTCACTGCATTTAAACAGTACTTGGATATGCACTTGAAGTGCTGTAGCCGACAGGGCTACGGACCAAGAGCTGGAAAGCGGGATTAGGTTGGATAGCTCTTTCAGCCAGCGCAGGCACAATGGGCTGAATGACCTCCTCCTCCTAGTATCCCTCCCCATGTCTTAGGCACATTGCCATACAAATTCAAAGAACTTTTGAAGTGTAGTCACTAATGTAGAAAAGTAGGTCATTGGCTGTGAAGTGCTTTTGAGACATCCAGAGGTGCTGAAAGGCACTATAGAAATGCAAGTTCTTCTACAGCTTCACTATTGCAAAGAAATCAGCCACATAGGCTAGATCTGAAAAGCCTGAACACTGGCCAGTTGGCCAATAGTACAGATGCTACGACTGGGCTCTGGACTGGAGCAAAGAAGAAAAATGTGATATTCAGCTGCTGTCCAAATCCTGTGTCTAAAGGCACAGTAGAAATAACCGCTTGATGAAGTACCAGAGAACAGCGGGTATCTAAAATCGAGGTTGAGTCAGTGCCTACAGGAGAGCGGGTGGTGTGTGACGTATGCCACTTCCTGCAGTAACTCACTGTCCATCCCGTGGCCTTCAATTCCTGTGCAGTTAAGATCTGATCAACGGCCCGCGGAATCATCCCCTTGGTCTTTGATGTCACGTCATCGGGTCCTTCCATAGTAAAGGTCTTCCCACTGCCCGTTTGTCCATAAGCAAAAATGCACACGTTGTATCCATCCAAGGCAGACTGGGAAGAGGGGAAGACAGACAGGCAGAGTTACTCCACATCGCATAACTCCCTCGATTCAGACTGCCCGCATCGTCACTTTGGGCACATGACTCTGGGCCGAGCCTTGGGACCCTTCAAGATCCCAAAACAGTTGCACTACTTACCACCTGCCCCCACCCCTCGTGTTCCACAAGGATCAGTGCTGGGACCGCTGCTGTTCACAGTTTATATTAACGATTTAGAAATCAAAAACACAATTTCTAAGTTTGTGGATGACACCAAATTTGGGGGATGGGGGATAGTCAATACTGAGGAGGACTACAACAAGTTACAGGAGGACATTAATAAACTTGCAGAATGGGCATATAATTGGCAAATGAAGTTCAACACAGATAAATGGGAGGTATTACATTTTGGTAGGAAGAATAGGGAGGTCACTTATCACTTGGAGGGTGCGAGACTAGGTGGGGTAGAGGAACAAAGGGATCTCGGAGTACAAATACACAAATCACTAAAAGTTGTGACGTAGGTTAGCAAGGCCATAAAAAAGCAAACCAAGCACTAGGGTTTATTTCTAGAGGGATAGAATTGAAAAGTAGGGAAGTTATGCTAAACCTGTATCGAGCCTTGGTTAGACCAGAGTATTCCGTACAGTTCTGGTCGCCATATTATAAAAAGGATAGAGGCCCTGGAGAGGGTGCAGAGAAGATTTACAAGGAGGATACCAGAAATGCGAGGGTATACATATCAGGAAAGGATGAGCAGGCTGGGTCTCTTCTCTTGGGGGAAAAACCAGAGGGGAGACCTTTAAAATTATGAAAATTTTTGATAGAGTAGACAGAGAGAATGTTTACATGTGTGGGGAAGAGCAAAACTAGAGGCCATCAATATAAGATAGTCACCAAGAAATCCAATAGGGAATTCAAAAGAAACTTCTTTACCCAAAGCGTGGTGAGAATGTGGAACTTGTTACCACAGGGAGTGGCTGAAGCGAATGGTATTGATGCATTTAAGGGGAGGCTAGACAAGCATGAGGGAGAAGGGAATCGAGGGTTTTGTCGATAGATTTAGATGAGGAAAGACGAGGAGGCTCAAGTGGAGCATAAATGCCGGCATGGACTGGTTGGGCCGAATGGCCTGTTTCTGTGCCGTATATCCTATGCGTGTAATCTTACATAACCCCATTACCTCCATTTTCTGCCCGGTCCTTCTCTAAAAGCACCAACTCATTGGATCCAGATCCAGAGGTGCAATGGGCACCATCCATTACTTAGTGAGTGCCTTCACATTCTGAACCGTTTAGTACACAAATTGATGCTCTTACCAGCCGGAGCAGGTTTAATACGATAAAAAGATGCCAGAGTCTTAAAATTAGAGCTCGGCTATTTAAGAGTGAAATCTGGAAGCACTTCTTCACACAAAGGGTAGTGGAAACCTGGAAGTCTTTCCACAGGAAGGCTGTGGATGCTGGGGACCATTGAACCTGTCAAGACCCAGATTGACAGCTTTTTATTCATAAGGGAATCCAGGGATACAGGGCAAAGGCAGGTAAACAGGGTTGAAGTACATCAGCCATGATCTAATTGAATGGCAGAATGGGCTCAAGGGGCTGAATGGCCTCCTCCTGCTCTTATGGTAATACTACTAGTGTGGATGGAAAGGTTCCCATGTCCACTAATCATGCTTGCATAAATAACTGAATACAAGAGTTAAAGTTTCATACCAATTAGGCAACAAACCCTGTTCCAGTATAAACACTGACATCTAAAGGATCATTCCACCCAGAAAGATGGAGGCAGTGAGTAGTTTATCAGCAATCTTTAGTGAAACCACCTGCATACTCAGATTGAGGAAGCCTCCTATACAATGCTATCTAAACCATCCAATCTCATTACCTGAACCATCCTCCCACTGCCCCCATCATTACCCAGACCACCCTACCCCCATTACCTGGACTAGTTGGGAGATATCTTCAAATACATCTTTCTGACTTGCCATTGGCTGGAAAACACGGTCAAATCTGAAGTCGTATTTCACCTCTCCTTTCGGATCGCGGCCTATGTGAGACTGTAGCCAGGGACAGAGAGGGGGAGAAAAAGTTAAGTTTGTAAACAAGCAAAGGAACTAGATATGCAAGACTTTGTACTGAGCTGGTATAGTGCCCAGGGAGAAGTAGTGTTAGAACTTCAATGGCTCAACATCCCTACTCTGCAGAATTTCACTTCTGAAGTAATTCCCACTGCCACACAATGACTCCATCCAGTAAACATTGGAAGCAGAAAGCAAGCAGAGTGGGCAGCCTGCCTCCAACTCATTGGCCGACAGTGGCGTCATCCAGACACTCGAGTAAGTGGGTAGTGCAGCAACACCATTTCATAGTCCCTGTAAAGTCAATCGGGCAACCCTTTCGTTTCCTGCTTTGCGGGAAGAACAGAACGCCCCTGTCCTGTGCCCGAATCTAACAGTCAGTAGCATTGCTGCAGTTGATGTTTATTGCTGGTTACCAGTTTGAAGGATCAGATACAGCGCACAGGTCAATCTTACCTCTTCCATTTTAGTCAAGGCGATCACCTTCTCATTGGGCAAGAACTGAACGTGAAGTTCATTGCCATCTTCCTTCTCAGAGTCCAGAACTGGCTGCATACGGCAGATCACGCGGATGTTACCCTGCAAAGTAACACAGCAGAGGGAAAATTATTGGATACATATGGGGCAAAAAGAATTCCTCCGATCATCTACTGCTTGAAGACGAAGCTACGAGCGAAGGAGATAGCTCTTCATGGCCGAGCAAATGACCAGCTGAGCCACTCAGACCAGCAAGGCCCCAGGTTCACCCACATTCTGGGCTCCGTTAGTCTGTTACTTTAGCTGCAGTAAGTCTGGCCTGTGGCAAAAGACAGACCATGTTTTACTCATTGTTATGTACTCACCCCTGGTGGAAGCACTTGCCTATGGTGTATTGTGACCCGACTGATGCCCCAGAGTTAATTAGCTGGCCTTCAACAGCCATTTAGGCAAGTACCCTAGGTTGACTGTTCAAGGTAACCATTGGAGTCTGCTCCAATCCCTGTACCCCCCCCTACTTTCTTCCTGTAACTCGTGTTGTTCAGTCCTTTGAATTCCTTTAGTACTAACCCTAATGTTTGTGCCTTGTTACCAATTCATTGACCTACTAAATCAAGCCCCATTAGGAACTTGCCTTTCACATTCTTGGGATGTCCCAAAGCAAGTCAGCCAAAGAATGACAGTGTAGCCACTGTTATAACAATGAGATCAAGGAGTAGTTAACCTGTTTCAGCAATGTTGGTCAGGAGAACTGAATCCCAGCTCCTCTTCAAAAGAGTTGCAAGATTTGTTTTGTCCTGTTCTCTCTCCCTCCCCCAACCCCCACCAGGAGGGCAGGACTTCAGTTTAACATCTCATCCTACAATGCAGTACTGTTTAGATTATGGGCTGAAGTCCTGAAGTGGGCTTAAACTCTCAACCTTCTAATTAAAAGGCACACACACAATTCCAGTAGATACCTTAACCTCAGCTCCAGGTCCTGACTAGTCTCTTCCCTGGTATCTGGTGAATCTAACTCTACCTTACCATTATTCAACATCACTATAGTGGTGTGCCTCAACTGTACAGTATTGTGACTGCAATCCAACCAATGTCTTGTACAGGCACATTATCGCATGCTTTTTGTATTCAATCTCCTCCCCTAAACCAGATGCATTTCCATTTTGCTCTCCTCCCTGCCTTTACACTGAACTGACATTTGCAACACTCCCACTTTAGCAGTCAGCAAGACTCTAATTTACCCATGTCCAACACACCCAGTATTTGGAGAACAGAAAGGTGCCAGCACAGGTTCCTGGCAATGGCACTGGCTGCCTTGGGCCTTATGTACCTTGAGCTCTTGCACAGTGTTGTGCAGTTTGCGCCTCTCTTGATCCGTACAGTGCAGCCTTTCCTCCAGATCCGCGACCACATCTCGCAGCGACGCGATGCACGCATCCTTGTGCGCGAGCTCCTGGTCTTTCAATGTCAGCTTGTTCTGGACAAAGAATGGCAACGTGGCCAGTCAGCACTATTATTTTAGATACCATCTGAAAGGGGCACGTTAGTAAACATGGCACACAACTAACAAACATTTGCCCTAGTAACAGTGTAGAATCAACCTAGTTGGTCAGTCTGGATCATCCCCTCCTAGGTGGTCATCCAAGATTAGGATTAAAGATAACACTAACCAAATCCGTGGCACATAAAGCTGCCAAATCTAATTCAGTCTCCAAAGCCTACTCAGTGACCCCTGAAAATAAATTCCAGAAATACCTCACCTCATCTCCGATCCCTCTGCAGTGCTGAACCACCACGAGAGTTCTTAACACAGACTTCAAGAGTTAGTCAACATTGTACCACTGGACACTTGATCTTATGGGTCTCCCTCCAATGCTACATCATCATTTCCAGGTATCCTCATGTGAAAAGGCAAGTTCTTTGGGGGGGCAGTTTCAGGTGTGGCAGTGCAGTGCCTCCCTGGTACCTTTCACAGGTGACCAGTGCCCAAGTGGGAGGCTGTGATAGTGAAACAGTGGACCATCACAGCTGAGCTGGAACTAGTTTGGATCACTGACCCGCTGCTTGATTTATCTCCTCTTTAGCCTGATCTACACCTGTGGGCCTGTGAATCTAACCCCTTTAAGTTAAGGCATGCTTTAAAGCCTTTGTGGGGAGGGGGGTGGCAATCAAAACATCCAGAAATGTGACGCTACCGCTAAGCTGCGCGGCAGTCTGGAGGTCCCGCGCAGGCAGTTTACCGGCTTTTAAAATGGGAGAAACCGCGTCAAAATTTAAATGGGATGCGCAACCACTTAATGGGACCACGGACAGAAAAAAAATTAGATGGAACACTACTTTTGTTTCCTCAACCTCAGCAGAGAGTCAGATTACTGGTCCTCACTTCAACGTGAACAGTTAAGCGTTCTATTGCAGTTTCACTCACCTGCAGGATAGCACCTTCTCGGCACTTGTTCAGCTCCACCTCCGCTGCTCTAAACAGAAGTGGTGAACAGAGTCAGGGTTCCTGAGCTGGGACGGGAGTGGACACACAACTTATTTATATAGCACCTTTGACGTAGCAAACCTCCAAAAAGCACTTTGCAAGAGCGTTATCAGGCAGAATTTGACAGTTCCAGGAGATATTAGGGACAGGTGACCAAAAGTTTGGTCAGAGATAGGTTTTTAAGGAGCATCTTAAGAGGAGAGAGGTGTTTAGGGAGGGAATTCCAGAGCTTAGGACCTAGGCAGCTGAAGGCACAGCCACCAATGGTGGAGCGATTGAAATCAGGGATGCGCAAGAGGCCAGAATTGGAGGAGCACAGACATCTGAGGGTTGTAGGGCTGGAGGTTAGAGAGATAGGGAGGGTTGTGGGGCTGGAGGAGGTTAGAGATAGGGAGGGTTGTCGGGGGCTGGAGGAGGTGAGAGACAGGGAGGGTTGTAGGGGGCTGGAGGTGGTTCGAGATAGGGAAGGTTGTGGGGCTGGAGGAGGTTACAGAGATAGGTAAGGTTGTGGGGCTGGAGGAGGTTAGAGACGGGGAGGGATGAGGCCATCACATTACATATGCTGACTGAAAGTAAACTGAACCTGATCTCAACACCAATTACAGGAGGAAGTACTGAATTTAACCATTTTAACTGAGCTAATTCGAAAGATGCAGGATTCTCGATTAGAAGCACACAAGCCAGCCAGCATATGAACTGAAAAGACAGCTTCTGACATTACGGGCACACATCTGAACCATTACCTGCCCGTCACTACACATTCTGACTGACCTATTTATTCCCAGAATCTGCCATTTTTATATATTTGTACTGTGATTACTCGGACTGGGTTTCATTTGCCCACTCACTGACCAGTCTGCCAGTCCTAATGTAATGATAGTTGACAGCAGCATTCTCCCCCCCTCCACCTCCCTTCCTCAAATCAGAGTGGGCTGGCACAAAACTGGCCAGTTACATTAGGAAGTGTGTCAAAGGTGGGAGTGTGTAGAGGGTAAGGAAGAGTATCAATTGTGCGAGCGAGTCATGGGTAACTAACATGGACAACTATTTTTGCTACGCAGGGAATTAAAAAAAAACAAAAAAAAAAACAAGTGTTGCTGCTGCAGGCCCAACACAGCAAGCCCTGGTTTAATTCCTGCTATTTATTACTGATGCAAGCAGTCCAACGATGCAATACAATACAATACTAACTGTAGGTTGTTTTGAAGTTCTTGGATCTGCAAGGCAGCAACAGCCAACTGGTCACCCCTCAGTAACATACTCTCAAGCTGCCTGCTCGCCTCCTCAGAGACCTGTAGCTTGTTGGTGCATTCCGACAACTCTGACTTCACGTACCTCAGCTGCACCTTCACATCACTAAGTTGCCCTTTCAAATCCCGGGCTGGCCGCTTCTTGGAGGCAGCTGTGAAGAGGAGCACAAAACATCAGTTCACCGCTTTTTAAAATGCAACTCATCAGCAGTAAAAGTGTGTTTGTGAACAATGCCTGCAGCTACAAAAAACAAAGCAAGTTTACAAAAATATTACTTTAAAACAGAAAACGCTGGAAAAACTCAGCAGGCCAGGCAACATCCGTGGAGAGAGAGAAACAGTCAACGTTTCGGGTCAAACCCTTCTACAGAACTGAGAGAAAAAGGGCAAGAAATGAAAAATTAAAAGGCAGTTTGGGGGCTGGGAAATGGGATGAAAGAAGAGACTAAGATATTCAAGGTGAGACGAGATGGTAATAGGACAGGTCAAGAAACAGACAATGGCTCTAGATGAAGTGTGAAATGCACTGGCAGTGTGAGAGACAGCTGCCATGTGGGAGAGAGAACAAAAAGGAAAAGGCACAAACTAAAAGTGTGGATAAAATAATAGGGCCCGAGGCTATGATCTGAAATTGTTGAACTCGATATCGAGTCCGGAAGGCTGTAAAGTGCTTAATCGGAAGATGAGGTGCTGTTCCTCGAGTTTACGCTGAGCTTCCGTGAGACAATGCAAGAGGCCGCAGACGGTGAGGTCTGAGTGGGAGTGGAATGGTGAATTGGAATGACAGGCGACCGGAAGCTCAGGGTCACCCTTACGGACTGAACGGAGGTGTTCCGCAAAGCGGTCACCCAATCTGTGTTTGGTCTCCCCAATGTAGAGGAGACCGCATTGAGCATTGTTACTTTAAAACAATTTGCTGGTATAAAAAGTCAAGTGCCTTTAGACACAAATGACTTGCAGTAATGCAGTGGAGGTTCATGGGCCACGAAACAGGCAACAGTGCCCTTCATCATGTTAAAACATACTCTACTGAACCGAATAGATGGACACAAACCGACTAGATCTGCAGGGACTTAGAATACATGTCCATTATAAGCAGGCTGTAGTGAAGATTGTCCCCCCATCCCAACACTTCCTTAGGACAGCACCAATGATGATTAGAGTTAAAATATTAGTTCAACATTAATTGTCTCAATGTGCTTTTGAACAACATTAGGAGCCATGCTCCTCCCAAGAGGTCAGTCTATTTTCAGGTTAAAGCCCTGTATTGAGAGCATTAGACAGTACTTACTGGCGGCCAACTTCTCCGCGGCCGCGGCCAACTTCTCCGCGGCCGCGGCCTTCTGCTTGGCGGCCGCCTTCTTGGCTGCAACTAAGAAAATGAAGAGCATTAAAGAGGAATGAACAATTCCCTGGTAGGAAAAGCATGCATCAGGTCTGTAGTGACCCAGTGAACAAGTTCCCCCACACAAGTCAGAAAGGCTCATTACCAGCCTGCTGTTTGAACAGATGAAAGATTGCTTTAAAACCCTGTTAGTTGCATTGGAGATTTGATGCCATGTCCTCTGGTTTAAACAGATTATTCCCATCTTCCCCAGTGGGAACGCCAGAGGAAATTAACACATGCACTTACTTTCAGCTAGAGCGGCAGAAGATTTCACAGCGGGACTGCGAGTCCATACCCAGTTAACATTTTTTGTCAGTGTCATTGTGGAAGAGGACATGGTGCAGTTTAGAAAGCAGAGCCCTCGAGATTCATCCGAGAGAGCGGTGAGTCAGCGGACCTGCGAGGGAGCACCAGAGGCTTACCAATGCAGGTTCCGGGAGAGGGAAGCAAAAAGTAACCCAAGTGTGATGTCACCAGGAAGCAGGTAAGTGATTGGCTGGTGAGTATTTCTTTCTCCTTTACATTACAAGCTTAAATTCTGTGGTTTATATTTTCTTGGGTCTGTGGTGTAGTGGGGACAGTTGGTAAATAAGCACCCGAGAGTATATCTTTAACTGGTGGTATTGAATTAATTTAAAATTAAAGGGGTAAGTCATGCCAGGAGAGCCCAGCCCCGTGTTATGCTCCTCTTGCTCTATGTGGGAATTCAGGGACGCTGCCAGTGTCCCGGACGACCACGTGTGCCAGAAATGCATCCAGCTACTAACGGGCCATATGGAGGCGCTGGAGCTGCGGACGGATGGGTTGCGGAGCACACGATGCTGAGGGTCGTGGATTACACATTTGATGAGTTGGTCACGCCACAGGGTAGGGCTGCACAAGCAGAAAGGAAATGGGTGACCACCAGGCAGAGCAATAGAAGCAGGCAGGTAGTGCAGGCTGTGGCCATCCCTCTTTCAAACAGGTATACCAGTTTGGATACTGTTGAGGGGGATGACTCACCAGGGGAAGGCAGCAACAGCCAACTTCCTGGCACCAGGGGTGCTTCTGCTGCTCAGGAAGGGAGGAAAAAGAGTGGGAGAGCAATAGTGGTAGGGGATTCTATCGTAAGGGGAACAGATAGGCATTTGTGGCCGTAGACGCGACTCCAGGATGGTTTGTTGCCTCCCTGGTGCCAGGGTCAAGGATGTCACTGAACGGCTGCAGGGCATTCTGAAGGGGGAGGGTGAACAAGCAGAGGTCGTGGTTCACATTGGGACCAACAACATAGGTAGGAAGAGGGAGGAGGTCCTGCAGCAAGAATTTAGGGAGCTAGGTAGCAGATTAAAGAGTAGGACCTCAAAGGTTGTAATCTCTGGATTACTCCCGGTGCCACGTGCTAGTGAGTATAGGAATAGGAGGATAGAGCAGATGAATGCGTGGCTAAAGAGTTGGTGCAGGAGGGAGGGCTTTAGTTTCCTGGATCACTGGGCCTGCTTCTGGGGAAGGTGGGACTTGTACAAGTCCGACAGGTTGCACCTGAACCAGAGCAGGACAAATATCCTTGCGGGAAGGTTTGCTAGCACTGTTCGGGGGGGTTTAAACTAAACTAGCAGGGGGTTGGGAACCTGAGCAGGGAGACAGAGGAAAGGAAAACAGGGATAAAAGCAAAAGATAGGAAGGAGAACAACAAGAGGCAGTCAGAGAAATCAACGGTTTAAATCAAACGTGGCCACAGTAAATAATAATTCTAATAGGTCTAAGAGCATTAAAAAAAGCTTGAAGGCTTTGGTGTCTTAATGCGAGGAGCATTTGTAATAAGGTGGATGAACTGGCTGCAGAAATTGAGGTAAACGAGTATGATTTGGTTGGGATTACGGAAACGTGGCTCAAGGATGGCCAAGACTGGGAACTCAACATCCAGGGGTATTCGATATTCAGGAAAGATAGGCAAAAAGGAAAAAGGGAGGTGGGGTAGCACTACTGGTTAAAGGAGGGATTAATACAATTGTAATGAAGGATATTAGCTCTGATGTGGAATCTGTATGGGTAGAATTGAGAAATACTAAGGGGGAAAAACATTAGTGGGAGTGGTATATAGACCTCCAAACAGTAAGGCGGAGGTTGGGGATGGCATGAAAAAGGGAAATTAAAGAAGCGTGCAATAAGGACACAGCAGTCATCATGGGTGACTTTAATCTACATATAGATTGGGCCAACCAAATTAGTAACAATACTGTGGAGGAGGAATTTCTGGAGTGTTTACAGAATGGTTTCCAGGACCAATATGTTGAGGAACCAACCAGAGATCAGGCCATCTTAGACTGGGTATTATGTAACGAGAAAGGATTAATTAGCAATCTTGTTGTACGAGGCCCCTTGGGTCAGAGCGATCATAATATGATCGAATTCTTCATTAAGATGGAGAATGAAGTAGTTGACAGAGACAAGGGTCCTCAATTTAAATAAAGGAAACTACAATGGTCTGAGGAGCAAGTTGGGTAGGATTGATTGGGGAATGGCACTCAAAGGGTTGACGGTGGATAGGCAATGGCAAACATTCAAAGACCGAATGGATGAGCTACAGAATTTGTTCATCCCAGTTTGGCGTAAAAATAAAACAAAAAAGGTGACTCAACCGTGGCTAACAAGGGAAATTAGGGATAGCATAAGATCCAAGGAGAGAACATATAAATTGGCTAGAAAAGCAATAATCCTGAGGATTGGGAGCAGTTTAGGAGTCAACAAAGGAGGACAAAGGGATTAATTAAGAAAGGGAAAATAGAATAGGAGAGTAAGCTAGCACGGAACATAAAAACTGACTGTAAAAGCTTTTATAGATATGTGAAGAGAAAAAGAATGGTGAAGTCAAGTGTAGGTCCCTTACAGTCAGAATCAGGGGAATTTATAATGGGAAACAAGGAAGTGGCAGACCAACTAAATACATACTTTGGTTCTGTCTTCACAAAAGGAGGACAAATAACCTCAGAGATGCCAGGGAACATAGGGTCTAATGAGGGGGAGGAACTGAAAGAAATCAGTATTTGTAGGGAAATGGTTAGGAAAATTGATGGGACTGAAGGCCGATAAATCCCCAGGGACTGTTGGTCTACATCCCAGGGTACTTAAGGAAGTGGCCCTAGAGATAGTAGATGCAGTGCTGGTCATCTTCCAGAACTCGATAGACTCTGGAACAGTACCCATGGATTGGAGGGTAGCTAATGTTACCCCACTATTCAAAAAAGGTGGTAGAGAAAAAGCAGGAAATTATAGACCAGTAAGCCTGACATTGGTAGTGGGGAAAATGCTAGAGTCTATTATAAAAGATGTAATAGCAGAGCACTTGGAAAGCAGTGACTGGATCGGACAAAGTCAACATGGATTTACAAAAGGTAAATCATGCTTGACTAATCTACTGGAATTTTGAGGATGTAACTGGTAAAATAGATAAGGGAGAACCAGTGGATGTGGAGTATTTGGACTTTCAGAAGGCTTTCGATAAGGTCCCACAAAAGAGATTAGCGTGCAAAATTAAGGCACATGGGATTGGGGGCAAGGTATTGACTTGGATAGAGAACTGGTTGGCAGACAGAAAGCAAAGAGTTGGAATAAACAGGTAGTTTTCAGAGTGGCAGGCAGTGACTAGTGGGGTACCGCAAGGATCAGTCCTAGGACCCCAGCTGTTCACAATATATATTAATGATCTGGACGAGGGAATTAGATGTAATATCTCCAAATTTGCAGACGACAAAGATGGGTGGGAGGGTAGTCTGCGACGAGGATGTCGTGAAATTCCAGTACGATTTGGACAGGTTGGGCGATTGGGCAGAAACATGGCAAATGCAAATGTGAGGTTATCCACTTTGGTGGCAAAAACAGGAAGGCACATTATTTGAATGGCAATAGATTGGGAGAAGGGGAAGTGCAAAGAGACCTGGGTGTTATTGTGCACCAGTCGCTGAAGGTAAGCATGCAGGTGCAGCAGGCGGTTAAGGCGGCAAATGGTATGTTGGCCTTCGTAGCAAGAGGGTTCGAGTACAAGAACAAGGATGTCTTGCTGCAGTTGTACAGGGCCTTGGTGAGACCGCACCTTGAGCATTGTGTGCAGTTTTGGTCACCTTACCTGAGGAAGGACGTTCTTGCCATGGAGGGAGTGTAGCGAAGATTCACCAGGCTGATACCTGGGATGGCAGGAATGACATACGAGGAGAGATTGTGTCGATTGGGCTTATACTCACTGGAGTTTAGAAGATTGAGGGGATCTCATCGAAACCTATAAAATTCTGTCAGGTCTGGACAGACTAGATGCAGGAAGGATGTTTCTGATGGCCAGGGAGTCCAGAACCAGGGGTCATAGTCTAAGGATAACGGGTAAGCCATTTAGGACTGAAATGAGGAGGAATTTCTTCACCCAGAGAGAGTGGTGAACCTGTGGAATTCTCTGCCACAGAGGGCAGTGGAGGCCAGTTCATTAAATATATTCAAGAATTGGATATATTTCTTGAGGCTAAAGGGATCAAGGGATATGGGGAGAAGGCAGGGACAGGGTCCTGAATTTGGATGATCAGCCATGATCTCATTGAATGGCAGAGCAGGCTCGAAGGGCCTACTCCTGCTCCTATCTTCTATGTTTTTATGTTACAGGCTGGTCAGTTTAACATTAGTGGTGGGAAAAGTTTTAGAAACAATAATCAAGGAAAAAATTAACAGGCACTTGCAGAGTTTTAAGCAAATTAAAGGAGAGAACACCAGATCGTGTTTGACTAAACTAATTGAATTTTTTGATGAAGTAACAGGGAGGATCGATGAAGGGAATGCAATGGATGTTGTCAGCATGGATTTATGGAAGGTGTGTGTTAACCAGCCTTCTATGTGGTATTTTGTCAAAATTGAGGCTCATGTAATAGGTGGGTCAGTGGCAGCTTGGATAAGGAATTCGCTTTTCAAAGTAGCACAAGTAAATGGGGCCTTTTGTTGGGCACCATGAGTCAGTGCTGCCCTACAGCAACACATAAGAACTGGGTTAGCAGCCTGGACAAGACGTGGCTGTGCGCTCACTGGGTGGTGCAGATAGAAGGCTGGTTACCAAAATTGAGGCTCATTGAATAGGTGGGTCAGTGGCAGCTTGGATAAGGAATTCGCTTTTCAAAGTAGCACAAGTAAATGGGGCCTTATGTTGGGCACCATGAGTCAGTGCTGCCCTACAGCAACACAAGAACTGGGTTAGCAGCCTGGACAAGACATGGCTGTGCGCTCACTGGGTGGTGCAGATAGAAGGCTGGTTACCAAAATTGAGGCTCATTGAATAGGTGGGTCAGTGGCAGCTTGGATAAGGAATTGACTTAAGGACAGAAAACAGCAAGTTGTGGTAAATGGCAGCTTTTCAGACTGGAGGATGGTAGACAGTGGTGTTCTCCAAGGGTCAGTGTTGGGCCACTGCTTTTTTGATATATGTAAATGACATGGATATTGGAATAGAGAGTAGAATTTCTAAATTTTCCAATGACACCAAACTTGGGGGTGTGGCAAACAGTGATGATACCAAATCGACTGCAACAGGACAGAAAGGTTAGCAGAATGGGCAGACAAACGGCAGATGGAATTTAATAGAGAAGTGTGAGGTGATGCATTTTGGCAGAAGGAACAGGGAGGGGCAATATACACAATACAGGAGAAACTCTTACCTGAACCTACTCCTGAATTTTGCCAGTTAAGTTTTACTTCATTAGTGGCAGTTCCTGGATCTGTGGCTGTGTAACTGGGGTTCGTGCACTTGTTGCTAAGCAACAGGGACGCTTGGTCTGTGGCCAGAGTCCTGCACATGTTGCTAAGCAACAGGGAAGCCTGGATTTGTTGCTGTGTACAGAGCTCTCGTACCTTTTAAACTATACCTCTCTGTAATCCGGACTTTGCTAAACCGGCACCACGCCAGTCCTGTTGGTGCCGGATAAAGAGTTTCCTGTACCACAGTTTTACAGAGTGTGCAGGGACAGAGGGACCTGGGAGTTAATATACATAGGTCCCTGAAGGTGGCAGGACATATTGAGAGAGAGTGGTTAACAAAGCATATGGGATCTTGGGCTTCATAAATAGAGGTATTGAGCACAAATGTTATGCTGAATCTTTATAAAGCACTGGTCAGGCCACAACTGGAGTATTGCGTCCAGCTCTGGTCACCACACTTTAGGAAGGATGTGAAAGCCCTTGAGGGTGCAGAGGAGATTTACCAGAATGGTTCCAGGGATGGGGGATCTTAGCTACAAGGACAGGTTGGAGGAGCTGGATTTGTGTTCATTAGAGCAAAGGAGGTTGAGGGGTGATTTGAGAGGTGTACAAGATTATGACGGGTTTGGATAGGCTAGACAGGGAAAGGCTGTTCCCACTAGTTGATGGTACAAGGACTAGGGGACACAGATTTAAGGTTTTGGGCAAGAGATAGTGGGATGTGAGGAAAAACTTTTTTTATGCAGCGAGTGGCGAGGACCTGGAATTCGCTGCTGACGGAAGTGGTGGAAGCAGAGACACTCGATGTTTTCAAGGGGAGACTGGATAGGCACTTGACGGAAATAAACTTGCAGGGCTACAGGGATAGAGCAGGGGAATGGGACTGACTGGATTGCTCGACAGAGCTGGCATGGACTTGATGGGCCGAATAGCCTCCTTCTGTGCCAAAGCTCATCCACTGTGCCCCAGGCCAACACAGGCACCCTGCACTGCACTCGTCAACTTCAGCTCCCCACCCCATGACCTAGTCTCATGGTTACACCAAATGAAATGGTCAATTATTGCCAGAATACTCTCTGCTGTAGACCTGAACAGGTTACTGAGTCGAGACTATTGAACTAAAAATCATTTGACAGAACTAAGCCAGATTCAAAACATGTCCGGGAGAGGGGAGGGGGCCATTGCATCACCCCATCCAACAAAAATCCTTTCACTCAGCCCCTCTTCCCTGCTCCCAGCCTCTCCCAATAGCACATTATAAGCAGCATTTTCAGGAAGTATTAAGATTAAAAAAAAGAGGAAATGCTGAGCGAGAGGGGAAAAGTGGAAACTGAGGGTTAGGATGGGGTTGAAGAGAAAAGTTTATGAAAGAGGGAGACATCAAGGTTGCAGGAACCAGGCAGGAAATCCCAGAAGACAGGAGTGTAGCAACCACCAGTAGAGAGAACTGGAGGGGAGGAGGGCGGCCAGAGACCACACAGCAGGAGGGCCAGCTGGGCCAAGGGTGGAGATCACTGGCGGCAGGGGCGCTGGAGCGAGGCTCGGGAAGGATTTTAAAGCAAGCCGAAAATTTTTACAAACAAACAAACAACTTGCTGGAAGCTGAGAGGACTGGCCTTTGTGGGCGAGCATGTGGGCTGTGGCATTGTGAATGTTGGAATTTGGAGAGAGGCGAGGAAGGGAGCCTGGCTCAGGAATTCTAGCCATGAATTGGGTGATCCAGCATTAACACACACTAACTTGCCCTTTCTGTAACAGAATTGCCAATGTGTTTTGGGGAGCCCAGGGAAACATCACCCCTTGGCACATGTGCCATGTTCAATGGCAGTCTCATCATTGATATGCACAATGTTCAAAGGGGGAAAACTGTGCACTATTAAGCTGCACCCAGTGGGCTTCACTGCATCTCGTCCCAGCAAGGACTTGGTAGGCCAACAGCATGCAACTAAATTAGATTGTAAAAGGAACATGAAAATGATAAAAAACACTGCGTCGATTGCCAAATCTGAAGCAAACAGATCACATACCTCCACACAGACTCCACTCGGCCTCCACACTTGACATCGTTATTGGGTGTAGTGTTACAGGCAACACTGCCACTGCCAAACTCCACCAGGGCCAGCTAAACCGGGTTTAAAAAATACATCTCATTATCACTGAGTTTACACAAACCTTAACTGGCTTTATTTCAGCACGAGCAACACAAAGCCTAGAACAATAAGGCTTTGCATGGAGGGGATTGAACAACAGGCATCGCAGCTCTAATTCTGCCACGTTCCTCTTCTCCACCCAAACTCAGATTGCTATTCTACACGTTTCCTCCATTCATCTCCACAGTGGAGAGGCGCTCAGGATCACCTCCGTTTCCTTGCGCACTTTTCAATCTTGCTGATGTCTTGTACCATCAGTAGTGTTAACCCTTCACTACACGAGACACATACACAGCTGCAGTATTCGGAGGATTGGCAGATTCTTGCTTCTTACTGCGCAACTCACCCCTCCATCAGCCGCTTTGCATTTCTTCATCGTGGGCTGCTGCAACTCTGGCATGTTCTCTGGGGACGAGGTCATGGCTGCAGATGCATTCCGTTTCCGATCCATTAACATAAGAACATAAGAAATAGGAGCAGGAGTAGGCCAATCGGCCCCTCGAGCCTGCTCCGCCATTCAATAAGATCATGGCTGATCTGATCCTAACCGCCAATCCACTATCACAGAACCATCTCCTGAATCTAACAGAATTAGACACACGAAATAGGAGCAGGATCAGGCTACACGGCCCCTGGGCCCGCTCTGCTACCCACAGGGCCATGACCGATCCGAACCTAGACTCATGTCCAAATTCCTGCCCGCTCACCGTAACCCTTAACTTCAAGGAAACTGTCTATTTCTGTTTTAAATTTATGTAATGATGTAGCTTCTACAGCTTTTTGGGGCAGCATATTCCATGGACCTACCACCCTCGGAGTGAAGTAGTTCCTCCTCATCTCAGTTTTGAAAGAGCAGCCCCTTATTCTAAGACTATGCCCCCTAGTTCTAGTTTCACCCATCATCGGGAACATCTTCCCTGCATCCACCCGATCCGACCCCTTCACAATCTTATATGTTTCAGTAAGATCGCCTCTCATTCTTCTGAACTCCAATGAGTAGAGTCCCAATCTACTCAACCTCTCCTCATATGTCCATCCCCTCATCCCCGGGATTAACCGAGTGAACCTTCTCTGTACTGACTCGAGAGCAAGTATGTCGTGTACTGACTCGAGAGCAAGTATGTCCTTTCTTAAGTATGGACACCAAAACTGTACGCAGTATTCCAGGTGCGGTCTCACCAATACCTTGTACAACTGAAGCAATACCTCCCTATTTTTATATTCTATCCCCCTAGCAATGAAAGCCAACATTCCACTGGCCTTCTTAATCACTTGCTGCACCTGCATACTAACCTTTTGAGTTTCGTGCACCAGGACCCCCAGATCCCTTTGTACTTCAGTACTTTCAAGTTTCTTGCCATTAAGATAATAACTTGCTCTACGATTTTTCCTGCCAAAGTGCATAACCTCACACTTTCCAGTATTGTATTCCATCTGCCAAATCTCTGCCCACTTACTTAGCCTGTCGATGTCCCCTTGCAGGTTTTTTATGTCCTCCTCACTCACTACTTTCCCTCCCATCTTAGTATCATCTGCAAACTTTGATATGTTACACTCAGTCCCCTCCTCCAAATCGTTAATATAGATTGTAAAGAGTTGGGGACCCAGCACTGACCCCTGCGGAACACCACTAGTTACTGATTGCCAGTCTGAGAATGAACCATTTATCCCAACTCTCTGCCTTCTGTTAGATAGCCAATCCTCTATCCATGCCAGAATATTACCCCCAATCCCGTGATTTGTTATCTTAAGCAATAATCTTGTGTGGCACCTTGTCAAATGCCTTTTGGAAGTCTAAATACACTACGTCCACTGGTTCCCCTTTAGCCACCCTATACGTTACTTCCTCAAAGAACTCCAGCAAATTTGTCAAACATGACTTCCCCTTCATAAAACCATGCTGACTTTGTCCTATTAAATTATGATTATCCAAATGTCCTGTTACTGTCTCCTTAATAATGGACTCCAAAATTTTACCTACCACAGATGTTAGGCTAACCGGTCTATAGTTTCCAGCCTTCTGTCTACTGCCCTTTTTAAATAAGGGTGTTACATTAGCAGTTTTCCAGTCTGCCGGGACCTTTGCCGAGTCCAGGGAGTTTTGGAAAATTATTACCAATGCATCCACAATCCCTACCGCCACTTCCCTCAAGACCCTAGGATGTAAGCCATCAGGTCCAGGTGATTTATCCGCCTTGAGTCCCATTATTTTACCGAGTACCACTTCCTTAGTGATTTTGATCATGTTTAGCTCCTCCCCCCTATAGCCCCCTGTTTGTCCAGCGTTGGGATATTCTTAGTGTCTTCTACTGTAAAGACTGATGTAAAATATTCAGTGTTTTTGCCATCTCCATATTTCCCACCATTAATTTCCCAGTCTCATCCTCTAAGGGACCAACTTTAGCCACGCTTTTTCTTTTTATATAACTATAAAAACTCTTACTATCTGTTTTTATATTTTTTGCTAATTTACTTTCATAATCTATCTTCCCTTTCTTAATCTTTTTGTTATTTTTTGCTGTCTTTTAAAGTTTTCCCAATCCTCTATCCTCCCACTAGATTTGGCTACCTTATATGCCCTTGTTTTTAGTTGAATACTATCCTTAATTTCTTTACTTAGCCACAGATGGCTGTCTTTTCTTTTACACCCTTTTCTTCTCAGTGGAATATATATTTTTTGCAAGTTGTAAAATAACTCCTTGAATGTACACCACTGATCATGTATCGTCTTACCCTTTCATCTATTTTCCCAATCCACTCAATTCCGCTCTCATACCTTCAAAGTCTCCTTTATTCAAGCTTAGCACGCTTGTTTGAGATCCAACCTTCTCACCCTCTAATTGAATATGGAATTCAACCATGTTATGGTCACTCATTCCAAGGGGATCCTTTACTAGGACATTTTTAATTAATCCCATCTCGTTACACAGGACCAGATCTAAGGTTGCTTGCCCCCTGGTCGGTTCAGTTACATACTGCTCAAGAAACCCATCCCTAATACACTCAATGAACTCGTCCTCAAGGCTGCTCTGCCCAATTTGATTTGTCCAATTAATAGGATAGTTGAAATCCCCCATAATTATAGATGTTCCCTTATTACAAGCCTCAACTATTTCCTGATTGATACTCCGTCCAACAGAGTTGCCACTGTTCGGAGGCCTATAGACTACGCCCACTAGTGTTTTTTCCCCCTTATTATTCCTTACCTCCACCCAAACTGTTTCATTATCCTGATCTTTTGACCCAATATCATTTCTCTATTAAAAAGGGAAGCACTACCAAAAAACAGGAACAGTTTCAGGGTAACCTTCACCCAGTAAACTATGGGGGGGGGGGGGGGGGGCAGCAGGTCTGTACACCAGCCAGCTGATTCCCAAGGGCCCAGAAATGATTGATTGAGAGTGTGGGCATTCCAGGTCCTGTTTGAGGAAAGGACTTATTTTGAATGCTTACATTACCACCAGCTGCTAATGTGTTCCCGACATCAGACTCCTGCACCGCTCTTTCCATGCAAAGTATGGATTTTTTAATTTATTTTTTACAATCTAACCACAGCTGTGTGGGCTGATGTTATTGGCGAATAGGACCTTGTGCAGTGACTATTGAAGGTGTGAAGAGTTATGAACCAATATCCAGAAGCTGTTTGATAAATTGCTGGTGTGGATTTGGGAAGTCAGTCACAGAATCATTCATAGAATGGTTACAACACAGGAGGCTATGCTGGCTCTCTGACAGCACTTCACCTAGTCCTACTCCACCGCCCTTTCCCCATAATTTTTTTTTTCTTTCAGGTACTTATCCAACTCCCTTTTGAAAGCAATGATTGAATCTGCCTCCACCACCCGGTCAAGCATTGCATTCCAAATCCTAACCACACTCTGCGTAAAGTTTATTCTTACGTCACCTTTGGTTCTGCTGCCAATCACCTTAAATCTGTGTCCTCTGGTTCTCGACCCTCCCGCCAATGGGAACAGTTTCTCTGTCCAGACCCCTCATGATTTTGAGCATCTTATCAAATCTTCTCTCAACCTTCTCTGCTCTAAGGAGAACAACCCCAGCTTCCCCAGTCTATCCACGTAACTGGAGCCACTCATTCCTGGAACCATTCTTGTAAATCTTTTCTGCACCCTCTAAGGCCTTCACATCCGTTCTAAAGTGTGGTGCCCAGAATTGGACACAATACTCCAGTTGAGGCCAAACCATTTTTTTTTTTTTTTTTTTAAATAAAAAAAGGTTCATTGTAGCGGTTCGTGTAGATCGCCACTAAATAAGAGTTTGACTTCGACAAACTATTAACAAGTTGTTTATTTACAGGAACAGGCAAATGGCCGACTGTAGGAGCACCGCGGTGTAGGTCTTGTCCCAGCGGGGACTCCACGAGGACTGAGTTCGCAGTCCTATGGGGAGCGTGATGACATCATCACGTGGCTTGCGTTTCTCACGCTTAGGGCATCACGTGATGCACGTCGAGCTGTGCCGGTGCTTGCCGCGGAAGATCGCGTCGCTCCTGTCGGCGGGCCGTTGAGGCCGAAAACGTTAGGCCGGGCTGTGCCGGCGCACGCACATCACGTTGTACGTGACGTGACGTCAGCGCGCTAGGGCGAGTCAAAAGGGGCAATGGCCCCAACAGGTAAGTTAAAAGGGCAACGGCCCCAAAAGGTAAGTTAAACATACAGTAAGGTAAGTTAAAGGGAATTATGTGTCTCAATGTAAGGGACAACCAGTGGTACTGCCACATCATAATTCCCACACTTTTGTACTCGATACCTCTATGAAGCCCAGTAAGTTTAACTGCTTTCTCAACCTGCCTTGCCACCTTCACCGATTTGCACACATAACCGCACGTCTCCCTGTTCATGCATCCTTTTAGGATTGTATACCAGCAGCCCCTCCCACACCACCCCACCGGCGGGTTTGATTTTCCCCAGCTTCTCCCGCCTCCCGGAGGATTCGGAGTCCCTCGCCCCGCCCTTGCCTCGCGCTCGCCGGTCACTCACCAATCAAATGTCTTCTCAAGATAACAAACCGCCATTTCCACGCCGTTTAAATACGGGGCGCTCGGCTACCCATTGGCTGCCGAGCCCGTCACGTGCGCCGGATGCGGTGATCCGATTGGAGAGGGAGAGGGAGGAGCGAGAACGTGTTTTCGCGCGCGAGCGTCAGAGAAAAATAGCTTGCGCGCGCGAGCGTGTGTGCGTGCGCGCTCTAGCGTGTGTGCGTGCGTGCGCGAGCGCCGGCGAATCTGCAATTAGGGTTAGGGTATCTTTGTGTCTGCATTGCTTTGCGTGCATCTCATGTCAACTCTGCCATGTACCAGAACTGAAAGGAATTCCACTTCCTCAACATACAGCTGGTGTGTGACAATAGGCCAATGCCCAGTATCCTGGCAGCAGTCACGATGCATTCATTCTGTGGCAGTCCTCTGTGCCAGTTGTATTTCAACCACCATGGCAAACCAAAAGATGGCTACTGGGTGACAGCAGCAGAATTGTATACCACCACAATCTGTATCCTCATGGCCCAGCATATACCATTACCATCAAGCCAGGGGACCAACCCCGGTTCCTAAACGGGGTGCATGAACAGAGAGACCTGGGGGTATGTGTGCATAAATCATTGAAAATGGCAGGGCAGGTTGAGAAAGCAGTTAAAAAGGCTTACTGGATCCTGGGCTTCGTAAATAGAGGTGTTGGGCTGGATTTTGTCAGCCCCATGGAGGCAGGACTGCCGGTAAAGTTGCAGAAAGTGAGGGCGGATGGCAAAGCCACCCCCATCCCGCCTCCGTGCCCTTTTGCCAGGAGGCGGGAAGCCGTCCTGCCCCGGGTCCCGTCTTTTCGAGGCGGGAAAGGGATTAAATTATTTTAACTGCCTGTTAACAGGTAGTTAGTTAACAGGCAGAAAAAAGGATTAGTCCCATTTTACCTTTTCAGGTGAAGGCTTCCCGACCTCGGAGAACCCCGCCAGGTTGGAGGCGTCGAATAGGAGGTCTGCGGGGGTCAGAGGGGCCTGAAAGTGAGATGTAGAGGTGAGCGATGGGTGCAAGTGTGGAGTGGTAAGTATGTGATGTGAGTGTTAAGTGTTAGAAAATGTTCACTTACCTTTGTTTCTGCCTACAGCCTTCAGCCGCGGTGGTTCCGGAGTCCCGACATCTTCGCTGTAGATTTCACAGACTGGCTCTTGGATCCTCTGAACCAACAGTCATCTGCTTTCTACAAAGTTGAAAGGTTTGATGAGTCCTGAACACAGGACTCATCAAACCACACAGAATGTCAGTGTTTGACAGCTTCACAGAGCTGTCAAATGCTGACATTTCTTCTTTCAAGAAGTCTTGACAGATGGCACGTCAGACGTTGATGTGCTCTGTCAGTGACTTCCCCCTAATTGGCCTGCTGAGTCCGCAGGGCGGGCTTAACAAGGTCAATCAGGGGAAAATCCCACTAGTTGGCCAGAACATGATGGAGGTGGGACTGAGACCCGACAAGCAGCAGTCCCGCCTCCAGCACGTCTCCATTCACAAAATCCAGCCCATAGAGTACAAAAGTGTGGAAATTATGATGAACCTATATAAAACACTGGGTCAGCCCCAAGTGGAGTACTGTGTCCAATTCTGGGCACCACACTTTAGAAAGGATGTGAAGGCCTTAGAGAGGGTGCAGAAAAGGTTTATGAGAATGATTCCAGGAATGAGGGACTTCAGTTACGTTGATAGACTGGAGAAGTTGGGGTTGTTCTCCTTGGAGCAGAGAAGATTGAGAGGAGCTAATCTACAGAACAAACCTCCGTCGCCTCCAGTCCAGATCCAAGGTCATCCCATCCTCTGTTATTGAATTACAGTATCCAGATCACGCTTGCGTCTGCGCACACTCTGAGGCCGAATTCCAAACCATCGTCAACACCTTCACCGAAGCGTACGAGAGCATGGGCCTTACACTAAACATCCATAAGACAAAGGTCCTCTACCAACCTGCCGCCGCCATACAGTACTGCTCCGCGATGATCAAAATCCATGACGAGGCCTTGGACAACGTGGACCACTTTCCATACCTCAGGAGCCTACTGTCAACAAGGGCAGACGTCGATAACAAAGTCCAACACTGCCTTCAGTGTGCCAGTGCAGCCTTCGGTCGCCTGAGGAAGAGAGTGTTTGAAGACAAGGACCTCAAACCCAGCACCAAGCTCATGGTCTACAGAGCAGTAGTGAAACCAACCCTCCTGTATGCTTCAGAGACATGGACCATGTACAGCAGGCACCTCAAAGCACTGGAGAGGTACCACCAACGCTGCCTCCGCAAGATCCTGCAAATCCATTGGCAGGATAGGCGCACCAACGTCAATGTTCTCGCTGAGGCCAACATCCCCAGCATCGAAGCTTTGACCACACTCGATCAGCTCCGATGGACGGGCCACATCGTCCGCATGCCCGATACGAGACTCCCAAAACAAGCGCTCTACTTGGAGCTCCGACATGAGGGAGCCCCAGGTGGGCAGAGGAAACACTTCAAGGACACCCTCAAAGCCTCCTTGAAAAAGTGCAACATCCCCACCAACACCTGGGAATCCCTGGCCCAAGACCGCACAAAGTGGAGGAGAAGCATCCGGGAAGGCGCCAACACCTCGAGTTTCTTCGCCGGGAGCAAGTGGAAGCCAAGCACAAACAGCGGAAGGAGCGCACGTCAACCCAAGCACCCCACCCAACCGCCCCTTCAACCATCGTCTGCCCCTCCTGTGGCAGAGACTGTAGGTCCCGCATTGGACTCCAGTCACCTGAGAACGTATTTTTAGTGTGGAAACAAGTCATCCTCGGTTCCGAGGGACTGCCTAAGAAGAAGAGGATAGACACTTGAGGGAAATAAACTTGCAGGGCTACGGGGGTAGAGCGGGGGAATGGGACTGACTGGATTGCTCTACAGGGAGCCGGCACGGATTCGATGGGCCGAATGGCCTTCTTCTGTGCCGTTATGACTCTATGTTAGCTCGATGTTCCCTACCGTTAGGTTGGTGACGAATTCAAGCTCATTACGCATCACTAAATCTAGTCTGGTCTGTTCTCTTGTTGGTGCAAGAACATATTGTTCCAGGAAACTGTCTTGAATACACTCAAGAAATTTGCTGCCTTTGGAACTCGAGCTGTTTTGCTTCTCCCAGATTTTTGCAAATATTTCTCGGTGTCCTGTGGCTTTAAGGACTCCTGTCAGCCCAGAGGAGCTGTGTCTTTAAAAGCTGGAGACATTGCTGTCGTGCAAAGTACCCTGGGAATAAGGAAGAAGTTTGATTGACACTTAACCCACCCAATCAAGTAACTGGCCTGAATGACTGTAACATCGTGGAGCCAATCAGACGCGGTCAGCGGGTGGGACTAAAACACACCCAAAGTTGGCTGAACTTGTTTGAAGGCAAAGTTTGAGGAAGTGGGATAAGTGGCTGGCAGCTGGAGCGGTCTGCTGGGATGGTGTGAATATGGCAAATTCAGCAAAACCTGGAGAAATTATACATCTCAATGTGGGAGGAAAGAGGTGGGTGAAGCAGCGCAGGCATTACAAGCCCCTTTAATATGAGGTTGTCAGCGGTGTGGATTATGAATGGGGCGTCTGGAGGTCTTTCAATGTAAGCTGGTCCCAATCATCTGTGTTTCGGAGCCTGTCCTTTCCACTTGCTGTTTAGTGACTTGCTGATAGTGCAAAGTACCCGGAGAGTCTGTCGCTGCGACTTCCTGCAGGCAGTGACATCTTGTATTATCAGCAAATCGCTAAAATGGCAAAGACCTGCATTTCTATAGCGCCTTTCACCCCCTCGGGACGTCCCAAAGCGTTTCACAGCCAATGAAGCCCCTTTGAAGTGTCGTCATTGTTGTAATGCAGGAAATGCGGTAGCCAATCTGAGCACAGCAAGATCCCACAAATGGCAATGTGATAATGACCAGATAATCTGCTTTAGTAATGTGGGTTGAAGGATAAATATTGGCCAGGACATCGTGGCGAACTCCCTTGCTCTTCTCTGAAATAGTGCCGTGGGATCTTTTATGTCCATCTGACAGGGCAGACGGGGCCTCGGTTTAACGTCGCATCCGAAAGACGGCACCTCTGGCAGTGCGGCGCTCCCTCGTACTGCCCCTCCGACAGTGCGGCGCTCCCTCAGTACTGCCCCTCCGACAGTGCGGCGCTCCCTCAGTACTGCCCCTCCGACAGTGCGGCGCTCCCTCAGAACTGCCCCTCCCACAGTGCAGAGCTCCCTCAGTACTGCCCCTCCGACAGTGCGGCGCTCCCTCAGAACTGCCCCTCCGACAGTGCGGCGCTCCCTCAGTACTGCCCCTCCCACAGTGCGGCGCTCCCTCAGTACTGCCCCTCCGACAGTGCGGCGCTCCCTCAGAACTGCCCCTCCGACAGTGCAGAGCTCCCTCAGTACTGCCCCTCCGACAGTGCGGCGCTCCCTCAGAACTGCCCCTCCGACAGTGCGGCGCTCCCTCAGAACTGCCCCTCCGACAGTGCGGCGCTCCCTCAGTACTGACCCTCCGACAGTGCGGCGCTCCCTCAGTACTGCCCCTCCCACAGTGCGGCGCTCCCTCAGAACTGCCCCTCCGACAGTGCGGCGCTCCCTCAGAACTGCCCCTCCGACAGTGCAGAGCTCCCTCAGTACTGCCCCTCCGACAGTGCGGCGCTCCCTCAGAACTGCCCCTCCGACAGTGCGGCGCTCCCTCAGAACTGCCCCTCCGACAGTGCGGCGCTCCCTCAGTACTGCCCCTCCGACAGTGCGGCGCTCCCTCAGTACTGCCCCTGTGACAGTGCAGGATTAAAGACAATGTCAGGGTTGGACCTGAGGGAACAGAGCGCTGTAAGTTCAGAGGGAGGTAGGTTAGAGTGAGTGAGCGGAGTAGAGAAATTGAGATGGCCGCTTTCATGCCGGCAGTTCCCAATGAAAAGATCTAGAGAGAGTAAGAAGCCAGAGGGAGGGGTCTAGGTGGATTGAGAATTCTTTAGACGGGAGACAGGGTCCACTGTGGCTGGGTGTGGGGGGGAGGTAGATACGTGTGCAAAGAAGTGGCGGAGAAGGCGGCGGAAGAAGAGCTCGGTGTCGTGCCGAGCTCAAAATTCATTGAGGGGATGAAGTTGAGGTGTTTGTTGAGGACTGATCGTTCGGGGTCAGAGAGGCGAAGGTCAGATAGTGAAAACATGGCAAAGGGTGAGATTGGAAGGAAGGATGGATGTCAGAGGAAAGTGAAGGGGCAGGAGGATCCAGAGAGGCGCTGGTATCTGAGTTGTTGAAGCTTGCGATCCTTGACACCGGAAAAGGGGAAAAAAAACGTTTTTTGTTAAAGCGCCGGATGAGGCGAAGAATGAACTGGAACTGCAGACCAGGACAGCTCTGAGATAGTGAGTCGGTGCTGCTGAAGAGAGAGGTCTAGAGCGTGCATGTAGTGGTGCATGGCGTTGAGCGTGGATCTCGGGATGTGGCGAGAGCAGTGGTTTGAGGAACGCTGAATATCTTGAAGATATCTGTAATCATAGGTGGATCCGAAACATGATGGGTGGAATTTCAGTTGGAATCCATGTGGAATAAGTTGGAGCCGGAGACGGTTGCTGAGGAAGGAGATGTGGTTGTGAAAGGGAATTTTAGTCAACATGAGCAGGAATCCTGGCCCATTGTTTCCCCAGGCTAGAAACGTAGAGCATAGAAAACTAGGAGCAGGAGTCGGCCATTCGGCCCTGCGAGCCTCCTCTGCCTTTCAGTATGCTCATGGCTGATCCTCTATCTCAATACCATATTCCCACTCTCTCCCCATACCCCGCGATGCCTAGGGGACAGAAGCTAACTGTGGTCCCAACTTCTCTCGGGCTGGGAACAGCACAACAGACCTGTATGAAGCCCTCTGCCTTCATTGGCCTTTTATGTAAGCTGGAGCCTGAGGGAGGGAAAATGAAGCTTCAATCCACAATCCCAATAATTTGCATATACCGCAACCTCATTCAAGAACAGCCCTTCCTAAACGTCCAGGCCCCTAAAATATAAGTAAGCTCAAATAAGCAATGGAGGTTCCAATAGAATGAAATTTTCTGGGTTTCGAGGAGCAGATTGCTAGGGCCTGGGAGACTTCTGACGTCCAGGCCATAATTTGGACACCGGGGTCTACTTGGAGCTGGGACAGCGGGAGAGAGTGCTGGGTACAGACCCTGTCCATTAAACTGGGTCATAGTGTGCTGGGTACAGACTCTGTCCATTAACCTCGTTCAGTGAGCGCTGGGTACAGATTCTGTCCATTAACCTGGGTCAGAGTGTGCTGGGTACAGACCCTATCCATTAACCTGGGTCAGAGGGTGCTGGGTACAGACTCTGTCCATTAACCTGGGTCAGAGTGTGCTGGGTACAGACCCTATCCATTAACCTGGGTCAGAGAGTGCTGGGTACAGACTCTGTCCATTAACCTGAGTCAGAATGTGCTGGGTATAGACCCTGTCCATTAACCTGGGTCGGAGTGTGCTGGGTACAGACTCTGTCCATTAACCTGGGTCAGAGAGTGCTGGGTACAGACTCTGTCCATTAACCTGGGTCAGAGTGTGCTGGGTACAGACTCTGTCCATTAACCTGGGTCAGAGAGTGCTCGGTACAGACTCTGTCCATTAACCTGGGTCAGAGTGTGCTGGGTACAGACTCTGTCCATTAACCTGGGTCAGAGTGTGCTGGGTATAGACCCTGTCCATTAACCTGAGTCAGAGTGTGCTGGGTACAGACCCTGTCCATTAACCTGGGTCAGTGAGCGCTGGGTACAGACTCTGTCCATTAACCTGGGTCAGAGTGTGCTGGGTACAGACTCTGTCCATTAACCTGGGTCAGAGTGTGCTGGGTACAGACTCTGTCCATTAACCTGGGTCAGAGAGTGCTGGGTACAGATTCTGTCCATTAACCTCGTTCAGTGAGCGCTGGGTACAGATTCTGTCCATTAACCTGGGTCAGAGAGTGCTGGGTACAGACTCTGTCCATTAACCTGGGTCAGAGAGTGCTCGGTACAGACTCTGTCCATTAACCTGGGTCAGAGAGTGCTGGGTACAGACTCTGTCCATTAACCTGGGTCAGTGAGCGCTGGGTACAGATTCTGTCCATTTACCTGGGTCAGAGAGTGCTGGGTACAGACTCTGTCCATTAACCTGGGTCAGAGAGTGCTGGGTACAGACTCTGTCCATTAACCTGGGTCAGAGTGTGCTGGGTACAGACCCTGTCCAGTAACCTGGGTCAGAGGGTGCTGGGTATAGACCCTGTCCAGTAACCTGGGTCAGAGTGTGCTGGGTACAGACTCTGTCCATTAACCTGGGTCAGAGTGTGCTGGGGACAGACCCTGTCCATTAACCTGGGTCAGAGTGTGCCAGATACAGTAAATTGTAATGTATGTAATGTGTATATATACCTTAAGGGAGAGAACTACTTTTTACAGCTCCTGTATACTGTAGTACCGGCAGTGACCACACCTGTATATAAACCCTGAGTAGTGATCTGTATATTTAGTTCTAGAGTAACCCTCATTCAGTAAACACCTGTTGAATCGTTCCCTGCAGTCTGATTATTGAAGGACACAACATTAAGATACACGGATATAACGTAACTGATGACTCTTTTCTGTATTGTTCCCTTGAATATCTCCTTTAGGTTCAGTTCCTCTCGACAGACTCTCACCTGGATCCCGGACTCTTTTTCTTTTCGAGGTAAGACGCTCTCGCTGGCCCAGGCTGTGATATGTGGCATCTCATCTTCAATTTCTCAGATAGAAACCGGATTCCAAGGCTGGATCTTCTGACGGGTGATTTATTTTCCCACTTGTTCCCATGCCTCATGATGTGGAGAATTTTAGTTACCTAGGCTTGCAGTGAATTTTCATCAAATGCAAAACAAGCCTCAGAACTTAGGCCCACTCCATCTGACCCGGGATTGCAGTGTGGATTGACATTGTTGCGCCGTGTGCTGGGTGACAGTAGGTCTCCAGTGGGCTGGGTAAGTGATCTGATGCTGTTTAGGTGACAGTAGGTCTCCAGTGGGCTGGGTAAGTGATCTGATGCTGTTTAGGTGACAGTAGGTCTCCAGTGGGCTGGGTAAGTGATCTGATGCTGTTTAGGTGACAGTAGGTCTCCAGTGGGCTGGGTAAGTGATCTGATGCTGTTTAGGTGACAGTAGGTCTCCAGTGGGCTGGGTAAGTGATCTGATGCTGTTTAGGTGACAGTAGGTCTCCAGTGGGCTGGGTAAGTGATCTGATGCTGTTTAGGTGACAGTAGGTCTCCAGTGGGCTGGGTAAGTGATCTGATGCTGTTCAGGTTTGTTTTCCCTTTCAGCCTGTTGAGCGGACGAATCTCCACCCTGAAGGATGAAACGGGAGCGGTGAGTAAAACCTGAAGCAAGTTTCTATTAGAAATCAATACTCAGCCGATAGTGATCCCGTGTTCAGACATATTTAAAAATGCCACCGGATAGGCTGAGCCTCCCCTTCTCCACAATCACCAACTTCATTCCCTCTTTGTTATTCACTCTAGATTTTTATCGATCGGGATCCGACAGTGTTCACCTCCATCTTGAATTTTCTCCGTACCAAGGAGCTGGACGCCAGGTATGCCCAGAACAGGTGGCAAGGTAAACCGTGTGCAGAACGGGTTAAGAGGCGTAAGGGCCACAGGTAACCTTCCAGTTTCCTGGGCAACGGGGCCTAGCAGGTGTGCTCCAATTATGGCAGGTTAGCGAAGCTTCATTCTGTATCTAACCCGTGCTGTACCTGCCCTGGGAGTGTTTGATGGGACAGTGTAGAGGGAGCTTTACTCTGTATCTAACCCGTGCTGTACCTGCCCTGGGAGTGTTTGATGGGCAGTGTAGAGGGAGCTTTATTCTGTATCTAACCCGTACTGTACCTGCCCTGGGAGTGTTTGATGGGCAGTGTAGAGGGAGCTTTACTCTGTATCTAACCCCGTGCTGTACCTGCCCTGGGAGTGTTTGATGGACAGTGTAGAGGGAGCTTTACTCTGTATCTAACCCGTGCTGTACCTGCCCTGGGAGTGTTTGATGGGACAGTGTAGAGGGAGCTTTACTCTGTATCTAACCCGAGCTGTACCTGCCCTGGGAGTGTTTGATGGACAGTGTAGAGGGAGCTTTACTCTGTATCTAACCCGTGCTGTACCTGCCCTGGGAGTGTTTGATGGGACAGTGTAGAGGGAGTTTTACTCTGTATCTAACCCGTGCTGTACCTGCCCTGGGAGTGTTTGATGGACAGTGTAGAGGGAGCTTTACTCTGCATCTAACCCTTGCTGTACCTGCCCTGGGAGTGTTTGATGGGACAGTGTAGAGGGAGTTTTACTCTGTATCTAACCCGTGCTGTACCTGCCCTGGGAGTGTTTGATGGGACAGTGTAGAGGGAGCTTTACTCTGTATCTAACCCGAGCTGTACCTGCCCTGGGAGTGTTTGATGGGACAGTGTAGAGGGAGCTTTACTCTGTATCTAACCCGAGCTGTACCTGCCCTGGGAGTGTTTGATGGGACAGTGTAGAGGGAGCTTTACTCTGTATCTAACCCATGCTGTACCTGCCCTGGGAGTGTTTGATGGGACAGTGTAGAGGGAGCTTTACTCTGTGTGCCTTCCTTCAGTGAGTGGAGGCCTCGAGTATTGTGGAGCTGTTTGTAGAAGAAAGTGTTGTGGGGGAGGAGAGTGGGTGAGGGGTAGGGGCGGAAGGGAAGGGGAGGGGGAACAGTTGGCTCTATGTTGATGATGGTTTACTGGTATCTTTTTATCACTTTAAGAAGCTGTGGGATTTTCTAGAATTGAAAGACTGAATTTATTTTTTCGCTCCAGAGATGCCAACATTGGAATGCTTCGGCATGAGGCGGAGTTCTATGGAATCTCGCCGCTGGGTGAGTGAGGAATACCGTGGCTCACTGCCCAAAACCACTCTGGGAAAACCTACAGGAGGGGAATAACTCGACCGACATTCTCATTCACCCTCGCTCTGTAACTGAGACCCCACTCTAACCACATATCGGAACCAAAATATAGTCCCAGACTCCATCACCTCAGTCTTCCCAGATCCTTAAACCTCTCTTCCCAATTGTCCCTGTATTTGCACCCCGTTCTCAGCTCGCTCCTACCCTTGAGATCCTTCCGACAGTGCAGCACTCCCTCAGTACTGCCTCTTCCACAGTGCAGTGACTTGTAGACACACAAGTGCCAGGCAATGACCATCTCCAACAAGAGAGTCTAACCACCTTGCCTTGACATTCAGTGGCATCACCGAATCCCCCACCATCAACTTCCTGAGGGTTGCCATTGATCAGAACCTCAACAGGATAAACGACATTAATGCCGTGGTAACAAGAGCAGCTCGGGCTGGATTATGCGTCATACTCACCGTCTTAATATTGCACAGAGCCGCCAGCACCTTGGAGCTGAGCCACCCTTCTGAGCCTGCCCTCCGGGCCGGGCCGAGCCTGTGGTGGAGCCGGGCCTGTGGCGGAGCCGCCCCTCCGAGCCGGGCCTGTGGCGGAGCCGCCCCTCCGAGCCGGGCCTGTGGCGGAGCCGCCCCTCCGAGCCGGGCCTGTGGCGGAGCCCCCCCTCCGAGCCGGGCCGGGCCTGTGACGGAGTTTTATGTTTTGTTTCTTCCTTTTCCCAGTTCGCCGCCTGGAGCTGTGCGAGGATTTGGAACGCTCGTCCTGTGGGAGTGTCCTGTTCCATGGGTATCTGCCTCCTCCTGGTAAGTCCAGCACTCCCAGTTTCTCTGCCCTTTTATTACTAATCTTCCCAGGATTCTGGTCAATGCATTCTGGCATTGAAGGGAACCTTTGACCCTTTGGTCACGGAGTGGGATCCTCGTGAGGTGCTGCTGTGGCATGTGCGTGAGGACTAGATCGGGTTTGGCTGCGATGCCTTTGGATGTCCAATAGTTTCTGCCCACAGTCAATGCTTATGTGCAAAGAATGGCCACATTGGTCGGGGGGGGGGGTGGAGGGCGAGTTACCAGAGTGAGATTTGTGCCCTTTGACATTTACCCATGGTGGGGCCGGGGGGGTGAGGATCCTTCATGAGCTCCGGTCGCTTGGCCTTTATTCTGATGCATTTCTCTGTCCACAGTGATCCCGGCAATGAGGCGTAATCGGCACAGCCTGGCTGGGCCGCAGTTTGTGGGGTCTCGGCAGGAGGGCACGGATCGAGCGCCTGTGCGAAGGAGCAACACCATGCCACCGAACCTGGGCAATGCCGGGATTCTCGGGAAGCTCCTGGAGCAGCGAGGGAACGGTTTGTAAATGTTGGCGCGAAGCAGTTGAACTCTCTCCATTTCAGAAGTCAGTCAGCATGTGACCTGCAGTTCCTCTCCTCTCCCCCAGGTGGCTCAGTTATCCATGGGTTGGTACTGAGGCACACAGGCCAAGAAGGTCCCAGATTCGATTCCTGGTCTGTTGCAGCCGGACCTGATGCTACAATTGGACTCTGCACAGAGTTATGGGGATCAGAAACTTGGACAAGGTTCCTGCATGTCATCACCATCTAGTGACGTTGCTGGAAGTTCCACGCGTGTAGGGCAGGCATCGGGGGCGGGGTTGGGCACCAGGTGAGGTCGGAGGGTGCGGTTGGGGGTTGGACACGGCCATAGTGATCCCCATGGTTAAATGCCATGAGGTCATTTACAGTTCAGCCTGGAGCATTAGAAACGTCAACTAGGTAAAGTAGCAGAAGGTTCCCCAGGGGAGAAGAGGTGCAGGAAACTGCGACCCTAATTATCGATACACGTCTCCTTAACACAGCAGTGATTTAAAAAAAAAAATTCATTGGCTGGATGTGGGTGTCGCTGGTAAGGCTGGCATTTATTGTCCATCCCCTTGGAGCAGCTTCTTGAACCGCTGCAGTCCGTGTGGTGAAGGTACTCCCACAGTGCTGTTAGGGAGGGAATTCCAGGATTTTGACTCCGCAACGATGAAGGAACAGCCGGTATACTTCCAAGTCCGGATGGTGTGTGACTTGGAAGGGAACTTGGAGGTGGTGGTGTTCCCATGTGCCTGCTGCCCTTGTCCTTCTAGATCGTGGAGGTCGCGGGTTTGGGAGGTGCTGTTGAAGAAGCCTTGGCGAGTTGCTGCAGTGCATCTTGTAGATGGTACACACTGCAGCCACGGTACGCCGGTGGTGGAGGGACTGAATGTTTAAGGTGGTGGATGGGGCAGCCATTCCTATTGGGGAGCATTAAAATTGGGTTTGCGTCTTTGAGGTGCACTGGTAATGTAACTTGCCCAGGGGCACTGAGGCCCATTGAAGTTCTCCAACATCTGTTGGCGGAGATGAGTTGACAATGCAGCCTGGGGATGGGAACAGGGACCCTCGCGGTCTGTGGATCAGCGGCTCTTGCTCCTAAATGTCGGGCGGGTGTTGACGGGACAGTAATGAATCGTTGTTGGGATCACGAGGAACGATAGGTCTGTGGGTACTGGGGGGGTCTCCCTCTCCCTAACATCTGTCTGAGGCTGAACCACACTGTTCGCAACCTTGCTGTCATATTTGACCCTGAAATGAGCTTCCGACCACACATCCACAGCGTAACAAAGACCGCCTATTTCCACCTCCGTAACATCGCCCATCTCCGCCCTTGCCTCAGCTCATCCGCTGCTGAAAGCCTCATCCATGCCTTTGTTACCTCTAGACTTGACTATTCCAACGCACTCCTGGCTGGCCTCCCACATTCCACCCTACGTAAACTTGAGGTCATCCAAAACTCGGCTACCCGTGTCCTAACTTGCACCAAGTCCCGTTCGCCCATCACCCCTGTGCTCGCTGACCTACACTGGCTCCCGGTTAAGCAGCGCCTCGATTTCAAAATTCTCATCCTTGTTTTCAAATCCCTCCATGGCCTCGCCCCTCCCTATCTCTAATCTCCTCCAGCCCCACAAACCCCCGAGATATCTGTGCTCCTCTAATTCTGCCCTCTTGAGCATCCCTGATTATAATCGCTCCAACATTGGTGGCCGTGCCTTCTGTTGCCTGGGCCCTAAGCTCTGGAATTCCCTGCCTAAACCTCTCTGCTTCTCCGTCTCTCTCTCCTCCTTTAAGATGCTCCTTAAAACCTACCTCTTTGACCAAGCTTTTGGTCACCTGCCCTAATTTATCCTTATGTGGCTCAGTGTCAAATATTTTGTCTTATAATACTCCTGTGCGGCGCCTTGGGACGTTTTACTATGTTAAAGGCGCTATATAAATACACGTCGTTGTTGTTGTCTGTAGAACCAGAGTAGCGAGATCGCTCGTGTGACCCTGACCACTTCCCTCTCCTTCCCCAGGGTCGACGGCCCATCCTGGGATGGTGAGGATCGTGCGAGGACATCACAACTGGATTGCGGTGGTTTACACACACTTTGTGGTGTGTTACAGGTGAGTATGTTAAACCCAAACTTAGTGTCACCTCACCCCTACTTCCTGATTCACCTCATCTCTTCTCTATTTTGAAGGACTGCCCCGCGCGCTGGGCCTGGAGCCTGGGGCTGAGTGTCTGGGGCCGCATATGGTTTTAATCTCTTTTTCCACACCCGCCCCGCCCCCATTCATGGTCAGAAGTTTACAGACACTCATTTATTGGGTGGAGTCTGGTTTAATGTCCTTACTACCGCTCGTGTTTCTTGTTGGCCTCTCACCGTGTCCCTCTGTTTCTCACCTTGAACAGACTGAAGGAGTCGTCTGGCTGGCAACAGGTGTTCTCCAGCCCCCGTCTAGACTGGGTCATCGAGCGCGTGGCACTCAACGCCAAGGTCATGGGTGGTTCCCTGGGGGACAACGACAAGATGGTGGCTGTGGCCTCTTGCAGCGAGATTATACTGTGGGCCATTCACGAAGGCGGCAGTGGGAATGAGATCGGTATGGTAGCTTTGCTCACAAGGAAGCGGGATTTGAAATGGTTTCTGGTATTCCGCGTGTTGCTATTGTAGCCGTGTAATGGAGTTACTGTCTGTGCCACACCTGCGGGTCATGGACTCCGTTACCCGCACCCAACCCAACTGGAAAACCATCTGCAGGACTCCCTCAGGTCTGCTACTGAGCCACACAGACCAGCCAGAGACTCCGCTACTGATCACTGTCTAACTGGGTGAAGGGAGGGACCGATTGGACTCGATGACTCAAAAAAAAGTCACTGTTTAAGCTCACGCATGAACAATGATAATATGGGAGAGGTACCTGAGGCTGCAGGCACCGTACCCCAGTGAGAGTCAGTGTCTGTGGAACCCGTACCCCAGTGAGAGTCTGTCTGTGGAACCCGTACCCCAGTGAGAGTCAGTGTCTGTGGAACCCGTACCCCAGTGAGAGTCAGTGTCTGTGGAACCCGCACCCCAGTGAGAGTCTGTCTGTGGAACCCGTACCCCAGTGAGAGTCAGTGTCTGTGGAACCCGTACCCCAGTGAGAGTCAGTGTCTGTGGAACCCGTACCCCAGTGAGAGTCTGTCTGTGGAACCCGTACCTACCCCAGTGAGAGTCAGTGTCTGTGGAACCCGTACCCCAGTGAGGGTCAGTGTCTGTGGAACCCGTACCCCAGTGAGAGTCTGTCTGTGGAACCCGTACCCCAGTGAGGGTCAGTGTCTGTGGAACCCGTACCCCAGTGAGAGTCAGTGTCTGTGGAACCCGTACCCCAGTGAGGGTCAGTGTCTGTGGAACCCGTACCCCAGTGAGAGTCAGTGTCTGTGGAACCCGTACCCCAGTGAGAGTCAGTGTCTGTGGAACCCGTACCCCAGTGAGGGTCAGTGTCTGTGGAACCCGTACCCCAGTGAGAGTCTGTCTGTGGAACCCGTACCCCAGTGAGGGTCCGTGTCTGTGGAACCCATACCCCAGTGAGAGGCAGTGTCTGTGGAACCCGTACCCCAGTGAGAGGCAGTGTCTGTGGAACCCGTACCCCAGTGAGGGTCCGTGTCTGTGGAACCCGTACCCCAGTGAGAGTCTGTCTGTGGAACCCGTACCCCAGTGAGGGTCCGTGTCTGTGGAACCCGTACCCCAGTGAGAGGCAGTGTCTGTGGAACACGTACCCCAGTGAGAGTCTGTCTGTGGAACCCGTACCCCAGTGAGGGTCAGTGTCTGTGGAACCCGTACCCCAGTGAGAGTCAGTGTCTGTGGAACCCGTACCCCAGTGAGAGTCAGTGTCTGTGGAACCCGTACCCCAGTGAGAGGCAGTGTCTGTGGAACCCGCACCCCAGTGAGGGTCCGTGTCTGTGGAACCCGTACCCCAGTGAGAGGCAGTGTCTGTGGAACCCGTACCCCAGTGAGGGTCAGTGTCTGTGGAACCCGTACCCCAGTGAGAGTCAGTGTCTGTGGAACCCGTACCCCAGTGAGAGGCAGTGTCTGTGGAACCCGTACCCCAGTGAGAGGCAGTGTCTGTGGAACCCGTACCCCAGTGAGGGTCCGTGTCTGTGGAACCCGTACCCCAGTGAGGGTCCGTGTCTGTGGAACCCGTACCCCAGTGAGAGGCAGTGTCTGTGGAACCCGTACCCCAGTGAGGGTCAGTGTCTGTGGAACCCGTACCCCAGTGAGAGTCAGTGTCTGTTTTCAAGGGGAGACTGGATCGGCACTGGAGGGAAATAAACTTGCAGGGCTACGGGGATAGAGCGGGGGAATGGGACTGACTGGATTGCTCTGCAGAGAGCCGACACGGACTCGATGGGCCAAATGGCCTCCTTCTGTGCTGTTATGTCTCTGACTCTATGACTGATCCAAGTTTGCTGATGATACAAAGCTGGGTGGAAATGTAAGTTGTGAGGAGGATGCAAGGAGACTTCAAGGGGATAAAAGCAGGCTAAGTGAGTGGGCAAGAACATGGCAAATGGAATATAATGTGGAGAAATGTGAAATGTCCACTTTGGTAGGAAAAATAGAAAAGCAGAGTATGTTTTAAATGGTGAGAGATTGGGAAATGTTGGTGTTCAGAGGGACCTGGGTGTCCTTGTACACGAATCACTGAAAGTTAACATACAGGTACAGCAAGCGATCAGGAAAGCAAATGGTATGTTGGCCTTTATTACAAGAGGATTTGAGTATAAGAGTAAAGACGTCTTACTGCAATTATATAGGGCCCTGGTGAGACCACACCTGGAGTACTGTGTACAGTTTTACTCTCCTTACCTAAGGAAGGGTATACTTGCCATAGAGGGAGTGCAACAAAGGTTCACCAGACTGGTTCCTGGGATGGGGGATTGTCCAATGAGGAGAGATTGAGTAGACTAGATCTATATTCTCTAGAGTTTAGAAGAATGAGAGGTGATCTCATTGAAACATACAAAATTCTTACAGGGCTTGACAGGGTAGATGCAGGTGGGATGTTTCCCCTGGCTGGGGAGTCTAGAACCAGGGGTCACAGTCTCAGAATAAGTGGTCGGCCATTTAGGACTGAGATGAGGAGAAATTTCTTCACTCAGAGGGTGGTGAATCTTTGGAATTCTCTACCCCAGAGGGCTGTGGAGGCTCAGTCGTTGAGTGTATTCAAGACAGAGATCGATAGATATTTGAATATTAAGGGAATCAAGGGATATGGGGATAGTGCAGGAAAGTGGAGATGAGGTAGAAGATCAGCCATGATCTTATTGAATGGCGGAGCAGGCTCGAGGGGCCAAATGGCCGACTCCTGCTTTTATTCCTTATGTTCTTTCTTATGGATGAGAATTTTAAAATCGAGGTGTTGCTTAGCCGGGAGCCAGTGTAGGTCAGTGAGCCCAGGGTGATTGGTGATTGGGACTTGGTGCGAGTTAGGACACGAGCAGCAGAGTTTTGGTTGACCTCAAGCTTACGTAGGGTAGAATATGGGAGGCCAGCCAAGCATATGTTGGAATAGTCAAGTCTAGAGTTACAAAGGCATGGATGAGGGTTTCAGCAGCAGATGAGCTGAGGCAGGGGTGGAGTCAGGCGATGTTACGGAGGTGGAAATAGGTGATCGTAATTATGGCTCCACCTTTGATCCCTTGTTCCCATTACACTCTCACCCTGGTTGTTCCCCCAGTATGGCCCTGACCTCCACTCCCTTAAGTCCAAGGGATGCAGACTTGAACATTTATAGTGGACAACTTGTTTAACCATTCATCGCCAGATCTGGCTGGGCCACATGAAGCATTATCGGGACCTGCTCGTCTGCCAAAACTGCTCACTATTCCAGGATCATTCTGGAATGCAAAGATAACCCTGGCTTCTCTTTACCACAAACCATCATCTTAAACCCCTCTCCCCTGTCTCCTCCACCCTCACCTCCAACATGTGCGAGGAGCTCATGGACTTCTTTGTCACTAAGATTGAAACCATCGGTTCATCTGCCTCTGCTGCTTCTCTCCTTTCCCCTAATCCACTGGGCCAGACTTCCTCTAAGGTTCACCCTGCCCTAGCCCTGAGCTCGCATCTTTCTCTCCGATCTCCCATCATACCCTCTCCGAGCTCACCTTGTCCATGAAACACACCTCCTACTCTTCGATCCTTTTACTACCAAACTGCTGACCACCCAACTTCCCTTCCTGGCTCCTATGTTAGCTGATCTTGTTAATGGTTCTCTTTCCTCGGGCACTGTCCCCCTCCCCTTCAAATCTGCCGTCATCACCCCCTCCTTAAAAATAAAAAATAAAACACCCTTGACCCCTCTATCCTTGCAAACTACCACCCCATCTTCAACCTCCCTTTCATCTCAAGTCCTTGAATGTGCTGTCGCCACTCAAATCTGTGCCCATCTTTCCCACAACTCCATGTTTGAATCCCTCCAATCAGGTTTCCGTCCCTGCCACAGCACTGAAACGGCTCTTATCCAAGTCACAAATGGCATCCGATGTGACTGTGACCGTGGTAACCTATCCCTCCTGATCCTCTGTGACTGTGACCGTGGTAACCTATCCCTCCTCATCCTCTGTGACTGTGACCGTGGTAACCTATCCCTCCTCATCCTCTGTGACTGTGGTAACCTATCCCTCCTCATCCTATGTGACTGTGACCGTGGTAACCTATCCCTCCTCATCCTATGTGATTGTGACCGTGGTAACCTATCCCTCCTCACCCTCTGTGACTGTGGTAACCTATCCCTCCTCATCCTATGTGACTGTGACCGTGGTAACCTATCCCTCCTCACCCTATGTGACCGTGGTAACCTATCCCTCCTCACCCTATGTGACCGTGGTAACCTATCCCTCCTCATCCTATGTGATTGTGACCGTGGTAACCTATCCCTCCTCATCCTCTGTGACTGTGACTGTGGTAACCTATCCCGCCTCATCCTATGTGACTGTGACTGTGGTAACCTATCCCTCCTCATCCTATGTGATTGTGACCGTGGTAACCTATCCCTCCTCATCCTTCTTGACTTTGACACAGTTGACCACACCATCCTCCTGTAACGTCTTTCATCTGTCGTCCAGCTGGGTGGAACTGCCCTCGCTTGGTTCCACTCTTACCTATCCAGTCGTAGCTAACGAATCTCAATGGCTTCTCTTCCCACTCCTGCACCATTACCTCTGGAGTCCCTCAAGGATCTATATTTGGCCCCCTCCTAAATCTTATCTAAATGCTGCCCCTCAGCGACATCATCCAAAAACAATGACAGGTTCCACATGTAGCTGACGACACCCTGCTCTACCTCACCACCACCTCTCTCGACCCACTGCCTCTGATTTGTCACACTGCTCATCCGACATCCAGTACTGGATGAGCAGAAATTTCCTCCAACTAAATATTGGGAAGACTAAATCCATTGTCTTCGGTCCCCGCCACAAACTCCACCTCTCCATGGCTACTGTCTGAGGCTCAAACAGACTGTTTGCAACCTTAGTGTCCTATTTGACCCTGAGCTGAACTTCCAACCTCATATCCACTCCATCACCAAGCCCGCCTTATTCCATCTCTGGAATATTTCCCGACTCCGCCCTTGCCTCAGCTCATCTGCTGCTGAAACGCTCACCCATGCCTTTGTTACCTCTAGACTTTATTCCAACGCTCCCCTGGCTGGCCTCCCACCCTCCATAACTTGTGGCATTGCCTACTGTGACCTGCACATTTTGACTCCAGGCCAGTTGTGTATTTGACAAATCTCGTTGCCCTTCCTAATGATGTTCTCTTTTGCAGGTTCCCCGTGCAACTGGTATTTTTGAGCTTCAGATTAAATTGGTGCATAATCTCAATGGCGAGCTTCAGACTGGCGCCTGCTGCGATGGTGAACGGGAGGGTCACAATTCTCGCTGCACACAAGATGAATGTGACACGTACTTTCGCGTCTGCCTCGAGGAGTACCAAGCCCGAGTGCTGCCCGGGGGTTCTTGTATCCTGGGAACAGGTTCCAGCACCGTCTTAGGAGGCAATTCATTTTCATTCAAAGATAAAAGGAACTACAATGGAAATGCCAGCAGGGTCGGAATCCCCTTTCATTTCGCATGGCCGGTAAGGTGTTGGTCTAATATTTCATGACTGGTGGTTGCTGCTTGCTAAGGATGTGGTTTTGAGGAGAACTACTGACAGTTCAGTGAGTAAATGCAATGCCTGGGGTGGTACCAAGCCCCATGGATCTGATCCCTGGTCTGATCTCGGTAGGGGCAGTGGTAGGGAGGTTACAGTTGGCCTCAGTGGGCTAGGGTCAGGGTCAGGCTTTCTGTTCTAGATTGCTATCCAGTGATCCCGTCGTGAGTGTGGCCTGTAGAGGAACAGCCTTGGAACACTCGCTCTCTGGGCCCATGAAGAGCGGTTACTTTCCGGTCAAGTTCTGGAGGTCTAAGTGCCCAGACCCCGGCATAAATCAGAACTTTGAGAAGAGAGGAGAACACAGTGGGTTTATCTGGCCTTTCACCTCTGGAATCAAGGTCTAATCCTATTCTCCTATTTATTGGTTGTACGGGTCCTAATGAAATGAGGTTGGCAGTCTCTATCTACTTCCTACTAGGCATTAATTGGCACTGGATGGAAACCACATGAAGATATGGTCAATGTCACACTGGAACAGTAGGAAGTGCTGTTGAGTTGGGGCAGAAGGTCTTTATTCCGCATCTGGCTGTGTTACGATTCTTGATGCTGACACTGGGTGTCAGAAATGGCAGGACTTTTATTCCCTAGTTTAATGAGCATAAATTAATAAATAAAGGAGAGCTCCTGTACTACACGGTAGCTGTCTGCCAATAGCCCAATAATTGTTTCATTTTCAACAGATATCTTTATTCAAAGCAGAGCCCTTGAGAACTGGTGGGAATGTGATTTGCGGTTGTCCTTTTAGAAGTCATCCATTGTTTCTAACCTTCTGCGAGAGGTTATGGGAATGAAAGGGGAGCCTGTAATTACAGCACTCTGGTATCGAGCTGAAACCCATCTCTTCTGTGCTGGACTTGTGATTCTTATTGAGCAAGTCCACAGGTGCCCAACCCTCGCGAACATAAGAACATAAGAAATAGGAGCAGGAGTCGGCCATTTAGCCCTTCGAGCCTGCTCCGCCATTCAATAAGATCATGGCTAGGGTACTTAAGGAAGCGGCCTAGGGTACTTAATCATCTTCCAACATTCGATGGAATCTGGAACAGTTCCCATGGATTGGAGGGTAGCTAATGTTACCCCACTATTCAAAAAAGGTGGTAGAGAGAAAGTGGGGAATTACAGACCGGTAAGCCTGACATCGGTAGTGGGGAAAATGCTAGAGTCCATTATAAAAGATGTAATAGCAGAGCACTTCGAAAACAGTGACAGGATCGGACAAAGTCAACAAGGATTTACAAAAGGTAAATCGTGCTTGACTAATCTACTGGAATTTTTTGAGGATGTAACTAGTAAAATAGATAAGGGAGAACCAGTGGATGTGGTGTATTTGGACTTTCAGAAGGCTTTCGATAATGTCCCGCATAAGAGATTAGTGTGTAAAGTTAAGGCACATGGGATTGGGGGCAAGGTATTGACTTGGATAGAGAACTGGTTGGCAGATAGAAAGCAAAGAGTTGGAATAAACGGGTCTTTTTCCAAGTGGCAGGCAGGGACTAGTGGGGTAGCGCAGTGATCAGTCCTTGGACCCCAGCTATTCATAATATATATTAATGATCTAGACAAGGGAACTAGATGTAATATCTCCAACTTTGCAGACGACACAAAGCTGGGTGGGTGTGTGTGCTGTGAGGAGGATGCCGTGAAACTACAGGATGATTTGGACAGGTTGGGTGATTGGGCAGAAGCATGGCTGATGCAATATAACGTGGATAAATGTGAGGTTATCCACTTTGGTGTCAAAAACAGGAAGGCAGATTATTATCTGAATGGCAATAGATTGGGAGAAGTGAAGTGCAACGAGACCTGGGTGTCCTTGTGCACCAGTCGCTGAAGGTAAGCATGCAGGTGCAGCAGGCGGTTAAGAAGGCAAATGGTATGTTGGCCTTTGTAGCGAGAGGGTTTGAGTACAGGAACAAGGATGTCTTGCTGCAGTTATACAGGGCCTTGGTGAGACCACATCTTGAATATTGTGTGCAGTTTTGGTCGCCTTATCTGAGGAAGGATGTTCTTGCCATGGAAGGAGTTCAGCGAAGATTCACCAGGCTGATACCTGGGATGGCAGGAATGACGTATGAAGAGAGATTGGGTCGACTGGGCTTGTACTCGCTGGAGTTTAGAAGAATGAGAGGTGATCTCATTGAAACTTATAAAATTTTGACAGGACTGGACAGACTAGATGCAGGGAGGATGTTCCCGATGGTCGGGGAGTCCAGAACCAGGGGTCACAGTCTAAAGATAAGGGGTAGGCCATTTAGGACAGAATTGAGGAGGAATTTCTTCACCCAGAGAGTGGTGAACCTGTGGAATTCTCTACCACAGAAGGCAGTAGAGGCCAATTCATTAAATATATTCAAGAAGGAGTTGGATCTATTTCTTAAGGCAAAAGGGATCAAGGGGTATGGGGAGAAGGCAAGAACAGGGTACTGAATTTGGATGATCAGCCATGATCGCATTGAATAGCGGAGCAGGCTCGAGGGGCCGAATGGCCTACTCCTGCTCCTATCTTCTATGATCTTCTACCTCATCTGTACTATCGCCATACCCCTTGATTCCCTTAATATTTAAAAATCTATCGATCTCTGTCTTGAATATACTCAACGACTGAGCCTCCACAGCCCTCTGGGGTAGAGAATCCCAAAGATTCACCACCCTCTGAGTGAAGAAATTTCTCATCATCTCAGTCCTACATGGCCGACCCCTTATTCTGAGACTGTGACTCCTGGTTCTAGACTCCCCAGCCAGGGAAAACATCCTCCCTGCATCTACCCTGTCAAGCCCTGTAAGAACTTTGTATGTTTCAATGAGATCACCTCTCATTCTTCTAAATTCTAGAGAATATAGGCCTCGTCTATTCAATCTTTCCTCATAGGACAATCCCCCCCCCCATCCCAGGAACCAGTCTACTGAACCTTCGTTGCACTCCCTCTATGGCAAGTATATCCTTCCTTAGGTAAGGAATATCCGAAGGAAGCCATATATTACAGGAGAGTAGGGTGTTCATGAAGAGTTTGTTCCAATTAAACTTTAAATACAATATTTTTGATTTGCAAAGGAAACAATCTTGTGGAATGTAGTCTTTCTCAAAGCTGTGCAATGATTAGTAAACAGAGGAAGGTGCACCTATACCACTGGTACTGCATGACCTGGTTAGATTTGTAGTCACATTTGTTAAATCCAAGAGATGCCATGCTCCAAGCCCAGCTCTCCACTGGAAATGCCAGATTGTGAAGTCTCCCCGATAATTCTTTTCTCTGAAACTGTGCCTTACAGACAGGTTTTAGTTTTGAACCCTGGTCTGTGCAGAGTTGGCGGATCTCGCTAGGATGGTGGTTGGGTGCAACAATTAGCCTCAGTGCCCTAGGGCTGTTTCGTCAGTCTCCTGTCCCTAGTGGCCCATGAGGCAACCTATTTCATCCACTGCTGTCTGTTTAGAACAAGATATTTGACTCTGATTGGCGTGTCATATTGCCCTACATCCCGCAGACTGTGGTTCTCCACAGTTGATGTTTATATTTGCCTGTAGAATCATCTCTGGGTCGTTTCTGACTTTGGATATGTTAGAGAGACTCGAATACATTCAGACCTCGCACTACTACTCTGCAAATTGCTGTCCTGGAAATCCCTGGCTAGCTGAGCGTCTGTGCCAAGATAAACTACTCTAATCCAGGGATTAATATAGTCATCAGTTGAATCGTCTGCTCAATGTTGGTTTGTGTTGACGATGCTGTGACCTCCTGGAACAGTGGGGCCAGACTACATATCGGCTACTGAATAAAATCAAAAGTTTCAGGGGACTTTTTGTTCTGTTTAACAAAATGGAAATTCATAGAATTATAGAATGATGCAGCATAGCAGGAGGCCATTCGGCCCATCGTGCCTGTGCAGCCTCCCGCTCTTTCCGCAAAGCCCTGCAAATTTCTGCCCCTTCAAATATTTATCCAATTCCCTTTTGAAAGTTACTATTTGAATCTGCTTCCAACACACTTTCAGGCAGTGCATTCCAGATCATACCCACTCGCTGCGTAAAAACACACTCCTCATCTCTCACTTGGTTCTTTTGCCTGGTTGAAATTCCTTCAACATTTTAACCCCCCTTGTCTAGGTGCTGAGTTTCACCCCCTCTCCCTCGATAGGATGACCTGAGAAGGGGCAAGATTGTGCAGGGCCGAGTGGACTCCATTGATTTCAAGGACCAAACACCTTGGCTGTTCAAATGGGCAACTTACTGGTGTGGCCTCCTGGGGTATGAGTTCCACGGGGGAGGCCAACCCCTCCTAGCACCTGGTCAGTGAATGTTGACAGACTGGGGAACAAAGCTGGGCCTCTCCTGGTCTGTCCAGTGATTCTCTTTGTTATGGTCCCCTCTTTGATGAGATTCTCCTTTTTTCATTTTCAGAGATCCTACTCCCTGATGCTGGAAGCCTGGGACGATGATAATGATTCAGCCCATGTTGCAGGTAAGGACAATGCACTGTTATCTTGAGCAGTGTTTGAAGGAGTCTGTCAATCCACCTTGCTGTGTTCCCACTTATCTGAATGGAATTATCAGGGACTTGACCCAAAGCTAAGGCAAGAAGCCTGCAGCCATGGAGCCAATCAACATGCAGGACACCACCAAGATTATGAAATGCCAAGTTTTGCTTTCAAAGCCTGTAGATTGTAGGAAGAGTGAGGGAGGTGAGGATTTCCACAGATTTGCCTTCCAAGGAAAGAGTGAGTTACAGGAGGAGATTGTGCAATTAATTCAGGGCTGGAGGGAAAGACATTTGGAATTTAGGAAGAATAAGAAAGGAAAGGTGCAAAGCACCAACCATAGTCCTATTGATAAAGGGAGAAAGATATGAGAAGGGTTGCAAGGGAGAGAGAGAGAGGACTTGCCCATTAGGTTACAGACCTGTGTTAATGGCTTCACCCCCACACCTCGGCTCCTCGGCCTCCCGTCCTTGCTGGAGGTTTCAGTTGTGGGTTTTGTCCCCGTCATTCACTGAGCAGTTAATCCATTTTGTGTCTAATCTCTGATCATAGGATTTGCTGCAGCTTTGTGGTGACATCAGACATTCTGAATGGAGTGAAAAGGTGTCACAAACTCTGATAGAAACATCACCAGAATTACAGTTTAAATATGACCCCTGCCATTTAACTAAATCTCCTGAATGAAAGCACAGAATGGCATAGTGATGCACAGCTAGACCATCTGGTGTAACCCCAGTGGATGATCATTGGATGTCTGGGTTCTATCCCATCCAATCTGTCCTGCCTGCTCTCCTAGGTCTTCCCTCTGTCTCTCTTGTGGGTATCTGGGTTTTAAAACTCACCTTTTTCCTAATAGGCCTCAGGATCTTGTGTCTACAGGTTTCCCCTCCCTGGGTCTCTGACTCCCTCTAGGTCTCTAAGCTGCCTCCTGTCGTTTATCTCCTCCTGGCTCTTTTATCAGTTTAAGCACCAACTTGCTCCTTTCATAGTCTCTTTGCTTCATTTGGATCTCCGTGATGTCTCTCCACTGGGTCTCTAAGCTCCATTCCTTCATGACCTGAATCTCGCCATTTCCCCAGGGATTATAAATCTACCTTGTTCTCTCCTCGCCTGACCTTGCTTCACTCCGATCTCTGGTTATCCCTTGGTTTCTATCTCAACATTGCTCCCCTCCTCTCAGTGCCTCACTCTCGCTCTCTGCACCATAGCAGCAGATGTCTCTGTTCATGAGGAAATAATTGCGTTGAGCCTTTTTTGCTGAATGGTCAGAGGAGTCCCGTTTTACGGACAAATGATGATGAGGTAACCTTGCTGTGTTCAAGAATCAAGCTCGATGAGCCTTGAGCGTGGGCTACACCTGACTGCAGTCTGAGATTGGACCTGTAGCTAACACTAATACAAGGGTTTAACTTTCCATTTCACAGCACAGTTAGACACTACGGGGGCTAAATTCGGTTGATTTGCGTCTCCCGTTAGCGCCCTGAGGTCGCAAATCAACTAGCGCCTGGGCACGGTGCTGCTAACGCCTCCCGCGAAATTCAGCAGGAGGTTAGCGGCGGTGCTAACCGTTGGCGCTGCACGGTGATGCGCCGCCGGCAATGATGTCATCGCCATGTGCAATGCTCCGCTCGCGCCCCGGCTGTAATATTGGGTGGTGTAGTGGCGCTCCGTAGTTTTCAATATGCAGCCACTGAGCTTTAGCTTTGAGGCTTTTGTCAAAATAAAACGTTCCAAAACGTAACTTTGTCTTTTAACTGTTTACTGTAATACATTTCAAACAGGATTTCAAAGTAAAACATGTTTAAACACGGTCAAAAACTGTATTGCTCCACAGCCATCAAAGCTTCTACCTTTCCTAGCCTCGTGGTGCTTGAACTGTAAAAATGGCTGGATATATCATGTGACAAGCTTAAGGACTATACCATTGGAGCAAGAATAAAGGGGGTCTCTCAGACTATACTATTGGAACAAGAAAAGAGGGGGTTTCTCAATACAATAAGTCAGTCAGGTAAATTAACTATTATACTAGAATATGCATCAATAATAAACAAATGTACATACATACTGTACCATAATATTTAACCAATATTTTAAGGTATTTTCTTTCTTCTTTACACTTTCTTAAACTTTCATGACTCTTACATTCCGGCCCCTAATTGACTAGGCACATGAAGCATAGCAATTACTCAAACATTCTTAAGAGTCATAAACTAATGAGTTATATTTACAATATAAATGCCCCCTTTTTTTTTTGGTTCGGGAACCTTTCACGCTGCTTCTTGTAGCAGGCAGAGCTTTGTGATCGGTCTTTCCAGGGTACTGGTCTTGGTTTGCAGACAAACGCGACGAACAACGCCTCTGGAGTCTGGCATGGTCTTAATTATTTTTCCCATCAACCAAGAATTTCTGGGGGCTGAATCATCCACAATTAACACGATGTCTCCGACAATGAAGTTCCTCTTTACTTTGGACCATTTTTGACGCTCCTGTAGCAGAGGTAAGTATTCTCTTGTCCATCTGGTCCAGAAAAGGTCTGACATATACTGAACTTGCCTCCACTTCCGATGTGCATACAGATCTTCCTTTTTGAAGACTCCCGGGGGCATGACTGGCTGTGTTTTCAACAACAACAGGTGGTTCGGGGTCAGGGCTTCGAGGTCATTGGGATCATCAGATGTCTTAGTTATCGGTCGGTCATTAATGATGGCTTCAACCTCACACAGAACGGTTTGAAGTCCCTCGTTGTCAAGCATTTGCAGCTTCAGTACAGAACTGAGTCATTTTCTTATGGTGCGTATCTGTCTTTCCCAAACACCTCCGTGGTGGGATGCAGCCGGTGGATTGAAGATCCACTTAATTCCTGTTTGCATCATGGCTTCCTGTATTTTGAGCTGATTCCAACCTTCAATAGCTTCCCGTAGTTCTCTCTCTGCTCCGACAAAATTAGTGCCATTATCAGAACGCATAATGGACACCTGTCCTCTTCTACAGACAAAGCGCCGCAGGGCGTTAATACAGGAATCAGTGTCAAGCGTGTGTGCCACCTCAATATGAACTGCTCTGATGGTCAAACAAGTGAAAAGCACACCATATCTCTTGTAAAGCGAGGACGGAGCCTTGTCCTCAAAAGGCCCGAAATAGTCCACCCCTACATTTGTAAATGGGGGCTTGTCTGGTAACAAACGGTCTTCAGGCAGGTCTGCCATTTTCTGCTCCCCAGCTCTAGCGTGTAACCGTCTGCAAACAATGCATTCAGAGAGTATTTTTCTTATTACAGAATTAGCTCCTGGAATCCAGTATCTTTGTCTTAGCTTCGCAAGCACGTGGTTCCTCCCACTGTGTCCAATACACTGGTGTATATGCTGAAGAATGAGAGTAGCAACCCGGAGGTCCTTAGAAAGGATAGCAGGATGCTTGGCCTCCTCTGGCATAGCAGATTTGTTTAGTCGCCCTCCCACCCTCAGTACTCCATCTTGGAGTGTAGGGTCCAGCTTGTAGATATGACTACCTTTCTTGATTGGAGTATTTCGCTGTAGAGCTTTGATTTCTTCTGGATATCTTTGTCTCTGACTGAAGCAAACTATCTCCATCTCAGCCTTGGCCAAATCCTCCACGGTCAGTGAATTCTTACCCAATGTGGTCTTGTTCTGGTGCATATACTGCTGTCGAAGCATTCTCTGCTTATCAGGGTTACTTTCAGACTGACTGATAGTGGCTCGATACTTTTTTCTCTTAACGCTCAGGTGTAGCAGCAACTCTTTCAGCTTTAGAAACCATGCAACTGCTTTCCTCAACTGGTGCCATCCTGAGAAATGGTTAACAAGCTTGTTCACTGTGTCAAAGTTCTCTTTCGTAGTTATGAGATTTGCTGTGACTGATCTCTTGACTTCGACTCGTCTTCAGCAATCTGACTTGGTATATCTGGTCTTTCTGGCCATGATCTCTCTGTTTCCAGCAGATAACTTGGGCCTTGTATCCAAGTTTCGCTCCTCATGAAGTTTTCAGCCTTCAATCCCCGTGAGGCTTGATCTGCTGGGTTTAATGAGGTGTTTACATACCTCCACTGAGATGGTTGTGTAGCTTCTCTAATGGATGAGATTCTGTTTGCTACGAAGGTCTTGAAGCGTATCTTCTCATTCTCTATATACTTCAGCACTGTCGTGCTATCCGTCCAGAAGACAGATTCTTCTAGTGGGAACTGTAACTCTTTCCGCATCACCTTGTCAACTTTAACTGCAACAACCGCTGCCGTCAACTCCAGTCTCGGGATGGTGACCTGCTTCAGTGGAGCCACCCTGGATTTCCCCATGAGGAAGGAACAATGTTTCTGGCCCTGTTGATTTGTCAGCAAGAGGTAAGTAGCCGTGCCATAGCCGTCCTCACTGGCGTCCGAGAAATGATGTAGTTGAGCTGTCTTTGTAACTCCAAAACTCACAGGCTTGATGCATCTGCTGACGTTGAAGCTAGAAAGTTGTTGCAAATCTGTCAACCATCTGAGCCATCTCTGAGCTTGACCTTCTGGGATATCTTCATCCCAGCCTCTCTTGTCTCTACACAGCTCTCGTAGGATCAGCTTCACCGGCAGAATGAGTGGTGCCAGGAATCCAAGAGGGTTGTAGATGGAACTGACCACGGAGAGAATCCCTCGTCTTGTGGATGGTCTTTCGTTCATCATTATTCTGAAGTTGAACGTGTCTGACTCAATGCACCATTGTACACCAAGAGCTCTCTCGATAGGAAGGACATCGTGGCTCAGGTCTAGATCTTTGACTTCAGTGGCTCTTTCCTTTTCTGGGATAGAAGCTAGAACTGCTCTGCTGTTGCTTATCCACTTAGATGGAATCCTCCATTCGAACACAGAGTTCTAAGGTCTCTTGACAGTGCAATAGCATCGTCTTCTGTTGACACGGACTTCAGACAGTCATCGACGTAAAAGTTTCTGAAGATTGTCTCCACAGCCTCTGATGGTGCCTTGCCTTTGCCATCTTCTGCAGTCTTTCTGAGAGCGTAGCTTGCACAGCTGGGAGATGATGTGGCTCCGAACAAGTGTACGGCCATTCTACGTTCCACCATAGCTCGACTAACGTCGCCATCTGGCCACCAAAGGAAACGCAGAAGATCAGCATCTTTATCAGGGACTCTGACTGACTTGGTAGAACATTGATTCTATATCTGACATCATGGCAACGAGCTCTTGTCTAAACCTCGTCAAGACACCAATGAGGGTATTAGTAAGATCAGGACCTTGAAGCAGCTGGTCGTTCAGTGAAGTTCCTCTAAATGAAGCGGTGCAGTCAAACACTACACGGATCTTTTTCTTCTTTGGGTGATACACACCGTGATGAGGAATGTACCAGACCCTTCCATCTTCTCTGTTCAACTGTTCCTCGGGCACTTTTACAGCATAGCCTTTCGCTATGATGTTTCTCATGAAGCCTTTGTAGTCTTTGTGAAAGTCGGGGTTCTTGTTCAGCTTTCTCTTTAGACTGATGGCGCGCTGCTCTGCTATGCAGCGATTGTTTGGCATCTTCGCGGTCTGTCTTCTCAGCGGCAAACCAATGTGATAGTGGCCATCAATGAACTGTGTAGACCTTGTCATCAAATCCATGAACTGATTGTCTTCTTGTGACATCTCTGTCTTTTCCTCACAGCTGCGTTCTGAGAAGGCTGCGTTTGAACTGCTGTATCAACAGCTCTTCAATGCTTGCGATAGAGATACAATTAACTGTGACATTTTGTCGTTCCTCCTTGTTCGACTTGTTGCCATCATCTCTCCTTACCGGTCCATTGACTACCCATCCAAGGGCTGTCCTGACGGCGTAGGGTCCGTCATCCTTGCTGTTTATCACCTGCCATGGCTCCATAGTTTTGTAGGCATTGGTTCCAATTAATAGGCCAATTTCTGCTTCAATGTATGGGAGACGCACCTTTCCCAGGTAAGGCCATCTCTCCACATCCTTCTGCAGGGCTAAGTTCCCTATTTTAACAGGAATCTCCCTCTGTGTGAAAACATTAGGCAGGTCTATGAAGTCCTTCTCTTCAAGTCCACACACTTCTAAGTCTGACAGGATGTAACTTTGCACTGACTTCTCATGACCCATGGTGCGTAATAGGATTTCTGTTCTTCTGCCTCTAACGTTCAGCTGTCGCATGAGTGTTTCTGTACAGAACGTTGCTGAACTACCTGGATCCATGAAGGCGTAAGTCTCCACAAACTTCTCACTCCTCTTAGACTTGATCTTTACAGGTACGATGGCAAGAATACAATCACTGTCACCGGCCCCAGTGAATCCACAAGTCTCTTGTTCTAGTGACACCAGAGCACTTGAAACAACCTTCTCGTCTTTGTTGTTTTCTTCACTCTTCTTAGAGACTTGTTCTTCTTTATGGATATGCAGCAGACTGGAATGTTTCCGAGTGCACTCTCTGCATGTTGTTCTTTGCTTACAGTTTCTACTCAGGTGCCCCTGAGAAAGACATCCAAAACATAGGCCATTGTACTTCAGAAATTCAATTCTGTCTTTATGTGGCTGTGCTTTGATGTCACTGCAGAAATCCAATGTGTGATTCTTCTGGCAGAATAAACATGGCTTCTGGAAGGCATTAGCAGGCGTCACTGTGCTGCTCCTTTTGGGAGATGAGTTCTGAGACTTCTTCTCCAGCTTGAGTGACGATAGTTGCAAAGCTGCTTCCCTTGGAACCACCTTTCCTGAGAGTCTTTGATTCAGCAGGCTTGGCTTTCACTCTTCCATCAGTAGTTGGGCTGACATCTGGATATTTCCGAACAGTGGGTCCATAGCAACTTTAGCCTGTTTGTCTATGAAATTCACTAAGTCTGCAAACCTGGCTCTACCTTTCCGTCTCTCCATTATCTCAAAGGCTGTTCCTCTCCATTGTTCTCTCATCCTGTAAGGAAGCTTAGAGATGATGATTCTCATAGTCGTAGGATTGTCCATCTCTTCCATGAATTCAACATCCTCCATGGTGTTGCGACATCCTATGAGAAAAAGAACATATGTGTTCAATCCCTCCCCATCCTCCGATCTGATCTGTGGCCGCTTAATAGCCTTTTCAATATATGCAGTGGCTATCTTCAGCTCGTTGCCATAGTGCTCCTGAAGCAACTTCCTGGCTTCTATGTATCCCCGGTCCGGTCTCATGTGTTCACAGCTTCTGACCAGGTCTTGTGGTTTACCACTGGTGTACTGTTCCAGGTAGTACAACTTATCACTGCTGATCTCTGTTTTGGAGTCAGTGGCTTGTTCGAAGGATCTGATGAAGTGCTTATACTTGAGTGGGTCGCCTTGGAACACTGGTACGTCTCTTTGAGGGAGTTGAAACAGATTCTGTTGTTTTACAAGCATCTCTGTAATTTCGTTCTGACGCTGCATCACTCGGTATAGGCTTCTCTCTGTGTCTTCAGGCCTCTGGTGGTCATCAGCAGGGTCTAGTCTAGACCGTCTGACGTCTGGGGCAGCAGCACGTGCTCCTGTTAGTGGAGAGGCCTCTCTTCCACGCTGTAATGCCAGGAGATGGTCTTCAGACTCTCTTTTAACTCTTGAAGGTGCCCTGGATCCAACTCTGTGTGACACCATTGACTGGCAGTAGTCGTTCATGCCATCCTGTGAGCCTTCATAATCTTCAAACACTCTCAACTTGGCACTTGAGACCGCAATAGCTGTTTTTAGCTCCAGCTGTTCTTTCTTAGCCTTCAGCTGGGCCTGCAGTTGGGCCACTTGGGTCTGCAGTTGGGCCTGTTTGGCCTGCAGTTGGGCCTGTTGCAAAGCTGATTCCCGTTCAAGAGCTTGCTTCTCCACTAAAGATGCTGCGCACGCCATCAACGCTGCCCGTTCAACCTCTTCTCTCATGCGCTGCGACGAGCATGTGGTAGAAGCGACTGACCTGTGTCCAGTAACGGAGCTACCTTCTTTTCGATTTTTGCTCAGTCTGGCTGAAATCTCTGAAATGCTATCATCTGGTCCGACTTCATCATCATCTTTATCTTTCTCTGCTGTATCAGCATCTTGACGAATCTTCAACATCCACTGTTCTGTGGCCTTGACATAGTCCTTAATGTTAGATGATTTAAGATCAAACCAGTTGTGCTGATCAGCGTTTCCCTCATCTTCAGACAAAAGTGCTAATACATCTTCATTGAGTACAGTAAATTCTTCATACAACTTGGAGAAATCATAATGCATTATTGTGGTAAACCACTAATCTGCCTGTACAGAACATGTCTGGGCATGCCTCAGCTGGCTCCGCCCCTGGCTCCACCCCTAAGCCCAGGTATAAAGGTGATTGACCTCCAGTCCCCCTGGCTTTAAGGATCGGTCTACCAGCAGAGGCATGCTCGTATTCTTTTGTTAATAAAAGCCTACTTGTTATAAGTTTAACTCTTAGTCTTCTGGAGTTATTGATGGCGCATCAATTATGTCTTCAACTTTCTCAATATTAGCATTATCTTCCATGAGACAATCAATTACCTTCATTTTTCCAGTTATCTGAGCTAATTTAGCCCTCCTTGCACCTATGCTTCTATGTAACTTCTCTTCCATTGCCTTTTGGGGTGAGCTTTACTTCCCTCTTTTGGCCAACAATCCTTTCTACAGCCAGGGGAAGCCCCTCACGGCTCCATGAGGCGGCGGCCATTTTAACCGCAGCTCTTATCTAGCTTCTGAATAGAATGAACAAGGCAAGTAACAGTCACTGTACCTTTGCTTTCTTATATTGCCGTCTGGCTCCGTGACCATTCCTGTATATACGTTCGCCGACAATTCCGTCCTTTCCTTCATAGGGAGCTAGTTTTTGACTAATGTAGTGGCGCTCTGTAGTTTTCAATATGCAGCCACTGAGCTTTAGCTTTGAGGCTTTTAGCAACGAGTAGACGCGTGTCAAAATAAAACGTTCCAAAACGTAACTTTGTCTTTTAACTGTTTACTGTAATACATTTCAAACAGGATTTCAAAGTAAAACACGTTTAAACACGGTCAAAAACTGTATTGCTCCACAGCCATCAAAGCTTCTACCTTTCCGAGCCTCGTGGTGCTTGAACTGTAAAAATGGCTGGATATATCATGTGACAAGCTTAAGGACTATACCATTGGAGCAAGGATAAAGGGGGTCTCTCAGACTATACTATTGGAACAAGAAAAGAGGGGGTTTCTCAATACAATAAGTCAGTCAGGTAAATTAACTATTATACTAGAATATGCATCAATAATAAACAAATGTACATACATACTGTACCATAATATTTAACCAATATTTTAAGGTATTTTCTTTCTTCTTTACACTTTCTTAAACTTTCATGACTCTTACAGGTGGCGCCCCCAACTTACCGTCGGACGCTATGTCCACTGGGGTCAGGGGGGCCTACCTGCGGCCGGGGTGGCGCTAGTTAAAGAGGAGATGGCGGGCGGCCATGTCTGTTGCCCGTGAAGCCCCCCCGCGGGGTGCCGGCTGCTCTCAGTGAGTGCCAGGCTCGTTTGCCGGCATCCCGATCCCTGGTGGCCCAGCTGGGCATCAGGACATGCTGTGCTAGGCCCCTCCCCTTTACTAAGGGGAGGATGGCCTGCAGTACCGCGGCGCGATGTGCCGCACGCATGGCGCTGCGGCGAGGCGCAACCTGGGAAAATCGGCCGTGGGTGCACTAACTTTTTGGGGGCATTTACCCCTAAATTTATTTCTTGAATCTGCATTCAAATCCAGCCCAGAAAGTCTCCTGGCTGCAAAATGCTCTTGGATTAATTGCAACCCAGTTTTTTGGTGACGTGGGCAAAGTACGTTATTATCTGGAGCTTATTCACCAAATTAGCAATCTCACTGAGAGGCCACGGGGGTTAAATTTGATAGCCACTGAAAATGGGCGTGGAAATTGTGCTGCGTGATTAACCCGCACCCGTTGCTTCTGATGCAGGCAGCGCGTAAACTTTGTGCTGCCTGCTAATTAAAATGATTGGAGCGTTGAGGCAGCGCTAAATGTGTTGCGTGGCTGAGCGTCTCAGCAGGGGACCCAAGTTCGTGCGAGGCTAGCACCACTTAAAGCTAGCCTGCACCACTTAAAGCTAGCCTGCACTACTTAAAGCCAGCCTGCACCTCTTAAAGGTTAGGTGCATTCTGGCTGGAGCAGGTGCTAGAAGGGGAAAAGAGCCTGACCTGCAAGAACACTGACTAATGGTGTAACTGGGCAGATTTCATTTTGCAACTGAGTCAGCACCCATAGTGCCCAAACAACAGGTGCTATGGAGCCGCATTTAGCAGCCCACAAGACTCTGTGGTGCAGTAGGAGGCGCTTTTGCAGTTGAGGGCGATTTATTCAGCATCTAGGAACATAGACGGGGTTGGTGCCAGAGGACTGGAGAATTGCAAATGTTACACCATTGTTCAAAAATGGGTGTAAAGATAAACCCAGCAACTACAGGCCAGTCAGTTTGACTTCGGTAGTGGGGAAGCTTTTAGAAACAGTAATCAGGGACAAAATTAACAGTCACTTGGACAAGTGTGGATTAATTAAGGAAAGCCAGCACAGATTTGTTAAAGGTACATCATCTTTAACTAACTTGATTGAGCTCTTTGATGAGGTAACTGAGGGTTGATAAGGGTAACGCAGTTGATTTGTGTACATGGATTTACAAAAGGCGTTCGACAAAGTGTCACATAATAGGCTTGCCAGCAAAGTTGAAGCCCGTGGAATAAAGGACAGCGGCAGCATGGATACGGAATTGGCTAAGTGATAGGAAACAGAGACTAGTGTTGAACAGTTGTTTTTCGGACTGGAGGAAGGTATACAGTGGTGTTCCCCAGGGGTCGGTTCTAGGACCACTGCTTTTCTTGATGTATATTCATCACTTGGACGTTGGTGTACAGGGCACAATTGCAAAATTTGCAGATGACTTGGAAGTATAGTGAACAGTGAGGAGGAGAGTGATAGACTTCAGGAAGACATAGACAGGCTGGTAAAATAGGCAGACATGTGGCAGATGAAATTTAATGCAGAAAAGTGTGAAGTGATACATTTTGGTAGAAAGAATGAGGAAAGGCAGTATAAACTAAAGGGTACAATCCTAAAGGGGGTGCATGAACAGAGACCTGGGGGTATATGTGCACAAATCGTTGAAGGTGGCAGGGCAGGTTGAGAAAGCAGTTAAAAAGGCTTATGGGATCCTGGGCTTAGAGGTATAGAGTACAAAAGTATGGAAATCATGATGAAGCTGTATAAAACACTGGTTCGGCCCCAACTGGAGTATTGTGTCCAATTCTAGGCACCACACTTTAGGAAGGAGGTGAAGGCCTTAGAGAGGGTGCAGAAAAGATTTATGAGGATGATTCCAGGAATGAGGGTCTTCAGTTACGTGGATAGACTGGAGAAGCTCGGGTGGTTCTTCTTGGAGCAGAGAAGATTGAGAAGAGATTTGATGAGGTGTTCAAAATCATGAGGGGTCTGGACTGAGTAGATAGAAATTGTTCCCATTGGCAGAAGGGCTGAGAACCAGAGGATACAGATTTAAGGTGATTGGCAAAAGAGCCAAAGGCGACATGAGGAAAAATGTTTTAACACAGCGAGTGGTTAAGATCAGGAATGCACTGCCTGAAAGGGTGGTGGAGGCAGATTCGATCACGGCTTTCAAAAGGGAGTTGGATAAGTATCTGAAGGAAAGAAATTTGCAGGGCTACGGGGAAAGGGCGGGGGAGTGGGACTAGCTGAAGTGCTCTTGCAGAGAGCCAGCACGGGCTCAATGGGCCGAATGGCTACAGCACGGAAGGTGGCCATTCTATGATTCTATAGGAATTGCTGGACGAAAAGATGAACGTCCATCGACGTCTCCTTCTACCATCCTGGTAGTCGTAAATCCAATGATAATGGCGTTGCTGACCAATCACAGCAATCAATCTCATCAATGAGTCTACAAAAGACCCAGACATGAGATGAGGAAAACCCCCAGTGGTGGAGAGCTTATTCATATACTGTATCTCCAAATATTATCATCTGATTCGTTTTGCACCTGACTTGTGAGTGATTGATGCGGAAAGTGTTCCATTCCCAACACTTCTTACCCCATCTTGTTGAGGTCTGTGTAGTTTTGCTGCTTATTTTACCCACCCTGTGTCGCAGGCAGCCAGCAGTTGATTGAGAGGACCACTCACTCAGGGATGCTCAACCCCGGGGACCAATGGCAACACCATGGCCGAATCGCGCACATTGACTACAACATCCGCGTCCGGTGCGATGAGAATTACTACGGCGTGAGCTGCAACAAGCTGTGCCGACCCCGCGATGACTTCTTTGGCCACTACACTTGCGATCCGATGGGAAACGAGGTCTGTGTGGAAGGTTGGATCGGCCCACAGTACTTAAAAGGTAGGAGTCTTTTGGGGACCGTCTTTAGCGCAATCCAAAGTTGGACGAGTCTGGTTTGGGGTGATCTAAAATCAATGGGCAGCAATTGAAACTGGGCATGTTCTGTCTATCCAGGTGGGAAATCACCATAACCGGGAGACTCATGGCAGTAACGTTATCAATCCAGAATGTTATTGCATTATATATATAATGAAGCACTTTGGAGCATCCTGAGGATGTGGAAAGTGCTCAAAATAACTGGAAGTTCTTTTGTTTGTGTAATTATTTTGGGTTCCCTGGGTATCTGGTTTGTTCAAACTGGCGTCGAAGCCAGGCCAGATTCGGCAGGGTTTATACCGGAACAGGGTTGGGCCGGGCGAGGCAATGTCATGCTGTTTACTCAGATTCACTCTGGGCATAATCTTAGTGCAGGTTTTGGATTGTATCCATTACTGAGACCTGCTTCTAGTAGTCCTATCAACTCTCCAGCAGCATGTGAATAGTGCGTGGACCATGACAGTACTTTCCAACATGGAGATGGAGATATCTCCCAGTGGCTATTGGGGCCTATAATTCAATGAGGGCTTTCAGTATCCGAGACATTACTGGTTTAACGATCACAAGTTACTGATGAGGCAAACCATTCTACCATCCAAAGTAAAAGACCTACATCCCTCCATCACCTTATCTAACTGACTCTTAAATATGTCTCTTTTTTGCCTCCTACCCTACCTCCCAGCATCAATCATTCTTTCTGTGACGAAGGTTCATTAACCGTTGACCCATCATCAGTTTTAGATTATGTCCCCTGTTCCACTATTCTGGTATAACTTGAATTAGGGCTCTTATTAAACTAATGGTTTAAGGGGTTGTATACTTCTCTAAGCCTGCCCTTTCAATCATCACCTTTCAAGAAAGAACTTGATTTTTATTTATACGTGATTTCTATAGCATTTTTCATGACCTCCGGACGTCCCAAAGTGCTTTACAGCCAATGAAGTACTTTTGAGGTATAGTCATTGATGTAATAAAACTCACTCCGCACTTGGTTTGAGCATAAAGCAAGGCTTTAATCAACGTGTTTCAGAACATGGAGGTCTAGTTGTACTTCACTAGTTCCTTGTCTTACAAAATGTCCCTGGACAAGCTGAGCCCACGCTCGAGTATTTATACTCCTTGGATGGCGCCACCAGCTGGCCATCCAGCGTTATTTCATGAGTAGTTTCTTGATGATGAGATTTATAACATTCTTCCTGCCTAAAAGATTTGGAAGTCCGACGACTTCCTCTTAACGGATTAGGCGGACCACGAATAGCCACAGTCTTTTAGATTTTTGTTTATGGCTAGAAGGCACGTCTCCCCGGACCGTGTCTTGGTCCCTGGGCCGCTTGATCCGTACCGGTGGATCAACAGGGCCCGTGTTGCTCTGATCGACCCAAGGGAGGCTGGGGAGATCTTGACTCCGGGTGCGGGTCCCCACAGGCGCAGAACTAGCTTCATCCTGTTAGCCGAGGATTGACCGCCGTCCTGGCCTCAGGTGGCCATCCCACGGCGAGCGCTCAGCTCCCCGAGTGGATCTGGTGGGGCAGCCGGCAGATCTCTCAATGTCCCAGGTAGGGCGTCATCTTTGAGGGAGTGCAGAGTGTTGGCATCATCCCCATGGGTCCCTCTATCAGTTGGGTCCGTGGAACCGGCTGGACAGGGAGCCAGGTCCCAGAGCAAAACGGTGGACTCCCGGCCATCAGGGTACTGCACGTGCGCATACATGGGATTGACGTCCGTGAGTTCTACCTCGTCGACGAGAGGATCGTATTTAGACGATCGGACGAATCTTCGGAGCAGCACGGGGCCGGGAGCTGCCAACCATGACGGTAGAGACATCCCATGGGTGGAGCGAAGCTGGAAGCTGAAGAATCGCTCGTGAGGTGTGACATTGGTGGATGTAGAAAGGAGAGACCTGATGGAATGCAACACGTCAGGGAGCATAGTTTCCCACTGCTGGTCTGGTAGGTTGTGTGACCTCAGCACAAGATGAACAGTGTTCCAAATGATAGCGTTGTATCTCTCAACCTGTCTGTTACCGATGGGATGGTACGGTGTCGTTTTACTTGTGGCAATTCCCTGTTGTGGGAGAGAACTTTTGAGTTCGCTTGACATGAAGGAGGGACCCCGATCAGAGTGGATGGAATTGGCCGTACTGCAAAGGGAAAAGACTTGATCAAGGCATTTGATCACTGTGGAAGTAAGCATATTGGGACAGGGGAAAGCAAAGGGAAAGCGTGAATATTCGTCCACCATAGTCAGTAAGTAGGTGTTTCGCATTGAGGAAGGCAATGGCCCTTTAAAGTCAATGCTGAGTCGCTGCATAGCGTGTATGAGTGAGCCATCCGATGGACGGAAGAATTGCGGTTTTAATTCCGCACAAATTCTACAGGAGGAGCATGTTCTTTTCACATTTTCTGTAGAAAATGGGAGATTTTTAGATCGCACAAAGTGCAACCTATGGGTAACGCCAGGATGGCATAAGTCAATATGAAGATCTGCAAGAGTCGAAGTTGACATAGAAGAGCAGAATGCCCGTGTGAGTGTATCCGGGGCCACATTCTCTTTGCCGGGTCGATAATGTATGGTGTATCCAAAGGCAGCCAATTCCATTCTCCAGAGTTGTATTTTGTTATTCTTGATCTTAGTGCGTTTCCGGTTATCCAGCATAAAGGCCACGGAGCGCTGATCGGTTATAAGTGTGAAATGGCGACGAGTGAGAAAATGACTCCATTTACGTACAGCCTCGATGATGGCCGTAGCCTCCTTCTCGACAGGAGGATAATGGAGCTCGCTACCCTGCAAAGTTCTGGACAGAAATGCAACGGGTCGACCACCTTGATTCAAGGTAGCAGAGATCGCCACATCCGATGCATCGCACTCGACCACGAAAGGAAGATTTTCATCAGTGGAACGAAGCGTGGCTTTTTCCAGTTGTCGCTTGAGGAGGTTGAAAGCTGAAACAGCCGTTGCCTCCAATGGAAATGACTTCGCGTGAAGCAGGGGCTGGATCTTGTCGGAGAAGTGGGGTATCCATTTCGCATAATAGGCGAACATGCCGAGTGCCCGACGAAGAGAGCCGAGATTCGTAGGGGGAGGGAGCTCCTGAAGCGGACGAAGTCGCTCCGGATCCGGTTTGATGACACCGTTGCCCACCCAATAGCCAAGGATGTTGACTGATGGTACTGATTTCACAGATTTGGACTCATTTAAGGTTAAGTTGCGACGACGGAGAACGTCAAAAAATTTCTGGAGATTGGCATCATGCTCCTTCTGGTCATGACCAGCAATGGTGATATTATCCAGATATGAAAAAGTGTCCGTTAAGTTCTCCTGTTTGACTAGGCTATCCATTGCCCATTGAAAGACGGCCACCCCATTGGTGACCCCAAATGGAAGGCGACAAAACTGGTAAAGCCGACCATTGGCCTCAAAGGCCGTATACTTTTTGTCGGTGTCCTTTAACGGTACCTGATGATATGCGCTCTTTAAATCAAAGGTTGAAAATACCTTGTAGTTAGCAAGGTTATTGACCATGTCATCGATGCGTGGTAGTGGGTAGGCATCCAGGTCGGTATACTGGTTAATAGTTTGCGAGTAATCGATGCAAAGATGTTTCTTGTGTTGCTTCAGAGGATTTTTGACAACGACGACTTGAGCCCGCCAAGAAGATGAACATGGCTCAATGATACCATCAGCTAGAAGGCGAGAGATTTCTGCCTCGATAAAGGATCGATCATCTTGGCTGAAACATCGTGATTTAGTGACTATGGGCTTACATCGGGGGAAAGATTGGCAAACAAGGAGGGCTCGTCGAGCAAAGCTGCCGAAAGCGCACAAAACGGTACTTTGGAAATAGTAAGCTCCGGCTTTGACCCTCCAAACTCGAAATTGAGTCTTTTGTGTTGTTTCTGGAAATCCTTTCCCAGGAGCACATTACTGCATAGGTTCTTGAGCACCCCGAGCCGGGTGGAGAAATAAGTGCGGCCATTGAGAATAAGGTCGACAAGACAAAAGCCGGAAGAATTGGTGGTCAGTGTCGTCGGAGCCATTGCAATTTCCCTGTCCGAGGGGTAAATACGCAGTTTTAACTTACTGACAGCCCGCTCACTAATGAAGCTGTCAGAGCTGCATGAGTCGATTAGTGCACTCAAAATGTGTCCATTTACCGAAACCTTCGTGGCTGCATGGGACAGACTTTGGGGAAAAACAGCTGTGAGGGGAGGAGGGGCAGTTTTAGCCTTGACAGCTGTAACCTTAGTAGTGGCTCTTGGGGGAGGAGCAGTTTTATAGATAGCTGCAAAACTAACAGGAGCTCTCGACCGGTATACCTTAGAAAAGTGGCCTTTCTTACTAACAGCGGCTCTTGACTGGCATACCTTAGGAAAAGTGTCCTTTCTTGCTGCAATGATTGCAGGTTGTGTTATGAGCAAAACAAAATTTCCTATAATGGAACGCACCTCCACAGAAGAAACACTTCCTTCCAGATTGCCAAGATGCCGCTAGGGCAGGGTCGTCATCAGTGTAGGTTTCTAGGGTAGGGTTGTCATCAGCCAGGTTGGAGTCGTCATCCGTGCGGGCTTCCACCCGAGGCCTATCGTAGCAGTCACTAAAAGTGATAGCAGCAGCCCGTGCACGTGGTGAAAGATAGGTATCTGCATTCCTCTTTGCTAAGTCCAGAGAACATGCCTGGTCATAGGCAGCCTGTAACTTGAGGGTTTTATTCTCCAACAGACACTGACGTATGAAGGGAGACGCAATCCCATTAATAAAGGAATCACGAATTAACTCCTCCTGGTACTGCTCAGCTATAACAGCTTTAAGATTACAATCCTTGCTGAGCCTGCGAAGTTTCTGAAGGAATTCGTCACGTGATTCCCTGGGTTGTTGTCGAGTTGTGGCCAGTAGATGCCGAGCAAAAATTTCATTTGGGGACTTGACATATAGCTGCTGTAGTATTTGGATAGCGGCGTCATAGTCTACACAGTCTTTGATATAATCAAACACATGAGGGGATACATAATTAGCAAGCATTCGTAACTTGTTAGGAACATTCTCACCACACTCCTCAAGGAAGTTGCTAAAGGTACGATACAACTGCTAAGGTATGGAAATACTGGTAAGTGAATTCGGGTCCAGGTCGAGACGGGCGGGTCTGAGTAGTTTCTCCATGATGGATCGATTACTTGTCCGAGTTCCTTTCTACGGTTCGAGTCGTAGCTGGCTATTCCCGAAATCACCCAAAGCGTGGAGTCGATATCCAGTTGATTAAATTGACGTAATAAAACTCACTACACACTTGGTTTGAGCATAAAGCAAGGCTTTAATCAACTTGTTTCAGAACATGGAGGTCTAGTTGTACTTCACTAGTTCCTGTCTTACAAAATGTCCCTGAAAAGCTGAGCCCACGCCCGAGTATTTATACTCCTTGGACGGCGCCACCAGCTGGCCGTCCAGCGTTATTTCATGAGTAGTTTCTTGATGATGAGATTTATAACAGTCATTATTGTATAGTCATTATTGTAATGTAGGAAGTGTGGCAACCAATTTGTGCACAGCAAGCTCCCACAAACAGTAATGTGATAATGACCAGATAATCTGTTTTAGTTATGTTGGTTGAGGGATAAATACTGGCCAGGATACTGGGAAAACTCCCCTGTTCTTCAAATAGTGCCTTGAGATCTTTTATATCAAATCAAATCAACTTTTATTGTCATTGTTAGTGCACAAGTGCAGTACAACGAAATGTAGGCTTGCGGCTCCCGAGAGTGTACAATTTGGATTAGGACACTTAAACATTTCAACATACATTTGTACATATATATTAGCATAAATATGACCATAATAAAGTGCATCGGCAGATGTGCAGGCTTTAGAGTTTATTTGTGGAGTTCAGTAGGATGACAGCCCTGGGAAAGAAGCTGTTCCTAAATCTGGTCGTACGGGTGCGAATGCATCTGTAGCGTCTCCCAGATGGTAGGAGGGCGAACAGACTGTGGCTGGGGTGGGTAGGGTCTTTGATGATGGACCGTGCCCTCCGTAGGCAGAGTTTCTGATATATATGTTCTATGGTCGATAGCCGGGTGCCGGTAATGCGTTGGGCAGTTTTGACTACCCGCTGCAGGGCTTTCCGGTCATGGGAGCTACAGCTGAGAGTAGATGGGACCTCGGTTTAATGTCTCATCCAAAAGATGGCATCTCCGACAGTGCAGCACTCCCTCCCTACTGCACTGCAGTGTCAGCTTGGATTATGTATAATAATCTAAAATGAAAGTATTGTATAAAATAAGGACTGAAAGTATGAATTTAAAATGGAGACGGAATTACATCTGCACACACTGATCCAATAACCACCCCCACATTACCTGAAGATTACAGCTGGTCTCCTCTCTGTGCAGGTCAGGTGATCAACTACTGCCAAACCAAAAGGGAAAACGGGTTAAGGTTTTTTGATGTAGACCTTTTGCCAGGAATACTGCCTGGCTGTCTACACTCTGAGTGGTAGAAACCTGCTCCGAACCATATTTCAAGTACAAGTTAATGCCTCTTGTACACAACTGACAACTGAAAATCTCACGCTGGAGATTTGTCCAGTGATGGCTCTGAGTAGAAGTCTGAGGAAATCAATACCAATCCTTGCTGCTTGCCTTCGTGCAGTGATGTGTAGAGACGATTGCTGATTGATTGTTAGTTGCCTTGGGGATAAGAACCTCCAGATCTAATAATAACATTCCACAAAGGACAACATTCTTGTATGGAGCTTTTTGTTTTAGGAAGGAAAGTAAATACATTTTAATTGAATGTAGGTGTCGGGACAATCTGAAGGTTTCCTCAGGCGTGATGGCTTTGATGTGAACTTTAGCTCCGTAGTAGCATTCTCATCCAAGTCAGAAGATGATGGATTGAAATCCCACTCTAGGATTTCATCATATAATCTAGGCTGACACTTTGGGCTGGATTTTACTCACCGAGTTGCGTTGGGGGCGGTACTGCTGCCTTCTGGGTTCTAGTCCCGCCCCCAGCGACGTCCGACCCACAGACGCTATTTTCCCCTGATTGGCCTTGTTAAGTCCACCCTGCGGGCTTGCCGGCCAATAAAGGGAAAGCCAGTGTCAGATGACGTCAGTTGATGACGCTTCATCTGCCGGCTTTCTTAAAGGCACATGAACCATAAATTTTTGACATGATTTGACAGCATTGAGGTGCTGTCAAACACTGACAATCACTGTACACAGGTGAGCCCTTGCACTCAGGCTCTCCAGTGACTCTCTCCTTCGGATGAAACAGATGGCAGCTGCAGGTGAGGGTACAGAAGCAATCTGTCACTTCTCCCAATGAGCTGAGGCCACACAAACACTTCAAAGCTTGTCACCTACAGAAAAATATAAACACATTAAAAATGACTTTCACAACATTTCCTTACCTCTGATACTCACCAGTGTCCCACTGCATCCTTCACACCACTTCTGCAGCTGTCATCTGTACACCAACAGTACAACAGTCCCACAGCACGCCTCACTTACCCAGGTGGGGTTCCCCGACGTCGGGAAGCCCGCAGCAGAAGTCTAAAAATTGAAAAAAGCCTCTTAACTGCCTGTTAACAGGCGGTTAAATGGCTATAATCCTCTTCCCGCCGCTAGAAGTCGGGTCCCTGTGCAAATCGGGGACATGACTCCCGGAAAGATTGGTTGAAGGTGGGTTGGGAGCGGGTTCGGGACCCGCTCCCATTCTTTTTGACTTTCCCAGCAATCCTGCCTCCAAACCTGCCTCCCCAGGGACGGTAAAATCCAGCCCAACATTGCAGTACTGAGGGAGCGCTGCACTGTCTGAGGGACAGTACTGAGGGAGCGCTGTCTTTTGAATGAGGTATTAAACCCAGGTCTTGTCTGCCCCCTCAGGTGAATGTAAAAGATCCCATGTCACCTGGTTGTTCACTCAACCAACACCACCACAAATAGATTAATAGGTCATTCATCTCTGGCATTGCTGTGTGCAAATTTGCTGCTGCACCTACCCATCTAATGATGTAATTTGTTATTCATCGTATATGAAGCGCTTTGGGACATTTGAGAGATGTATTAAGTGTTCGTTCACCTGTTTGTCTTTCCTTCCTGGTGAATAAGCGAGAGGCAGGAGTGTAACTCACACTCTGGTTAATAGATTATCTGCTGGTGCTGAAATTGTACAGGCCTCTTCCTGGACAAGGGAGGGGAGGCCCCTTCAATGGATGATCTTGGGCTAGTAGCTGAACAGGACTTAATATGAGCTGATCAAGAATTGAGCCAAAGTTGAAGTGCCCTCCATGTGGCAGCTTGATTTGTATCAGCAGGATTGAAGTGTAGAGCTTGCTGTGTGTGGGACTATTCTGAGCACAGACCATGCATCCCAACACTCTGGTGTAGTATTCCTCAGCAGCCCTTGAGCAACAAGCTAGTTGGGATAGTGACCCTTTACAAAATCAATTATAGCTGGTGCTGATGTGAGGTGTAGGGAATGCTGGACTAGAGTAAGGCTGGGAATACACTCGCAGCCAGCCACTATTCTATGGTTATTGCGATCTGATCACTAACCTTGATTCCTTTTTTTTAGCGGTGTGTAAACAAGGTTGCCATGGGACCCGAGGCTATTGTGAAGAACCTGGACAATGCAAGTAAGGAACTTCTTTCAATATTCATCTTTTTGCCATTATTCTCACGCTTGCTAAAGCTGAGAGTCACAGACAAGTCTCTGATTTGCTCTCCTGAAGGTGCTGAAGTGCTGGGTTACAGGTTACACCAGCACGAGCCGGCTTCCAGAGCCTCAACCCAGGTCACCTGTGACTTTATATTACATAGAATGCACAGCACAGAAACCGGCCATTCAGCCCAACTGGTCTATGATGGCATTTAGACATAGAAGATAGGAGCAGGAGTAGGCCATTCGGCCCTTCGAGCCTGCTCCGCCATTCAATGAGATCATGGCTGATCATCCAAATTCAGTACCCTGTCCCTGCCTTCTCCCCATATCCCTTGATCCCTTTAGCCTCAAGAAATATATCCAATTCTTTCTTGAATATATTTAATGAACTGGCCTCCACCGCCCTCTGTGGCAGAGAATTCCACAGGTTCACCACTCTCTGGGTGAAGAAATTTATGCTCCACATGAGCCTCCTCCCACCCTACTTCATCTCGCCCTATCTGCATATCTTTCTATTCCTTTCTCCTTCATGCACTTATCTAGTTTCCCCTTAAATGCAAAATTAAAAATATATTCCGCTAAAAGGAAAGAACAAACTAAACACTAATGAGACTCCATGGATGAATAAAGACATAAGGAAACAATTGAGGGTAAGGAAAGAGGCATACATTAAGTATATAGACAGCAGAGGAGTGCATGATCACAGAAATCACAGAAACCCCACAGTGCAGATAGAGGCCATTTCGGCCCATCGAGCCTGCACCGACACATATCCCACCCGATCCCCGTAACCCCTACACCAACACATATCCCACCCTATCCCCGTAACCCCACGTATGTAATCCCCCTAACACTAAGGGTCAATTTTTGGGAATAGGGCCATTAAGGGATGGACAGGACAATACCACAGGTAACGATAGGGAGATGGAAGAAATATTAAATCATTATTTCGCTTTGGCATTTACCAGGGAGATAGATCAGGTGGACATGGCATTGGATTATGAGATGAGTAATGAGATAAGTGCATTAAAAAATTTTTTTTTAAAGTGGGTATCTTCTATCTATCTATATCTATATATAAAAGGATACATCTGTCTGTCATTCCGTCTGTCTGTCTGTATTGAATTAACTCGAAAGTTATAGCGCGTACCTACACGTGTGTTACGTCGAAAGAAAGCTGACGATTCCAGAACCGTCCTAAGCGTATTTACGTTTCGGCCGGACAAAAATTGCGCCCGCGGTATCCAAAAAACATTCAACATTCCGCTCATTAGCATTGAGTGACGTCGAGGTCGACCAATCGTAAGGCGGGTTCCTGGCGCGTGCGGGCGGGCACTCCTACGGTTGAGTGACGGGACGATTGACCAATCCTACACTTCGGTGACCTAACGGTCCACCAATCGGTGTGTGGGCAGGCCTTATCGTTCTGAACCGAGGTGAGTCACCGCCATCTTGATTCCAAACTTTTCCTTTCTTTTTCCCGCTTTCTGCGTGTTTCTTTTCAAATCTACATTTCCAGCAAAAAAAAAGTTGCTTTTAAAAGACAAATTGTTTTTTAAAAAAGTTAATTAATTTGTAAATCTTTTGTCTAACCTCTATATAATTTTCCTACCTTTCACCGTTTTTCCAGGCCTCAAAGCCTGGGCGTCTGTTGACCAGCCACACCCGAGCTAGGCGCCTCCCGTCACGATCTTTGTGAAGGCTGGAGGGGGCGGACCTTAGCCGAGTGTCGCCACCGCCGCCATCTTAGTAAAGGCGGGCGGGGCGGGAGTCAGCGTCCACGTCATCTTCTGCCCGGAGCGCGACTTGAGTCCGGCCGGGCCTCACGCGGTAGGTTGCGCGGCGGCGTCTCTCTGGTCTTGAAGCCGGCTCGGGCGGGGACATCGGGAGATCGCGGGGGCGGGACATAGGGCGATCCGGGGGCGGGAGATCGGGGGGCGGGACATCGGGGGACGGGAGATCGGGGGGCGGGACATCGGGAGATCGGGGACATCGGGAGATCGGGGGGCGGGACATCGGGAGATCGGGGGGGCGGGACATCGGGAGATCGGGGGGCGGGACATCGGGAGATCGCGGGGCGGGACATCGGGAGATCGCGGGGCGGGACATCGGGAGATCGCGGGGCGGGACATCGGGAGATCGCGGGGCGGGACATCGGGAGATCGCGGGGCGGGACATCGGGAGATCGCGGGGCGGGACATCGGGAGATCGCGGGGCGGGACAGCGGGAGATCGCGGGGCGGGACATCGGGAGATCGCGGGGCGGGACATCGGGAGATCGCGGGGCGGGACATCGGGAGATCGCGGGGCGGGACATCGGGAGATCGCGGGGCGGGACATCGGGAGATCGCGGGGCGGGACATCGGGAGATCGCGGGGCGGGACATCGGGAGATCGCGGGGCGGGACATCGGGAGATCGCGGGGCGGGACATCGGGAGATCGCGGGGCGGGACATCGGGAGATCGCGGGGCGGGACATCGGGAGATCGCGGGGCGGGACATCGGGAGATCGCGGGGCGGGACATCGGGAGATCGCGGGGCGGGACATCGGGAGATCGCGGGGCGGGACATCGGGAGATCGCGGGGCGGGACATCGGGAGATCGCGGGGCGGGACATCGGGAGATCGCGGGGCGGGACATCGGGAGATCGCGGGGCGGGACATCGGGAGATCGCGGGGCGGGACATCGGGAGATCGCGGGGCGGGACATCGGGAGATCGCGGGGCGGGACATCGGGAGATCGCGGGGCGGGACATCGGGAGATCGCGGGGCGGGACATCGGGAGATCGCGGGGCGGGACATCGGGAGATCGCGGGGCGGGACATCGGGAGATCGCGGGGCGGGACATCGGGAGATCGCGGGGCGGGACATCGGGAGATCGCGGGGCGGGACATCGGGAGATCGCGGGGCGGGACATCGGGAGATCGCGGGGCGGGACATCGGGAGATCGCGGGGCGGGACATCGGGAGATCGCGGGGCGGGACATCGGGAGATCGCGGGACATCGGGAGATCGCGGGGCGGGACATCGGGGGGCGGGACATCGGGGGGCGGGACATCGGGGGCGGGACATCGGGGGACGGGAGATCGGGGGGCGGGACATCGGGGGACGGGAGATCGGGGGGCGGGACATCGGGAGATCGGGGGGATGAGAGATCGGGGGGATGGGAGATCGGGGGGATGGGAGATCGCGGGGCGGGACATCGGGCGATCGCGGGGCGGGACATCGGGCGATCGCGGGGAGGGACATCGGGAGATCGCGGGGAGGGACATCGGGAGATCGCGGGGCGGGACATCGGGAGATCGCGGGGCGGGACATCGGGAGATCGCGGGGCGGGACATCGGGAGATCGCGGGGCGGGACATCGGGAGATCGCGGGGCGGGACATCGGGAGATCGCGGGGCGGGACATCGGGAGATCGCGGGGCGGGAGATCGCGGGGCGGGACATCGGGAGATCGCGGGGCGGGACATCGGGAGATCGCGGGGCGGGACATCGGGAGATCGCGGGGCGGGACATCGGGAGATCGCGGGGCGGGACATCGGGAGATCGCGGGGCGGGACATCGGGAGATCGCGGGGCGGGACATCGGGAGATCGCGGGGCGGGACATCGGGAGATCGCGGGGCGGGACATCGGGAGATCGCGGGGCGGGACATCGGGAGATCGCGGGGCGGGAGATCGCGGGGCGGGACATCGGGAGATCGCGGGGCGGGACATCGGGGGGGACTCCTCCCCTCCCTCCCCCCCTCCTCTCCCTCCCTCCCTCCCCCCCTCCCCTTCCTCCCTCCCCCCCTCCCCTTCCTCCCTCCCCCCCTCCCCTTCCTCCCTCCCCCCCTCCCCTTCCTCCCTCCCCCCCTCCCCTTCCTCCCTCCCCCCCTCCCCTTCCTCCCTCCCCCCCTCCCCTTCCTCCCTCCCCCCCTCCCCTTCCTCCTCCCCCTCTCCCTCCCCCCCTCTCTCCCCCCCCCCCCCCCCCCCCCACCCAGAGAGTGGTGAACCTGTGGAATTCTCTACCACAGAAGGCAGTTGAGGCCAATTCATTAGATATATTCAAGAAGGATCAAGGGATATGGGGAGAAAGCAGGGACAGGGTACTGAATTTGGATGATCAGCCATGATCTCATTAAATGGCGGAACAGGCTCGAGGGGCCGAATGGCCTACTCCTGCTCCTATCTTCTATAATAATGAATAGTCAACTTGGATTTCAAAAGGGAAAATCTTACTTGACCAACCTTATTGAATTTTTTGAAGAGGTAACAGAGAGTAGACAATGGTAATGCAATAGATGTAATTTATCTAGATTTTTCAAAAGGCCTTTGATAAGGTAGCCCATAATAAACTGATGAACAAGGTTAGAGAATGTGAAGTCAGGAGAGAAGTAGCAGAATGGATTGCTAGCTGGCTTCAAGACAGAAAGCAGAAAGTGGGAGTGAAGGGTAGCTATTCACAGTGGCAGAAGGTGAGTAGTGGTGTTCCACAAGGATCAGTGCTGGGACCACTGCTGTTTACCATTTACATTAACGATTTAGACTTTGGAATCAAAAACACAATTTCTAAATTTGCAGATGATACCAAATTGGGCGGGGGGGGGGGATAGTCAATACTGAGGAGGACTGCAACAAATTACAGGAGGACATTAATAAACTTGCAGAATGGGCAAATAATTGGCAAATTAAGTTCATCACAGACAAATGTGAGGTATTGCATTTTGGTAGGAAGAATAGGGAGGTCACATCACTTGGAGAGTGCAAGTCTAGGTAGGGTAGAGGAACAAAGGGATCTCAGAGTACAAATACACAAATCACTAAAGGTTGTGCCATAGGTTAGCAAGGCCATTAAAAATGTAAACCAATCACTAGGGTTTATTTCTAGAGGGATAGAATTGAAAAGAAGTGAATTTATGCTAAACCTGTATCGAACCTTGGTTAGATCTCACTTTGAGTACTGCATGCAGTTCTGGTCGCCATATTATAAAAAGGATATAGAGGCACTGGAGAGGGTGCAGAGAATATTTACAAGGATGATACCAGAAATGTGAGGATATACATATCAGGAAAGGAACGGGCTGAGTCTCTTTTCTCTTGAAAAAAAGAAGGCTGAGGGGTGACCTAATAGAGGTCTTTAAAATTGTGAAAGGTTTTGATGGAGTGGATACAGAGAGAATGGGCTGGATTTTACTCACCGAGATGCGTTGGGGGCAGGACTGCTGCCTTCCGGATTCTAGTCCTGCCCCCAGCAACATCTGATGCACAGATGCTATTTTCCCCTGATTAGCCTTGTTAAGCCCGCCCTGCGGGCTTGCTGGCCAATTAAGGGAATGCCGATGTCAGATGACGTCAGTTGATGACGCTTCATCTGCCGGTTTTCCTGAAGGCCATAAATTTTTGACAGATGATTTGACAGTGTTTGATAGCATTGAGGTGCTGTCAAACACTGACAATCACTGTACACAGGTGAGCCCTTGAACCCAGGCTCTCCAGTGACTCTCTCCTTAGGATGAAACAGATATCAGCTGCAGGTGAGGGTACAGAAGCAAATCTGTCACTTCTCCCACTGAGGTGAGGCCACACAAACACCTCCAAGCTCGTCACTTACAGAAAAATCTAAACACATTAAAAATGACTTTCCCAACATTTCCTTACCTCTGATACTTACCAGTGTCCCATTGCATCCTTCATACCACTTCTGCAGCTGTCATCTATACACCAACATAACAATAGACTCACAGCACGCCTCACCTACCCTGGCGGGGTTCCCCGATGTCGGGAAGCCCGCAGCAGAAGTCTCAAAATTGAAAAAAGCCTCTTAACTGCTTGTTAACAAGTAGTTAAGTGCCTAAAATCCAGTTCCCGCCGCTAGGAGTAGGGCCCCTGCGCAAATTGCGGACCCGACTCCCAGGAAGATTGGTTGGAGGCTGGTTGTGAGCGGGTTCGGGACCCGCTCCCATTCTTATTGACTTTCCTAGCAGTCTCGCCTCCAAACCTGCCTCCTCAGGGCTGGTAAAATCCAGCCCAATGTGTCCACTTGTGGGGAGAAGCATAACTAGAGGCATCAATATAAGATAGTCACCAAGAAAGCCATTAGGGAATTCAAAATAAACTTCTTTACCAAAGAGTGGTGAGAATGTGGAACTCGCTACCATAAGGAGTGGTTGAAGCAAATAGTATAGATGCATTTAAGGGGAGACTAGACAAACATATGAGGGAGAAGGGAATCGAGGGTTATGCTGATAGATTTAGATGAGGAAAGACGGGAGGAGGCTCGAGTGGAGCATAAACACCAGCATGGAATGGTTGGGCCGAATGGCCTGTTTCTGTGCCGTATATCCTGTGTAATGCATCTGTGCTATTCACCTCAGTCACTCCTTGTCATAGCGAGATCCACATTCTCACCACACTCTCTGGGTAAAGACATTTCTCCTGAATTCCTGATTGGATTTATTAGTGACGATCCTTAATTCATGGCCTCCAGTTTTGACTTCCCAACAAGTGGAACCATTTTCTCTACGTCTGCCCCATCAAACCCTTTTATAATTTTAAAGACCTCTATCAGGTAACCCCTCTTTTTGAGAGAAAAGAGCCCCAGTCTATTCAATATTTCGTGATAGGTATAACCTCTCAGTTCTGGTATCATTCTTGTAAATCTTTTTTCCACCTTCTCCAGTGCCTCTATATCCTTTTAATAATATGGAGATCAGAATTGTGCACAGTACTGAAAGTGTGGTCTAACCAAGGTTCCATACAAGTTTAACATAACTTCTCCACTTTTCAATTCTGTCCATCTAAAAATGAACCCCAGTGCTTTGTTTGCATTTTTATTGGCCTTGTTAACCATCATCGCTACTTTTAATGATTTGTATATCTGTACCCCTAGATCCCTTTGCTCCTCTACCCCATTCAGACTCTTATTTCCAAGGAGTATGTGGCCTCCTTATTTATCCTACCAAATTGCACCACCTCACATTTATCTATATTGAACTTAATTTGCCAATTACACGCCCCTTCTGCAAGTTTATTAATGTCTCTTGTATATTGTCGCAGTCCTCCTCTGTATTAACTACCCCTCCCAATTTCGTATCATCCGCAAATTTAGAAATTGTATTTCCGCATCTAGAGTCCAAATCGTTTATGTAAATGGTGAACAACAGCAGTCCCACTACCGATCCTGTGGAACACCACTTCCCACCTTTTGCCAGTCTAAGTAGCTACCCTTAACCCCTACTCTGTTTTGTAGCCAGCTTGCTATCCATTCTGCTACTTGTCCCCTGACTCCATGTTCTGACCTTAGTCATGAGTCTACTATGCGGTACCTTTATCGAAGGCCTTTTGAAAATCCAAGTATGTTACATCTATTACATTACCCTTAGCTACACTTTCTGTTAATTCTTCAAAGAATTCAATAAGGTTGGGTAAGCATTACTATTGCTTTTGAAATCCGTGCTGACTATTCGTTATTATATTTTCAGTTTCTAGATGTTTTGCTGTTACACCTTTGAGTAAAGATTCCATTATCTTTCCTACCGCCACATTAAGCTAATTGTTCTATAGTTCCCTGGACTTGCTCTATCTCCTTTTTATATATAGGAATCAGAATAGCTGTCCACCAGTCCTCTGGCACTGTTCCCTTTTCTAATGAATGTTTATATATAAATATATATTCGTGCCTCTGCTATCTTTTCCCTAGCAACTTCTGAAATGCGTGGATGCAATCCATCCAGACCAGGGGTTTTATCCTCTTGAAGTTTGACTAGTTTATCAATTATCTCCCCCCTTTCTATCTTAAATGTCTTGATATCTTTTTTGACCTCTTCAATTGTCATGCCCACCTTGTTAGTCTCCAAGACTAAGGGAGGCAAAGTAATTATTCAATCTTTGTCATTTTACTGTCATTACCTGTGAGTTTATTGTGTGAATCCCTTGTGACCCTGTCCCTATCCTAATTTTACTTCTGTTATATATGTGTCTGTAGAATAGTTCCACATTTCTTTTTATATTCCTTGAAAATTTAATTTCATAGCTGTTCTTGATTTCGTGATCATTTTTTTATTTCTTTCCTAAACTCTTTGGCCTAGAAATTCAGTTGTTTGCGCCAGCCGCTAGCGCCTTAGGAGGAGGAGAAGTGGGGCGCTAAGCGGCTAGCGCCCGGGCGCAGCGCGATCTACGCCTCTCACGAACTTCAGTTAAGATTTAGCGGCGGCGCAAAACCTTTGCGCGCGCTCCGCTGCACGCGCAGATCCTGACATCATTTCATGGTGCAACGCCCTTTGTGCGCCCCGAACCGGAAATTCAGTGGTGCCGGCCTATTGTGCGCCTGGCGCCCCTAGCGACTGGTAGAGGGGAACGGTTCCCAGTCGCTGCGGGGCACGGGGGGCGCTAATTAAAGGGGACTCCTCCTGCAGTATAAATGGCATCCATTTTGCACCACTCCTTCTTCGTGAGAGACGGATCTTTGGAGAGAGACAAAGGTAGAGAGCTTTCTGCTTTGGCTCAACACTCGCATAGGTACTTGTGGCTTCAGGTCACAGCTTTGCACTTGTCTTTAACTTCAGTGTCATAGCATTGATTGGAAACATATAATGGGGGCTGCAATGGGTGGAAACGTTGGGCTTCTCCATTGCATTCAAAGGGCTCAGAGACGCCGTGAGAGAGTGCCAGTCATGGCCAGACAGAGAAGGGCCAACAGGCGTCGGCAAAGGAGGCCTTGCCCACCCAGGGTATACCGCCAGCAGTTCTCATATCTGAACATGTCTGAGGAGCAGTGTGTTCGGAGGCTGCGATTCAGAAGGGCGGTGAACACTGAGATCTGCCACCTGCTTCGCGGAGATCTGCAGCCACAGCTGAGGAGCAGGACGTCTCTGTCGGTGGCAGTGAAGGTGACGGTGGCTCACAACTTCTATGCCACCGGCTCCTTCCAATCCGCTACTGGGGACATTTCCAACATCTCCCAGTTTGCGGTACATTGCTGCATCCGCCAGGTGACCAATGCCCTTTTCAGAAGGAGACGTCAGTTCATCTCCTTCCTCATGACCGTTGACAAGCAGCAAGTGCGTGCAATGGCCTTTGCAGCATTAGCAGGCTTCCCCATGGTGCAGGGCGCCATTGACTGCACGCATGTGGCTTTGCGGGCAACTCGACGTGCAGTTGGTGTGTGACCACAGGCAGCTGATCCTAGCTGTCAATGCCTGCTTTGCAGGCAGCAGCCACGATGCCTTCATCCTGCGCCAGACTTCTGTGGCAGACATGTTCGAGGCCCAGCCTCACCCACGAGGATGGCTTCTCGGGGACAAAGGCTATCCTTTGTTCACCTGGCTGATGACCCCGCTCCGTGCGCCCAGCACCCCTGCTGAAGAGGGATACAATGACAGCCATCAAGCAACCAGGAACATCATTGAGCAAACAATCGGCGTGCTGAAGCAACGGTTCCGCTGTCTGGATCGTTCCGGGGGAGCCCTACAGTACTTGCCTGAGCGAGTCTCCCATTTCGTTGTGTGCTGCATGCTGCATAACCTGGCTATCCGCAGGACTCAGCCACTGCCAGCAGACATTGGAGGACCGCCGGAGGAGGAGGACCAGCACAGGAGGGAGGCAGAAAGTGCAAGGGTCGCCCGTCGGTGGCTTATTGCAAGTCGGTTCTAGGCCCCCTCTCAGGGAATGGCTTGTGCCAATGGCAGAAGATGAATGTAGCCGCTCCACAAGCCCTCAGCCGAGCAGGGCAGCCAGGACTTCCAAAAGAAAGCATGGACAGTGCGATTTAAGATTTTTTTTTACTGTGATACCTCTGTGCCCTTCCCACATGACAAACTAATGGAGAGAAACCCCCCCCAAAAACACAAATACACCAGTCTCGGCCTTTACAAGTAAAACAAATATACCAGTCTCGGCCTTTATATATGAAACAAATACACCAGTCTCGGCCTTTATATATAAAACAAAACATTTGGCCACACCTTCTACTTTTTTCCCTGCAAGGGTGATCCGTTTCGCTTCCGTGACTGGCCCCTACCCGCCCTGCAGCAGCTCCTCAATGGGACCCCAGTGGCTGCAGCAAGGCTGGGGGAAGGCTGCTGAGGGTCAGATGGTGAGACGGCAGATGCCCTTGGGGGTCGGCCTGGACCAGCTCTGGGCCTGGAGGGGCCGGCTGCTGACTGCTCCAACTCTGCTTGGGCGGCAGCAGTCTGTCCAACAGCTGGTGGCAGCTGCAATGGAGGAGTGACAGTGTTGGCTGCAGGAATGCTGCCAACCTGACCGATCACAGGCCCTCCCTGGTCGGCTGATACATTGGCACGCGCATGGGCCAGCACTGCAGCATGCGCAGCAATCTGCTGAGGCACAGACTCCTGGCCTGTGCTGTCCCGAATTCCTGCACTCTCCTTGCCAGCGACTCTATGGAGTCAGGCATCCTTGCCACTGCAGCCATGCTCAGTGTGCCTGTGCTCAGCCTGGGCACCCATTTCCGCTAGGAGCCGCACCTCCTCTGCGCTCACCGTAGCAGGACTGGAGGCCGCACTCACCCTCCGGGGAGAAGGCCGCCGATCTTCCCCACCCCTCCCGCGTTGCTGCAGCCCGCTGGCCCCCGGAGCTTCACTATCCTCCGACCCTCCCCCCCCCCCCCCCCCTGCTCCCCTCCAGGGAAGATGTGTCGCCATCATGGCCATGGGCTGCCTCGGCTGAGGGTGTCCCTGATGGGCTGGCTTCCTCTTCCTCCTCCTCTATGTCTGACTCGGACACAATGCCAGCTTGAGGGGCCGCCTCCTCACCTGGTGAGTCACCATCTGAAAGCAGGGAGGCACAAGAGTTGCTTTAGAGTGAGGACAGGGCGGCAGCGAGGGAGGCATGAGTGCTGCTGTGCACTGCATTGGTTCGATAGTGGCAAAGGATGCTGGTGTGAGGAGCAAGTGGAAAGGGAGAGGTCAAAAAGGTGATGACCTTACCATTGGTGCCCAGAACAGGGTCAGCATCTCCAGTGGTGACGGGGCCACTCAGCCGGCCTGCCATGATCCGCTCTACTCGCTGCTTGAGGTCGCTCAGCTGTTTCAGGTCAGGACGGCCTCCCCCGGTCTGTCGCTGCTGTCTTCTGTTATGTGCCAGCTTGGCCTGCAAGAGAAAGGACCGCCTCTAAGTACAGTGTCAAGCCCTGATCTTGCCCGCACTGCCTCCCATGGTCGAATAGCCCTGACAGTGTCTAAAGTCCTGAATGCGCAAGTGCTTTTCATGACAGTTCCATAGCTGCTGGATGAGGGCTGGCCATTAGGGCTTTCAGACCCGTTTGGCCATAAAGTGAGGTGCACATGCAGGGACGAGGAGGATACTGGAAAGGGTACTCGCCCTGACAACCCGAGTGAGGTCGTTGAATTTTTTCTGGCACTGGGTTGGTGTCCTGCCAACCACGCTGTTGGACGTGACCCTGTTTGCCACATCCCTCCATGCTTTCCGATATTCGGCGGGCAGCGGCCTCCTGCCACCCTCAGGGAAGAGGATATGGCGCCTGCGGTCCACTGCGTCAACCAGCAACCTCAGGCCACCCTCGCTGAAGCGCTGCGCTCTCTCCCTGGCCTTCTCCATTCTCCTGGGCGTGGAGCTGTTCCAGAAGCAGTGTTCAGGCCTTGCCGTAGGGCTGCAGTGTGCAGGGCGTGGCAGCCAAGCAATTCCACTCTCCCCCTTTAAGTGCTGACCGGCGCCTGACTGTCTGCCCTCAATGAGCAACTCGCCGCACCTGCGCAGCGCCCGCCTTCGGTGTTTGCGCCCCGGATCGCCGGCTTAGCGCCTAATGATAGTCGTGCATCGCCTGCTTTAGCGCAGCAGCAACCTCTTGGGGCGATGCAACTGAATATCGGCGAAGGTGGCGCTAAGTTGCGCCGGGCGCAAAAGTTAGTGAACGCCATGCTGTAGCGCCCCAAATGTGGCTATACTGAATTTCTAGGCCTTCATATTTCCTTTTGTCATCCTCTCCTTTATTGTCTATGTACTCAGTGTGTGCCTTTTTCTTTAGTTTCAGTTTTACCCTTATCTCTTTATTCATCCATGGTGTTTCATTATTGACTAGTTTGCTCTTGTTTTTAAGCAGAATATATTTCTCCTGAACTCTTGATCACTGTTTTAAATATTTCCCACTGCTGTTCTATCTCTGGATGTCAATTTTTTTTTCTAGTTTGTTTTCTAGTTCCATTCTCATTCCCACAAAATTAGCTTTTTTCCAATCGATTACTTTGGTCTTTTTCTTACTTATGTCTTTTTCAATCATTATCATAAACATTATTATGTTGTGCTCGCTATTGCCTAGTTGTTCCCCTATGCTTACTTCTCTTATCTGCTCTGGTTCATTTCCCATTACTTGATCCAGCAGTGATCCTTCTCTTGTTGGGCCTTCTTGCGTACTTGGTAAGAAAGGAGTTCTGAACACACTGTAAAAGCTCCATTCCCTTTTCCCCTTTACCTACCCCTTCCTGCCAGTTTATTTGGGGGTAGTTGAATTTTCCCATGATTATGATTTTATGTCTTACACATTTCATTGATCTGCTTACACCTTTTTCCCTCCACTTTCCTTCCACTATTAGGTGGTCTGTAGAATACCCCTATTTGCGTGACTGATCCCTTCTTATCCTTTCTCAATGGTGAGTGTTGGCAGGCTGTTCAATCATGGCCAAACCTGACCCTGTCCTTGCTGAATCTTGGCCTATATATGTCCTATCCAGCAGGAGTTAACTGGATACCAGTCAGGAGCAGGGACCTTTTGTTGCCCTGTTTTCCCCCTCTAAACCAGGAGCTCTGAGGTCTACTGCTCCTCCAGATGGGATCAGTTAACTTGTCGCAGACCAGCCTTCCTGGTCTCTCGGTCTCAGTCCCGCACTTCTTGGCTCATCTGTGATGTACTACATGGTAGAATACCCTGTCAACACTATCTGCTGTCACAGGTGGAGAATGACCTCTTGGACAAGGTAGCAGAAGGCAGCTAGGGAGCCATCAGTCCACGCCTTCAGGATTTGGAAGAAGGGTTGGGGAGGCGGCTAAAGGCAGGATCATAGATTTACATTTTTGAAGTAAGAGTAATGGCACAGTGAGGGTTTTAGGGAGAGAATTCCTGAGTGTTGGAGGGTGGTAGCTGAATACTGTACCGTCAATGCTCTCTCCTACTCTCTTATCTGTCTCTCTTTCTCTCGTTCTCTCTCCTGGGGACCTGTAGAATGTTTTCACTTTTTTTGTTTGTTTCCATCAGAGGGAATTGTGGTCTGTGCAGGAATTACTGTTCAGAGAGGAAAAGGAGTGAGAAGCCGGATGGAGACAGCCGCAGGTTAGAGTGTGAAACCGGGGACAATGAGGCTAGAAATGGTGTTGTTTCTGGTCCGAAGCCAAGTCTCTATCCACTCTGAGAGGAAATGGGTTTGGAACTGAATTGCCAGCGATTTCCTCTGTTGTAGCGGTCACCCCTGCTGGGATAGTGGTTAGCACTGTTGCCTCAGAGCGCCAGGGACCCGGGTTTGAATCCGGCCTCGGGTGACTGTCTGTGTGGAGTTTGCACATTCTCCCCGTGTTTGCGTGGGTTTTCTCCGGGTGCTCCGGTTTCCTCCCACAGTCCAAAGATGTGCAGGTTAGGTTGATTGGCTATGATAAATTGACCCTTAGTGTTAGGGGGATTAAATACGGGGGGTTACAGGGATCGGGTGGGATATGTGGCGGTGCAGGCTCGATGGGCCGAAATGGCCTCTATCTGCACTGTGGGGTTTCTGTGATTCTGTGATTCTGTGATAAGACCCTCAATAATTCACTGACTTCAGTTCCTGCAGCTTTCTGCATTGTTTGGACAGCCCGAGTAAGAGATACTGCTGCCCAGTCACATTGCAATGCGAATCACATCCACCCCACTCATTACAGGCCCCAGGGCACCTGTTAATCCTTCGTTATTTTATTCTGGATTCAACAAGTTTTTCTTCTTTTCTTTTCAATCTGTTCCTAGAAGGAAAGCAAACTGTCTGACAAACCCCCTCATAGTCGAAGCCAGGATTGCAGTGAGACGAGCCCTTGTGTAGCTCATGTTATGTTAGGACATTCAAAATGATCCCCAGTTTTTCTGTTCCCAGGTTCCTCAGTCTCCTGACTTGTTTGCCAGACACTATTCGCACCATGTAAACTTCTGCTCTGAAGGCACTGACTGATGCTAAGATATATTTCCAGGAATTAACCAAATAGCCATTATTCATGTCACCCTAGACAGAATATGTCAGCAGGATATTCAACCATGAAAGGAGTCAGAGCAGAGGCGATCCTGATCACCCTCCATTCCCTACACACAGATACATCGGGCTGGATTTTCATTGAGGAGGCGGGTAGGAGGTGGGACTACAACTTTCGAGGTTGTAGTCCCGCCTCCATCGAGTTGTGGCCAACCCATGCGATTTTGACTTGATTGACCTTGTTGAGCCCGCCCAGCGGGCTCAGCAGGCCAATTAAGGGCCACCTGGCAACAGGTGACGTCACAGATTGATATTTCATCTGTCAAGACCTTTTGACAGATGAAATATCGGCGTTTCACAGCTGTTTGAAGCTGTCAAACACTGACAATCCGTACTCTAAGTTAATTCCTTCCTTTCAGGATGATTTAGAGATCTCTCCGGAACAGAAAGTTGAATGCTGCAATTTTTGACAGATCGCGGCCGTTCTGCTTTCTGTGCTGGTGAGATGAGGGACTCCTGAGACCTGAAGGAAGGAAGGCTGTAAAGGTAAGTAAATGTAAGTAAAACTTCTTTAAGCACTTTAAACACACCAAACACACTTACCTCTGAACTCATGCACCCATCACTCACCTGAACACCGGACATCTCGAACCCTTCAGCCCGACGGCCCGCCTCGCTAACTTGGCGTGGTTTGGAGCTGTCGGGAATCCCACACTTCAAGAATGAAAATAGGGATTAGGCTAAAAACTGCCTGTTAACTACCCGTTAACAGACAGTTAATTGGCACTAATCCCCTTCCCGCCTCGGGAAGGCGGGTCCCAGTGCGGGTCGGGTACCCACCTCCTTTGAAACTGGCATGGAGGTGGGTTGGGGGCGGGATGGGTTCGTGCCCCCTCATTTTGGGATTTTAACCCCCCACACACCTCCAATCCCGCCTCCACGGCCCAATGAAAATCCTGCCCATCGAGTCTGTAGCACAGCAACAGGCCATTCGGCCTAACAGCTTTATGTCAGTGTTTATGCTCCACACGAGAATTCTCCCACCCCTCTTCATCTCGCCCTATCAACATATCCTATTCTTTTCTCCCTCGTGCTTATCTAGCTTCCCCTTAAATGCATCTCTGTTGTTTGCCTCAACTACTCCTTGCGGTAACGAGTTCCACATTCTCACCACTCTCTGGGTAAAGAAGATTCTCCTGAAATCCCCATTGGATTTATTCGTGACTATCTTACATTTATGGCCCCGGTTTTGGTCTCCCCCACAAGTGGAAACCTCTTCTCTACGTCTACCCGATTAAAACCTTTCATAATCTTAAAGACCTCTATCAGGTCACCCCTCAGTCTTCTCTTTTCCAGAGAAAAGAGCCCCAGCCTGTTTAATCTTTCCTGATAGGTATAATCTCTCAGTTAGATACCATTCTAGTAAATCTTTGCACCTTCTCTAAACATAGAAGATAGGAGCAGGAGCAGGCCATTCGGCCCCTCGAGCCTGTTCTGCCATTTAATGAGATCATGGCTGATCATCCAAATTCAGTACCCAGTCCCTGCTTTCTCCCCATATCCCTTGATCCCTTTAGCCTTAAATATATCTAACTCCTTCTTGAATATATTTAATGAATTGGCCTCAACTGCCTTGTGTGGTAGAGAATTCCACAGGTTCACCACTCTCTGGGTGAAGAAATTCCTCCTCATCTCAGTCCTAAATGGCTTACCCCTTATCCTTAGACTGTGACCCCTGGTTCTGGACTCCCCCGCCATCAGGAACATCCTTCCTGCATCTAGTCTGTCTAGTCCTGTTAGAATTATATAAGTTTCAATAAGATCCCCTCTCATTCTTCTAAACTCCAGCGAATATAAGGCTAATCGACCCAATCTCTCCTCATACATCATTCCTGCCATCCCAGGTATCAGCCTGGTGAATCTTCGCTGCACTCCCTCCATGGCAAGAACGTCCTTCCTCAGGTAAGGTGACCAAAACTGCACACAATACTCAAGGTGCGGTCTCACCAAGGCCCTGTACAACTGCAGCAAGACATCCTTGTTCTTGTACTTGAACCCTCTTGCTACGAAGGCCAACATACCATTTGCCGCCTTAACTGCCTGCTGCACCTGCATGCTTACCTTCAGCGACTGGTGCACAATAACACCCAGGTCTCTTTGCACTTCCCCTTCTCCCAATCTATTGCCATTCAAATAATAATCTGCCTTCCTGTTTTTGCCACCAAAGTGGATAACCTCACATTTATCCACATTATAGTGCATTTGCCATGTTTCTGCCCAATCACCCAACCTGTCCAAATCATACTGGAGTTTCACGACATCCTCCTCGCAGCTTATCCTCCCACCCAGCTTTGTGTCGTCTGCAAATTTGGAGATATTACATCCAATTCCCTCGTCCAGATCATTAATATATATTGTGAACAGCTGGGGTCCTAGGACCGATCCTTGCGGTACCCCACTAGTCACTGCCTGCCACTCGGAAAACGACCCGTTTATTCCAACTCTTTGCTTTCTGTCCACCAACCAGTTCTCTATCCAAGTCAATACCTTGCCCCCAATCCCATGTGCCTTAATTTTGCACGCTAATCTCTTATGTGGGACCTTATCGAAAGCCTTTTGAAAGTCCAAATACACCACATCCACTGGTTCTCCCTTATCTATTTTACCAGTTACATCCTCAAAAAATTCCAGTAGATTAGTCAAGCATGATTTACCTTTTGTAAATCCATGTTGACTTTGTCCGATCCTGTCACTGCTTTCCAAGTGCTCTGCTATTACATCTTTTATAATAGACTCTAGCATTTTACCCACTACCGATGTCAGGCTTACCGGTCTATAATTCCCTGCTTTTTCTCTACCACCTTTTTTGAATAGTGGGGTAACATTCGCTACCCTCCAATCCATGGGTACTGTTCCAGAGTCTATCGAGTTCTGGAAGATGACCAGCAATGCATCTACTATCTCTAGGGCCACTTCCTTACGTACCCTGGGATGTAGACCATCAGGCCCTGGGGATTTATCAGCCTTCAGTCCCATCAATTTTCCTAACACCATTTCCCTACAAATACTGATTTCTTTCAGTTCCTCCCTCTCATTAGACCCTATGTTCCCCGGCATCTCTGGGAGGTTATTTGTGTCCTCCTTTGTGAAGACAGAACCAAAGTATGTATTTAGTTGGTCTGCCATTTCCTTGTTTCCCATTATAAATTCCCCTGATTCTGACTGTAAGGGACCTACGCTTGACTTCACCAATCTTTTTCTCTTCACATATCTATAAAAGCTTTTACAGTCAGTTTTTATGTTCCCAGCTAGCTTACTCTCATATTCTATTTTCCCTTTCTTAATTAATCCCTTTGTCCTCCTTTGTTGACTCCTAAACTGCTCCCAATCATCAGGATTATTGCTTTTTCTAGCCAATTTATATGTCCTCTCCTTGGATCTTATGCTATCCCTAATTTCCCTTGTTAGCCGTGGTTGAGTCACCTTTTTTGTTTTATTTTTATGCCAAACTGGGATGAACAAATTCTGTAGCTCATCCATTCGGTCTTTGAATGTTTGCCATTGCCTATCCACCGTCAGCCCTTTGAGTGCCATTCCCCAATCAATCCTACCCAACTCGCTCCTCAGACCATCGTAGTTTCCTTTATTTAAATTGAGGACCCTTGTCTCTGAGTCAACTACTTCATTCTCCATCTTAATGAAGAATTCGATCATATTATGATCGCTCCGACCCAAGGGGCCTCATACAACAAGATTGCTAATTAATCCTTTCTCGTTACATAATACCCAGTCTAAGATGGCCTGATCTCTGGTTGGTTCCTCGACATATTGGTCCAGGAAACCATCCCGTAAACACTCCAGGAATTCCTCCTCCACAGTATTGTTACTAATTTGGTTGGCCCAATCTATATGTAGATTAAAGTCACCCATGATGACTGCTGTGCCCTTATTGCACGCTTCTTTAATTTCCCTTTTAATGCCATCCCCAACCTCCGCCTTACTGTTTGGAGGTCTATATACCACTCCCACTAATGTTTTTTTCCCCTCAGTATTTCTCAATTCTACCCATACAAATTCCACATCATCAGAGCTAATATCCTTCATTACAATTGTATTAATCCCTTCTTTAGCCAGTAACGCTACCCCACCTCCCTTTCCTTTTTGCCTATCTTTCCTGAATATCGAATACCCCTGGATGTTGAGTTCCCAGTCTTGGCCATCCTTGAGCCATGTATCCGTAATCCCAACCAAATCATATTCGTTTACCTCTATTTGCGCAGCCAGATCATCCACCTTATTACAATTGCTCCTCGCATTAAGACACAAAGCCTTCAGGCTTGTTTTTTTAACGCTCTTAGACCTATTAGAATTATTATTTACTGTGGCCACGTTTGATTTAAACCGTTGATTTCTCTGACTGCCACTTTTGTTTTTCTCCTTCCTATCTTTTGCTTTCATCCCTGTTTTCCTTTCCTCTGTCTCCCTGCTCAGGTTCCCAACCCCCTGCCGTTTTAGTTTAAACCCCCCCGAACAGTGCTAGCAAACCTCCCCGCAAGGATATTTGTCCCGCTCTGGTTCAGGTGCAACCCGTCCGACTTGTACAAGTCCCACCTTCCCCAGAAGCAGGCCCAGTGATCCAGGAAACTAAAGCCCTCCCTCCTGCACCAACTGATTAGCGACGCATTCATCTGCTCTATCCTTCTATTCCTATACTCACTAGCACGTGGCACCGGGGGTAATCCAGAGATTACAACCTTTGAGGTCCAACTCTTTAATCTGCTACCTAGCTCCCTAAATTCTTGCTGCAGGACCTCATCCCTCTTCCTACCTATGTCGTTGGTCCCAATGTGAACCACGACCTCTGCCTGTTCACCCTCCCCCCTTCAGATTGCCCTGCAGCCGTTCAGTGACATCCTTGACCCTGGCACCAGGGAGGCAACAAACCATCCTGGAGTCACGTCTACGGCCACAGAAACGCCTATCTGTTCCCCTTACGATAGAATCCCCTACCACTGTCGCTCTCCCACTCTTTTTCCTCCCTTCCTGAGCAGCAGAAGCACCCCTGGTGCCAGGAAGTTGGCTGCTGCTGCCTTCCCCTGGTAAGTCATCCCCCTCAACAGTATCCAAATCGGTATACCTGTTTGAGAGGGGGATGGCCACAGGGGTCCCCTGCACTACCTGCCTGCTTCTACTGCTCCGCCTGATGGTCACCCATTTCCCTTCTGCCTGTGCAGCCCTTACCTGCGGTGTGACGAACTCACTAAACGTGCTATCCACGACCTTCTCAGCATCGCGAATGCTCCAAAACTCATCCATCCACAGCTCCAGCGCCTCAATGCGGTCTGCTAGTAGCTGCAGCTGGATACATTTCCGGCACACATGGTCGTCAGGGACACCGGCAGCATCCCTGAATTCCCACAAAGCGCAGGTGGAGCATAACACGGGGCTGGGCTGTCCTGACATGACTTACCCTTTAATTAATTTTAAAGTGGCCGCCTTGTACCTCACGCAGGTCCGCTCTCGCTCCTCACTGCACTCCCAGGTCAGCCGCTGTGGTCGGGCCTCACCTCGCTCCTCCTTTTAAAGTCGCCTTTTGAGTACATAATTGTGGCTGACACTCCAGTGTACTGCTGAGTGCTGCATTGCCACAGGTGCATCCTTCTGGATGAGACTTTGAGCTGAGGCCTGTCTACCTTCCAACCCCTTTCACCTGATTCTTCAGCAGGTTGAATGCAAAATTGCTCTGACCGCAGCCCACCCTTTAACCAGTCTGTAGTGTTGCTGCATGGCTTTGCCACAGGAGAGTGACTAGTAGGAATAACAGCTGGTAAAATAAGGATGGATAAAGAATATCATCTGTTTCATATTACAGGAAGTACTTTTCACCTCCTCCTTGTGCTGCTTGCTGTCATGGTAATTCTCATTGTATCTGTCTGCATCTACCTCTTCATGAAGCGGAGGAGGAGAAAGGAGAGAGAGCGCATGCCTCCGAGCGAGCATGTCAACAATCAGCGAGTGACCCTCAACCTCATCCAAAACCTGCCCAAACCCTGCAGCATCGACGGGGATCCAGAGTACGGGTACAAAACCCTCTGTGCTGACAAAGGGTCAATCTGCATGGTAAAGCACCTCGCAATGGAACAAGACCTGGGGCTTAACCTGCCAGATGTGGAAAAGGATGTTGAAGCCCTGATGGGAAACGGGGCCATCTCTAAGCTGCTGAACCTTGAGAAAATGGATAAAACAAACAGAGAAAGAGAGAAGCTTAACTGCCTGGATGAGGGAAAGGAGTTAAGGCATTGATCCTGAGCAGCTGATATTGGTGCCACATCAACTCCTTTAGAGGAGCAAAGTGGGATTTCCCCGAGCTTAACATTCTGAATCAGGTGGTTTAATTTCTTCCATCTGATCCCATAACCAATTCATAAAGGGTTTTCCTCTTACAGGGTAATAACCTGCACTGATCTTGAGGTGATCACTACTTTGGGGCTCAGAATTCATGTTTATTTACCCTCCTCCTCAGACATTCGACACTTAGCGTCACAGCTTGTTGTGAGTGAATCTTTCACTGGTATGTAATGAGTCAAAATGAAGAAGCTGGCATTCTGAGCCTTGTGATTAAGTTTTTTAAATTATACATAAATTGTCAGAGGTTTATTGTGTATCCTGTTATTGAAATGGGATTGCAGATGCCGGTTAGGCCAGCAAGCCTCTGCCAACTTCACGGACCAGTGTGAGAGTCATTGAATAAGACCCACTTATTCACATGTACTAACTGGGGGCCCAGTGGTGTGCCCACTCTATTGGCCAGTATAAGCGGTTGCTGTTACGCCTTTGTTAAAAGTAAAGGGCTAGTATGTGTGTGTGTCTGTATTTTTAAAAAGAAAGATGAACTAGATAAATGCCCGTATTCACTGGCATGCTCATGGCACAGGCAAGGCCCTTCATACTTTGACGCGAGGAGTCTCTGGATGAAGATCCACAAGCAATGCCAGGAGGCTCTGGAATGCACTGAATTGTAATTTGCTGTAACGGTGCATCATCAGAGGTGACACTAGTAACACTTCCTCTGGGACACTGTTGTGGGTTCACAAGATCAACTTTGTTTATATATTTCTGTATAATATGTAATATTTTGTCTTTGTTTTTACACTGCAATGTAATGTTTAACTAAGGGACTCCGATCAACTGTATATAATTCCCTTTAACAATATGTTAGCTACAGCCTGAGTCTGTATCTTTGTATATACTGTTTGCATGTACAGAGCGTGGGCAAACGCAATGACGTCACGCCGTTCACCACGTGATCCCCACCGGCGGGAAAAACGTGATGACGTCATGACACCAGCCACGGGACCGCCCAAGCAGTCCTCGTGGAGCCTCCGAACTGAGTAGACCTGTATTCGTAGTTCTCGTGCATTTGTTTGTTAAACTCAGTTTGTTTTACATTAAACATTGCTTGTTTGATCGCCTGAGTCGACCTCAGTCTCTTGATAGGAACTAGACATTCCTACAATCTCTTCTAAAACCTGCAGGCAGTTATCGCTCAGATTACAGAGCTGGGACACTGAGGGCATTCAATTAATTGCAATAGGTTAGTGGAGCTGGTGTCTGATATGAGCACCTTCATTATTACAAGAGCACAAATAGGGGAGACACTTCTTGACAATGTATTCCCAAGAGGGAAAGAATTATGTTCATGTTTCAACATGATTGGATTTCAAATGTTGGAAGGAAAACTCTCTCCTGAACCAACACTGAATTGCTGCTTCTCCTTTTGCTCGAATGTCCTTTGCAGAGAGAGACAGCGAAACAGAGAGAGGCACAGGGGGGAAACACACAGAGAGAGAGAGAGTGAGACAGGGACAGAGGGAGATAGAGAAACAGAGAGGGTGAGAGAGAGAAACAGGGAGGGAGGGACAGAGAAAAAGACAGCAAGAGGGAGGGGTGAGGGTCCAGGTGTGTGCAGTCCATTCTCGGGGACTGAGCCGGTGGCCGCACTTTGGAACAACATAGGTGGAGGTGCAGCACATGGACAATGGCCACTGGAAGGAGGCTAAAGCAAACAATTTAGACCAGCGTGACATTTTTTTTGAAAATTGTTTAAAGTCGGAAAAAAAATACAGGAAAGTGATGATGGATGTCCTGCGGTAAGTTCCAGATATTGTCCCCTTTTTGAAAGAGTATCACTTATTTAAATCATGTTGAGGGGAAAAAAATTGTGCCCCTGTTTGTACCTGAGTCTGAGAGACCAGCAGCAGAAAAAGAGGAAACAACTTCTAAAATTGATCCCAACTCACCACCATGACTGGAGCTAGATAACCTCAGCCTTCTAAGGAAGCTTAACCACTTTGAGCTTCGTTTAGAGTTTATTTTATTTTATTTTTTGTTGTATGTTTAACAGCATTGAAGAGGGAAAGAAAATCTTGGAGCAACTTCTTCTGTAAAAGCTGCAACGAGACTTGAAAGAATTAAGATTTTTAATGAACTTGGCAAAAAGAGAGTGTTAAAAATCACTAACTCACCCTTAGTTGCGAATATGATTTTGGAAGAAACAAGCAAATCAATTTTCCCCTCATCTAAAACAAGTTTCAACCAGGTCTTGAAGTCCAAACACTTTCAGAGGCTCTGAATTGCTTAAAATGTTTAAAAATGGAAATCTCAGTATTTGATTTAGAACAATCAACTGAAGTGAGTAGCTTTACACAAACATGCAACCATGCTGTTGAGGGAAGAATTTGGAGCAGTTACATATTTTAAAAATTCAATAAAAAGTATCAGACATTTAGGAAGAGAAGCAAAAGGGGAAAAAACCACAAACCATTTTATTTTGTCTGTCGTTCTATAGTCCGAGCAAGTTCCAGGAATAATGTAAATATAGATTTCCTCTTCAATGTTTAGTGGAGTGTTAATAGAAACAAGAATTATGTAATGATGTATAAAAATTGCAGCAAGCTACTTAAGAAACCACTGTAGAGAAAAATATTAAACTACAATTTTGATTTGGCATAAATGTTTGAAATAGGAGATTAAAAATAGAGTACAATGAAGTTTGTTTCCTGCTATTTAATTGCAAAATAACAAATAATTCAACACTTTGTGATAAGAGCAGGGATTAATATTGGAGAATGTTTGAGAGAAAAACATTAGAAGTGAAATTTGTAAATTAACATTTTACATCAACATATTAAACATTTCTAGGTCAGTCTGATTTTCCTCTGGACAGTGTAAGGGGTTTTAGATCGCAAAGGTTTCTCTCTCTCGAGGCCTCTCTCTCTTGCACAGTAAACCGTGAGTGGTTCGACCCACTCGCCCCTTAGATTCTGTACTCTGGACTTTGGGGCAGGAACTACAATGTAGAGAAAACTCGTATAGACCAAGTTTGATGAAACAAAATGAAATGTTATTGCATATGGTGAAACAAATCAAATGCAAGCAAATAAGAGGGTACATGGGAGGGAAAAACACAAACAAATCATAACGACACAAAACTAACTAAGGCAAATACAGGCATATTATACTCTACAAAGATCATCATGAAATGGGGAAACACACGGAACATCGAGGGACAACAACTCGTTAATTATACCCTTAAATGTCCACCCCCTTCAACCTATCTAGATCTGATTATGAAGGGCCAGAAACATGCTCACCAATACAACTAGGAAGTGTAAAGTTTTGAAACAGGTCTGCATTTTGATCCCTTCAGGCATCCTGTCTCCTCGTGGATAGTGGAGCCCCAGCGAGCTGCACCACACCTCTCTCCTGAGGTGGGGGGTCGGGGACGGCTGGACACCGGCTGGCCTGGACGTCGGCGGGGTCGGGGATCGTCTGCTCGACCCCAGTCAGAGGAGCCTCGGACTGGCTTTCATATAGGTTTCTTTAGTTTTTTGTTGTCTCTTCTCCTGTGCCAGAGTGGGTCGATGGCCTCCCGTTTCGTCAACGGCCTGGGGTTGGTTGATGATCTCCCGATGTTTTACCCCGGGGCGGGTCGCCAGCTCGAACCATCTTCCCCTTCTTCAAGCGACGATGCCACCGAATATGTTGGTAGCACCACGATGACTGCTTTCTTCTTCCTCTCCAATGATGGAGAGGAGCCACGTTGATCATCTCCCAAAGCAGCTCCCCTTTACCCAGCTCAAAGGTTGAACAAGCTGGAAAGGCTGAAAAGCCAAATTCCTACCTGGGTGTCTCCCAATTATAGTTCTCAGGAGAAGCCTCTTTCTCCCGCCCAAATCAGGTTAGTCTTTGTTTAACTTTTGGCGGGCTTGTTGCACAACGGGGTAGTTATATTTTAAAATACTTTGGGATGGCCGGTAAAGGGCCATCTCTGGTCTGGAATGACCTTCATTGTTTTTAATGTCCTGGTGATGTCCTTAACGGGTCCTTGATGCTCTTATGAATATGAAAATGTTCCCTTTTGTCTGGGTAAACATTTAGATGGCCTTTATCTACAGGCCAATCTTGACTGGATCTGCATCCAATCTATATGTATATGTGGGTGTCTGGTTTCGTTCTCAGAAACGGCTTCCAGAACTTACTGTGGGCTGAATCCACAAAGCTGTCGGAGGACTGCAGGAACCATTTTAAAGTGTCCCAATAAGTTGGTCATGGGGTCTGGTGGCCATTTTGAATGCCCCTTTTCCCTAGGCTTCTTTTAAAAGTCTTTAAAATCATGGCCTCTTCTGCCATTCGACCCTTTATCATAAAGTTCAATTTTGCAAATCCTACAACAGGAGAACCAGAATAATTTTATGTTAAATAATAGCTTTTCCTGCTTGTTTTTAATTCAGTAACACAAATTGTGTTATGTATTTTTCTGCACTTGGGAGGAAGTGCTGCATTTCTGACATGTCACATGGGGGTGTGTTGGTTCAACAAGACCACATTTATTAATGGAAGTGATTGAAGTTAAAAATATGTATACCCATTTTTGTTCAATTTTTTAATACTGTGAACTAAAGAAGTAGAGCACTTTATATTGGTTGGTCTTCCGGTTGCATTGTGATTAATATTCTGATTACATATCAGGATGTACAGCCCGTCAGCGCCATAGGAAAGCTGCTGCTTGTGCTGCCATTGGTATAGTGACGTGAGGGATGGGCTAATGTGGAAAAGTTTAAAATTAATACAAATTGCACTAATAGATATGCCTCAGTCAGCTCACCTTGGGCTTTTGGTCGATCACTCAGCTAGCGTTTCTGAAGTGTTTATGCAGTTCGTTGATATGCCTGTCATTTCTGACAAGTAATTTAAAAAAAAGTTTGTACATGACAAACTAAAAGCTTTTAATTAATTCTACTGTAAACAAACTTGCAGGATGGGCATGGAAATGACAAATTAATTTCAATATAGCCAAGTGTGAGGTGGTGCATTTTGGTAGGTGGAAAAGGCTACCTACTCCTTGGAAAATAAGAATCTAAATGGTGTAAAGGGATCTAGGGGTATAGATTCACAAATCATTAAAAGTAGCAATGCAGGTTAAATAAGTCATAAAAGTGCAACTAAAGCACAGGGTCATTTCTAGAAGAGTAGAATTCAAAAGCAGTGAAGTTACATTAAATTTGTATAGAACCTTGCCTGATTGTCTCATGATTTGAAATGGCAGGGTGGCAATATGGCATTACTGTATAGAAGTGGTTGATGTCGTAAAAGTTGCCCACGGACGAAAAGGTCACACTCAAGGAGGTCGTGGCCCGATCAGTACAAAGAAAAAGAGGGAACATTGGCCAGAAGCAGACTCTCAAATGGTGCTACGACTTGGGGAAATGGTGATCTAAAAATGACCCTGGGGACAACTTGACAGCAGTGGCTGTACATGACTAGAAAATCCAGGTAACTGCGCTGATGGGAAAATACAAACTTTATTATAACATTTTTAAAAAGTGTTACATACACAACTTCTCAGAAGTTTTCAAATAGTTAAAGCAATCTGTTTCCAGATGCACCATCATTGTAAAGACTAAACATTTTGTTTTCTCCAATGCACCGTACATGGCAGCATACAATGGCTGGGCTTCATCAGTGCCGAATGACAGTTGAACAAAGAACCAGCCTTTGCCAAAAGAGAAACATTTATTGATTAAAAATACAAAGAATCAAAAAGGCAAGACACGTTAAAAATAAATTAAATGCACACAGCAGGATTTTCAATAGATGCAGCGAGGCTGAATACACTCAGCCGCACATTTCCACAGCAGATGTTCTTTGTTCAGCACAGCGTTGCACTTGGAGCATCAGCAATGGCCACCTTCAGCCATCCTAGTCACACACTCAGTCACCTGAAAAAGAACACCCGGTTTAGCAAGAGTTTGGGTCAAAAAGTGCCCACCACCCACAAACGACAGCACAACCTACTGAGGAGACAATTCACAGTGTCATTAATGCACTAGAATGACAAGGTGCAACGTCAGAAATCCCAAAGCAGAATAAACTGCCAGGGGAAGCACAGCTTAGCTGGATTCCAGCTCTCCCAACAGACACACAGGTCATTGAATGCTGATCAGAGGAATTTTTAAAAATTTGTTCCAGGGATGTGGGCGTCGCTGGCAAGGCCAGCATTTATTGCCCATCCCTAATTGCCCGAGAAGGTGGTGGAGAGCGGCCTTCTTGAACCACTGCAGTCCACTGAAGGTGCTCCCACAGTGCTGTTAGAGAGAGTTGCAGGATTTTGACCCAGTGACGATGAAGGATCAGTGATATACTTCCAAGTCAGGATGGTGTGAGACTTGGAGGTGGTGTTTCCATGCGCCTGCTGCCCTTGTCCTTCTAGGTGGAAGAGATCATGGGTTTGGGAGGTGCTGCTGCTGAAGCCATGGCGAGTTGCTGCAGCGCATCTTGTAGATGGTACACACTGCAGCCACGGTACGCCGGTGGTGGAGGGAGTGAATGTTTAAGGTGATGGACGGGGAGCCAATCAAGCGGGCTGCTTTGTCCTGGATGGTGTTGAGCTTAGTGTTGTTGGAGCTGCACTCATCCAGGCAAGTGGAGTGTATTCCATCACACTCCTGACTTGTGCCTTGTAGATGGTGGACAGACTGGGGAGTCAGGAGGAGAGACACTTGCCACAGAATACCTAGCCTCTGACCTGCTCTTGTTGCCACAGTATTTATGTGGCTGGTCCAGTTAAGTTTCTGGCCAATGGTGACCCTCAGGATGTTGATGGTGGGGGAATTTGGCAATGGTAATGCCATTGAATGTTAAGGGGTGGTGGTTAGACCCTTGCTTGTTGGAGAGTCATTGCCTGGCACTTCTGTGGCATGAATGTTACTGGCTACATCTCAGCCCAAGCCTGAACGTCATCCAGGTCTTGTTGCATACAGGCATGGACTGGTTCATTATCTGAGGAGTTGTGAATGGCGCTGAACACTGCAGTCATCACCGAACATCCCCAGTTCTGACCTTATGTTGGAGGGAAGGTCATTGATGAAGCAGCTGAAGATGGTTGGGCCTAAGACACTGCCCTGAGGAACTCCTGCAGCGATGTCCTGGGGCTGTGATGATTGACCTTCAACCACCACAACCATCTTCCTTTGTGCTAGGTATGACTCCAGCCAGTGGAGAGTTTCCCCTGATTCCCATTGACTTCAGTTTTACTAGGGCTCCTTGATGCCACACTCGGTCAAATGCTGCCTTGATGTCAAGGGCAGTCACTCTCACCTCTGGAATTCAGCCCCTCTGTCCATGTTTGGACCTAGGCTGTAATGAGGTCTGGAGCAGAGTGGTCTGGTTCCACCCCTGAAACTACAGGCCAATTGAAAAAACCCTTGCTGTCACACAAGCTAGCTCACAGATGGAACTTGTATGGGTCAGCTGCTCAACGAGCAAGGAGGCTGGGTACAGGACTTGTACTGCAACACAATAGTTAGTCATTAGGTCACAGCTTGTACTGTTGTCAAACCTCAGTGACAAGCACATAAATACCACAAACTCTCATTTGTGCCCCACTGTACACAATCACTAGCAGCCAGTTTCTGCAACACAGGGCATGAACCATTTGAATTCGACATACCTTACTGGCAAAGCGCAAGGAATTGAGTGACTCGCTGAAGTCCTCTTCTAGGGGAGAGATATTCACAAACATCAGCCTGCAAGGAAAAGGTTTCCAATTTTAAAAAAACTTCACAAATTAGATAAATGGAACATCATTGTACCGACTGGAGGAGAAAGCAGCTTACATCTTTGAATTGCCTCCTAAACTGTTCTGCAGCAGGTAAGTTAGCTTGCTGTCCCGGTAGGGGATGTGTGATTCCTGGAAAAAACAAAGGGAACTCCTGTGACAAGAGACGAATAGTAAAATAGCTCCACCCACCAGCACTGTCCCACTCCAGAGACAGGAGCCCATAAATCTAGGCCGACACTCCCAGTGCAGTACTGAGGGAATGCTGCACTGTCAGAGGTGCCGTCTTTCGGATGAGATGTTAAACCGAGGCCCCGGTCTGTCCCCTCAGGTGGATGCAAGAGATCCCATGGTACTATTTCGACAAGCAAGGGAGTTCTCCCTGGTGTCCTGGCCAATATTTATCCCTCAACCAACATCACAAACAGATCTGATCATCACATGGCTGTGGGAGCTTGCTGTATGCTAATTGGCTGCTGTGTTTTATACATTAAAACAATGACTACATTTCAAAAAAGTACTTCATTGGCTGGAAGGCACTTTGGGACATCCCAAAGTCATGAAAGGCACTAGCAAATCTGTGTGTACTGAGTTTCCACACACAGCTATTACTGCAGTGGACCCTATAAAACAACATGTCCCTCACATCTTACCAATAGGAACAGCAAATTTTGCAGGGAAAGAAATAGAAACATAGAAGATAGGAGCAGGAGTAGGCCATTCGGCTGCTCGAGCCTGCTCTGCCATTCAATGCGATCATGGCTGATCATCCAAATTCAGTACCCGGTCCCTGCTTTCTCCCCATATCCCTTTAGCCTGGAGAAATATATCCAACTCCTTCTTGAATATATTTAATGAATTGACCTCTACTGCCTTCTGTGGTAGAGAATTCCAGAGGTTCACCACTCTCTGGGTGAAGAAATTCCTCCTAATTTCTGTCCTAAATGTCCTACCCCTTATCCTTAGACTGTGACCCCGGGTTCTGGACTCCCCGACCATCGGGAACATCCTTCCTGCATCTAGTCCGGTTAGAATTTTATAAGTTTCAATGACATCCCCTCATTCTTCTAAACTCCAGCGAGTACAAGCCCAATCGATCCAATCTCTCCTCATGTGTCATTCCTGCCATCCCAGGTATCAGCCTGGTGAATCTTTGCTGAACTCCTTCCATGGCAAGAACATCCTTCCTCAGATAAGGCGACCAAAACTGCACACAATACTAAAGATGTGGTCTCACCAAGGCCCTGTACAACTGCAGCAAGACATCCTTGTTCCTGTACTCAAACCCTCTCGCTACGAAGAGGGCCAACATACCATTTGCCTTCTTAACCGCCCGCTGCACCTGCATGCTTACCTTCAGCGACTGGTGGACAAGGACACCCAGGTCTCGTTGCACTTCCCCACCTTCTCCCAATCTATTGCCATTCAGATAATAATCTGCCTTGCTGTTTTTGCTACCAAAGTGGATAACCTCACATTTATCCACATTATATTGCATCTGCCATGCTTCTGCCCAATCACCCAACCTGTTCAAATCATCCTGGAGTTTCTCGGCAGCCTCCTCACAGCACACACGCCCACCCAGCTTTGTCTCGTCTGCAAATTTGGAGTCATTACATCTAGTTCCCTTGTCTAGATTATTAATATATATTGTGAATAGCTGGGGTCCAAGGACTGATCCCTGCGGTACCCCACTAGTCACTGCCTGCCACTCGGAAAAAGACCCGTTTATTCCAAATGTGTGGGGACTAACCTTTCACGCCTTATCGAATATACAATTTAATCTTGCCAATATCCAATTAGTTCCTGCTGTATAGTTAGTTCAAATAGGACTGGTTTCCCTCTCCCCACTCTCGAACAATACAGCAGAGCACTGCCACTAACCAGAACCAGAGTGGTCTTTTAAACAGCCCACACTGAGAATGATCCACATCTCTGCACACCTGCATCAGTTTGTTCCACAGACAAAACAGAATCAGCAGTAGGCACCCCCCCGGCCCCCCACATCCCACCTACTGCCCCAAAGTGACAGTATTTAAAACCCCCGTTGAGACAGTACAAAGTAGCAGTGTTTAAATAAAACACACAAGGGCTAACATACTTTGCACAGCTGTGGCTGACCAGCACCGAATATTCACACAGGGAAAATGGATAAAGGCCGACACTGAACTATTTGAGCCATTACAGAAGCAAAACACTGCGGCTGCTGGAAATCTGAAATAAAAACAAAATGCTGGAAATACGCAGGTCAGGCAGCATCCGTGGAGAGAAACAGTTAACGTTTCAGGTCGATGACCCTTTGTCAGAACTGGAAAAAGTTGCAGGTGTAACAGGTTTTTAAGCAAGTGTAGGAGCAGGGAAAGGGGGGGAGGGGAGGGAGAAGAAAAAAGGGAAGGTCTGTGATAGGATGGAAGGCAGGAGAGATTAAGAGACAAAAGGGATGATGGTGCAAGGCAAAAGGAGATGGTAATGGGACAAGAAACAAAAAGGAGTCTAGATGAAGTGTAAATGGTGATGGCAGGATGATCAACAGCTGCCGGAGAGAAAATAAGATGGGGCAGACGTTATGGTTTGAAATTGTTGAACTTTGTGGAGTCCGGAAGCTGTAAAGTGCCTCATCGAAAGAGGTGCTGTTCCTCGAGCTTCATTGGCACCACGATAGGGTTCCCCTGGTCCTCACCTTACCCACCAGCCTCCACATTCAACGGATCCTCGGTCATTTCCGCCACCTCCAGCATGATCTGCCCACCAAACACATCTTCCCCTCACCTCCCCTTTCAGCATTCCGAAGGGACCGCTCCCTCCGCGACACCCTGGTCCACTCCTATCACCCCCAACACCCGGCACCTTCCCGTGCAAGCCCAGGAGCTGCAACACCTGCCCTTTTACCTCCTCCCTGCCCACTGTCCGGGGCCCCAAACACTTTCCAGGAGGAACAGCGATTTACTTGCACTTCTTGCAATTTAGTATACTATAATCACTTCACGATGTGGTCTCCTCTACATTGGGGAGACCAAACGCAGATTGTTTGACCGCTTTGCCTTGCACCATCATCCCGTTTGTCTCTTAATCTCTCCTGCCTTCCATCCTATCAGACCATCCCTTTTGTTCTTTCCTCCCCTCACTTAAAAACCTGTTACATCGCCAACTTTTTCCCCAGTTCTGGCGAAGGGTCATCGACCTGAAACATTAACCGTTTCTCTCTCTACAGATGCTGAGTATCTCCAGAATTTTCCGTTTTTACTCAAGCTATTGGTGGGTGGGGTACAAATGGAATGCTCAAGATCTGTGGTGGGACTGAGGGCGCATGGGGAGAAAGAGCAAGGAACAGAAACAGCTTCTATTTTAACCTGATGTAAATGGAGTGTAAAAATTAGATAGGGTGTAAATGGGGTATGGAGCCGAACCAGTCCCGTTTCCAAAGGCTTTAACCTCCTATACTGGATCTTACCTTGTTTGACAGCGACAGGATTACACGGCCAAGCTGGGAAAGGCTCCTGTTAATTGACACCCGCTGACGATCACCCCTCGAGTGAGATTTATCGATCCGCTCACTGCCTGCCAGGTCCACCAGACACAGGGTCGCTGAACCCATTGGGGGAAAACCAACATCAGCATTAGCAAAAAAGCAAGGTTACCGCACAGGGCTGAAAACATTAAAACCTGCTGGAGGAGGCAGGTCTCGAATCAGAAAGGTTGACAGGGACCACGTTCCATGTTTGACAGCAACACAAAATGCCACAATCTTGGTAGCAAACGCATCAATAACCAAATGCCTCATGGAGAGGGTGGTAGTCATTCTTTTGGACAGCAAACAGCATTGTCGCATTTTTGAAAATAGTGCTGTTTCTCAAACCAATACAAGAGGCGTGGGAGAGAATGGTTTCCAGAGTGGAGGGAGAAAGGGAAGGAGCAGGATCTTTAGGAGGTGCTAGAAAGTAGAGGGGGGGGGGGAAATCAGGTGGAACTGTGGAGGGAGGGAGTGTCTGGCCATTGTGTAGCAGTGGGCAGCTACAAACAGGCCAACAGCAACAAGCCGCAGCTACCTGTCCCTTTACGCACACAATCGGAGTAGGGAGGGACGAGCTACAAGCTCCAGTTCAAAGCTAGCAGACTGAAGGGATGAAAGCCTCCTTCCTACGCAGGGCGACTCTGGCAGTTAGTCTCACGCTAATCTCAGATCCAGCAGGATGGTTGACGTGGGAATCGGGAAAGTGTCACATTGGTGCACAGTTGGGATTGTTAAGGTTGGGGTGGTGCCGTATTGTTGGGATGAACTAGAGGGAGCTGCTGCATCTGGTTACACGACACTGAATCTGGGGGAGAGAAGTGCTGTCTGATGTGCAAAGTGTACTACTCCCCCATTATTTGCCTCAGGCTCTTGTTGCAACGTACGGCAGGGATTCTGCCAGTTCATTCAGGTTACACACCTAGTGTCAGCTTCGAGTCTCACAGCGATGGGAAGTCAGAGGGGTCTGATTTGTCTTTTCAAAGTAGCACGACTACCCCCAGGGGCTGTGCACAAGTAAATGGGGCCTTTTGTTGGGCACCATGGGTCAGTGCTGCCCTTACAGCAACACATAGGAGCTGGGTTAGCAGCTTGGACAAGACACAAGTGGCTGTGCGCTCATTGGGTGCTGCAAATAGAACCTCTTGTAGATTGTCTAATTCCAGTGTAAAGAGGGGCAGCAGTGTTAACCCACTGCTTCAGTTCGACAGACAAGCACCACAACCAGCATCGAAGGAGGATTGCAGAAGCCCAAACTCTGCCCGTCGCTAGAGAAGGTCAACGTTGGGACAGATACTCACATGTGTACTGGAGATCACCAGTGGAGTTACTCCTGTCAATCTCCAGCTGGAAGACACTGTGGCTCAGTGAGGAATGATAATTCGCTTCCGTTCTCACCACCGACCGATTGCCTTTTGCGATAGCAATCAAATTGCAAACCTGCGTGGGGAGGACAGAAACAGAGAAACTACACTCAACTGCCGATCCGTGAAGCCAGGCAACTCAACCGATTTGAGCATTTACTCATTGAAATCCCTCTCCCAAAACTGAAGATGCTAAACACAGAATTCAAATTGGAGTTCTGTAAATCGAACCAATGGCGATTTAATAGAGGCACCAAAGGACCAGTGGAACACAGGAGCAGGAACAGCCCATTCAGCCCCTCGAGCCTGCTCTGCCATTCAATGAAATCAGGGCTGATCTGACTTAACGCCATCTACTTTCAATTGATGGCGAGTGGTTATTGAACCAGGAGCAATCTAAATGTAAAACTTGAAGAATGAAAGTGGTGCTAACCTACTAGACGTGGGCACAGAGCACAACATGCCCTGCTCAGTTTCATAGTAAAGAAATTATATTTCTGTTCACAACAAAGAAACGTCAAACTGATTACCCGGCCCTGTTCAAGGAAACAGTGAGCAGTCCCAGCTCTCCTCGCTGGTATGGAACTGTATTAACAAACCAGCAAACAAGCATTCTTTTCACTCATGAACAGTTTGAGTTGTAAACACAAGTACACAAACGTTACCCACCTCCTCCGCTGTGGCGACGGGGATATATTGGAGGTTTGTTACGTACAGCTTTTCACATTTAGCGCCGAGCCATTTGATCTCGTACTCGACATTGTTCTCTGGTTTTGTCACAAGCAGGTCACGAAGGGTCTCATTGTAGATCTCCAAAAAGCTGGCAGTGAATTTATACTGAAACAGATGCAAAAAAAGTGCTCACAGATTATTGCAAAACAGCCAATGGCATTAACTGACTCAAAGCAATTATTCAAGTACAGTACTTGGCTAGACAGAAAAAGAGCACAAATTAAAAGCCACACTATCAACTTTTGCACTGTTGAATCAAAGTCTGGTGGCACCAGGTCATGCTTTGTGAAGTAGAATCATGAAACCCCCCCCAAGCCATGTTTTCTGTACTTTTAAAGCACTTTCCATTATTGAAATACAAGTAATTGGTAGAAGGATTAGAGGGGCGTTGTGGAGAACTGTTTTCACCGAGGGTGGTGGGGGTCTGGAGCTCACTGCCTGAAAGGGTGGTAGAGGCAGAAACCCTCACTGCATTTAAACAGTACTTGGATATGCACTTGAAGTGCTGTAGCCGACAGGGCTACGGACCAAGAGCTGGAAAGCGGGATTAGGTTGGATAGCTCTTTCAGCCAGCGCAGGCACAATGGGCTGAATGACCTCCTCCTCCTAGTATCCCTCCCCATGTCTTAGGCACATTGCCATACAAATTCAAAGAACTTTTGAAGTGTAGTCACTAATGTAGAAAAGTAGGTCATTGGCTGTGAAGTGCTTTTGAGACATCCAGAGGTGCTGAAAGGCACTATAGAAATGCAAGTTCTTCTACAGCTTCACTATTGCAAAGAAATCAGCCACATAGGCTAGATCTGAAAAGCCTGAACACTGGCCAGTTGGCCAATAGTACAGATGCTACGACTGGGCTCTGGACTGGAGCAAAGAAGAAAAATGTGATATTCAGCTGCTGTCCAAATCCTGTGTCTAAAGGCACAGTAGAAATAACCGCTTGATGAAGTACCAGAGAACAGCGGGTATCTAAAATCGAGGTTGAGTCAGTGCCTACAGGAGAGCGGGTGGTGTGTGACGTATGCCACTTCCTGCAGTAACTCACTGTCCATCCCGTGGCCTTCAATTCCTGTGCAGTTAAGATCTGATCAACGGCCCGCGGAATCATCCCCTTGGTCTTTGATGTCACGTCATCGGGTCCTTCCATAGTAAAGGTCTTCCCACTGCCCGTTTGTCCATAAGCAAAAATGCACACGTTGTATCCATCCAAGGCAGACTGGGAAGAGGGGAAGACAGACAGGCAGAGTTACTCCACATCGCATAACTCCCTCGATTCAGACTGCCCGCATCGTCACTTTGGGCACATGACTCTGGGCCGAGCCTTGGGACCCTTCAAGATCCCAAAACAGTTGCACTACTTACCACCTGCCCCCACCCCTCGTGTTCCACAAGGATCAGTGCTGGGACCGCTGCTGTTCACAGTTTATATTAACGATTTAGAAATCAAAAACACAATTTCTAAGTTTGTGGATGACACCAAATTTGGGGGATGGGGGATAGTCAATACTGAGGAGGACTACAACAAGTTACAGGAGGACATTAATAAACTTGCAGAATGGGCATATAATTGGCAAATGAAGTTCAACACAGATAAATGGGAGGTATTACATTTTGGTAGGAAGAATAGGGAGGTCACTTATCACTTGGAGGGTGCGAGACTAGGTGGGGTAGAGGAACAAAGGGATCTCGGAGTACAAATACACAAATCACTAAAAGTTGTGACGTAGGTTAGCAAGGCCATAAAAAAGCAAACCAAGCACTAGGGTTTATTTCTAGAGGGATAGAATTGAAAAGTAGGGAAGTTATGCTAAACCTGTATCGAGCCTTGGTTAGACCAGAGTATTCCGTACAGTTCTGGTCGCCATATTATAAAAAGGATAGAGGCCCTGGAGAGGGTGCAGAGAAGATTTACAAGGAGGATACCAGAAATGCGAGGGTATACATATCAGGAAAGGATGAGCAGGCTGGGTCTCTTCTCTTGGGGGAAAAACCAGAGGGGAGACCTTTAAAATTATGAAAATTTTTGATAGAGTAGATAGAGAGAATGTTTACATGTGTGGGGAAGAGCAAAACTAGAGGCCATCAATATAAGATAGTCACCAAGAAATCCAATAGGGAATTCAAAAGAAACTTCTTTACCCAAAGCGTGGTGAGAATGTGGAACTTGTTACCACAGGGAGTGGCTGAAGCGAATGGTATTGATGCATTTAAGGGGAGGCTAGACAAGCATGAGGGAGAAGGGAATCGAGGGTTTCGTCGATAGATTTAGATGAGGAAAGACGAGGAGGCTCAAGTGGAGCATAAATGCCGGCATGGACTGGTTGGGCCGAATGGCCTGTTTCTGTGCTGTATATCCTATGCATGTAATCTTACATAACCCCATTACCTCCATTTTCTGCCCGGTCCTTCTCTAAAAGCACCAACTCATTGGATCCAGATCCAGAGGTGCAATGGGCACCATCCATTACTTAGTGAGTGCCTTCACATTCTGTACCATTTAGCACACAAATTGATGCTCTTACCAGCCGGAGCAGGTTTAATACGATAAAAAGATGCCAGAGTCTTAAAATTAGAGCTCGGCTATTTAAGAGTGAAATCTGGAAGCACTTCTTCACACAAAGGGTAGTGGAAACCTAGAAGTCTTTCCACAGGAAGGCTGTGGATGCTGGGGACCATTGAACCTGTCAAGACCCAGATTGACAGCTTTTTATTCATAAGGGAATCCAGGGATACAGGGCAAAGGCAGGTAAACAGGGTTGAAGTACATCAGCCATGATCTAATTGAATGGCAGAATGGGCTCAAGGGGCTGAATGGCCTCCTCCTGCTCTTATGGTAATACTAATAGTGTGGATGGAAAGGTTCCCATGTCCACTAATAATGCTTGCATAAATAACTGAATACAAGAGTTAAAGTTTCATACCAATTAGGCAACAAACCCTGTTCCAGTATAAACACTGACATCTAAAGGATCATTCCACCCAGAAAGATGGAGGCAGTGAGTAGTTTATCAGCAATCTTTAGTGAAACCACCTGCATACTCAGATTGAGGAAGCCTCCTATACAATGCTATCTAAACCATCCAATCATCTCATTACCTGAACCATCCTCCCACTGCCCCCATCATTACCCAGAGCACCCTACCCCCATTACCTGGACCAGTTGGGAGATATCATCAAATACATCTTTCTGACTTGCCATTGGCCGGAAAACACGGTCAAAACTGAAGTCGTATTTCACCTCTCCTTTCCGATCGCGGCCTATGTGAGACTGTAGCCAGGGACAGAGAGGGGGAGAAAAAGTTAAGTTTGTAAACAAGCAAAGGAACTAGATATGCAAGACTTTGTACTGAGCTGGTATAGTGCCCAGGGAGAAGTAGTGGTAGAACTTCAATGGCTCAACATCCCTACTCTGCAGAATTTCACTTCTGAAGTAATTCCCACTGCCACACAATGACTCCATCCAGTAAACATTGGAAGCAGAAAGCAAGCAGAGTGGGCAGCCTGCCTCCAACTCATTGGCCGACAGTGGTGTCATCCAGACACTCGAGTAAGTGGGTAGTGCAGCAACACCATTTCATAGTCCCTATAAAGTCAATCGGGCAACCCTTTCGTTTCCTGCTTTGTGGGAAGAACAGAACGCCCCTGTCCTGTGCCCGAATCTAACAGTCAGTAGCATTGCTGCAGTTGATGTTTATTGCTGGTTACCAGTTTGAAGGATCAGATACAGCGCACAGGTCAATCTTACCTCTTCCATTTTAGTCAAGGTGATCACCTTCTTATTGGGCAAGAACTGAACGTGAAGTTCATTGCCATCTTCTTTCTCAGAGTCCAGAACTGGCCGCATACGGCAGATCACGCGGATGTTACCCTGCAAAGTAACACAGCAGAGGGAAAATTATTGGTTACATATGGGGCAAAGAGAAAGAATTCCTCCGATCATCTACTGCTTGAAGACGAAGCTACGAGCGAAGGAGAAAGCTCTTCATGGCCGAGCAAATGACCAGCTGAGCCACTCAGACCAGCAAGGCCCCAGCTTCACCCACATTCTGGGCTCCGTTAGTCTGTTACTTTAGCTGCAGTAAGTCTGGCCTGTGGCGAAAGACAGACCATGTTTTACTCATTGTTATGTACTCACCCCTGGTGGAAGCACTTGCCTATGGTGCATTGTGACCCGACTGATGCCCCAGAGTTAATTAGCTGGCCTTCAACAGCCATTTAGGCAAGTACCCTAGGTTGACTGTTCAAGGTAACCATTGGAGTCTGCTCCAATCCCTGTACCCCCCCCTACTTTCTTCCTGTAACTCGTGTTGTTCAGTCCTTTGAATTCCTTTAGTACTAACCCTAATGTTTGTGCCTTGTTACCAATTCATTGACCTACTAAATCAAGCCCCGTTAGGAACTTGCCTTTCACATTCTTGGGATGTCCCAAAGCAAGTCAGCCAAAGAATGACAGTGTAGCCACTGTTATAACAATGAGATCAAGGAGTAGTTAACCTGTTTCAGCAATGTTGGTCAGGAGAACTGAATCCCAGCTCCTCTTCAAAAGAGTTGCAAGATTTGTTTTGTCCTGTTCTCTCTCCCTCCCCCAACCCCCACCAGGAGGGCAGGACTTCAGTTTAACATCTCATCCTACAATGCAGTACTGTTTAGATTATGGGCTGAAGTCCTGAAGTGGGCTTAAACTCTCAACCTTCTAATTAAAAGGCACACACACAATTCCAGTAGATACCTTAACCTCAGCTCCAGGTCCTGACTAGTCTCTTCCCTGGTATCTGGTGAATCTAACTCTACCTTACCATTATTCAACATCACTATAGTGGTGTGCCTCAACTGTACAGTATTGTGACTGCAATCCAACCAATGTCTTGTACAGGCACATTATCGCATGCTTTTTGTATTCAATCTCCTCCCCTAAACCAGATGTATTTCCATTTTGCTCTCCTCCCTGCCTTTACACTGAACTGACATTTGCAACACTCCCACTTTAGCAGTCAGCAAGACTCTAATTTACCCATGTCCAACACGCCCAGTATTTGGAGAACAGAAAGGTGCCAGCACAGGTTCCTGGCAATGGCACTGGCTGCCTTGGGCCTTATGTACCTTGAGCTCTTGCACAGTGTTGTGCAGTTTGCGCCTCTCTTGTTCCGTACAGTGCAGCCTATCCTCCAGATCCGCGACCACATCTCGCAGCGACGCGATTGTTGTCTGCTGCTCTTCTATGCACGCAACGTTGTGCGCGAGCTCCTGCTCCTTCAATGTCAGCTTGTTCTGGACAAAGAATGGCAACGTGGCCAGTCAGCACTATTATTTTAGATACCATCTGAAAAGGGGCACGTTTGTAAACATGGCACACAACTAACTAAAACATTTGCCCTAGTAACAGTGTAGAATCAACCTAGTTGGTCAGTCTGGATCATCCCCTCCTAGGTTGTCATCCAAGATTAGGATTAAAGATAACACTAACCAAATCCGTGGCACATAAAGCTGCCAATTCTAATTCAGTCTCCAAAGCCTACTCAGTGACCCCTGAAAATAAATTCCAGAAATACTTCACCTCATCTCCGATCCCTCTGCAGTGCTGAACCACCACGAGAGTTCTTAACACAGACTTCAAGAGTTAGTCAACATTGTACCACTGGACACTTGATCTTATCCAATGCTACATCATCATTTCCAGGTATCCTCATGTGAAAAGGCAAGTTCTTTGGGGGGCAGTTTCAGGTGTGGCAGTGCAGTGCCTCCCTGGTACCTTTCACAGGTGACCAGTGCCCAAGTGGGAGGCTGTGATAGTGAAACAGTGGACCATCACAGCTGAGCTGGAACTAGTTTGGATCACTGACCCGCTGCTTGATTTATCTCCTCTTTAGCCTGATCGACACCTGTGGGCCTGTGAATCTAACCCCTTTAAGTTAAGGCATGCTTTAAAGCCTTTGTGGGGAGCGGGGGGGGGGAGGGGGGGTGGCGGTGGTGGCAATCAAAACATCCAGAAATGTGACGCTACCGCTAAGCTGCGCGGCAGTCTGGAGGTCCCGCACAGGCAGTTTACCGGCTTTTAAATGGGAGAAACCGCGTGAAAATTTAAATGGGATGCGCAGCCACTTAATGGGACCACGCCCGGAAAAAAAATTAGATGGAACACTACTTTTGTTTCCTCAACCTCAGCAGAGAGTCAGATTACTGGTCCTCACTTCAACATGAACAGTTAAGCGTTCTATTGCAGTTTCACTCACCTGCAGGATAGCACCTTCTCGGCACTTGTTCAGCTCCACCTCCGCTGCTCTAAACAGAAGTGGTGAACAGAGTCAGGGTTCCTGAGCTGGGACGGGAGTGGACACACAACTTATTTATATAGCACCTTTAACGTAGCAAACCTCCAAAAAGCACTTTGCAAGAGCGTTATCAGGCAGAATTTGACAGAGTTCCAGGAGATATTAGGGACAGGTGACCAAAAGTTTGGTCAGAGGTAGGTTTTTAAGGAGCATCTTAAGAGGAGAGAGGTGTTTAGGGAGGGAATTCCAGAGCTTAGGACCTAGGCAGCTGAAGGCACAGCCACCAATGGTGGAGCGATTGAAATCAGGGATGCGCAAGAGGCCAGAATTGGAGGAGCACAGACATCAGAGGGTTGTAGGGCTGGAGGTTAGAGAGATAGGGAGGGTTGTGGGGCTGGAGGAGGTTAGAGATAGGGAGGGTTGTAGGGGGCTGGAGGAGGTTACAGAGATAGGGAGGGTTGTGGGGCTGGAGGAGGTTAGAGATAGGGAGGGTTGTGGGGCTGGAGGAGGTTACAGAGACGGGGAGGGTTGTAGGGCTGGAGGAGGTTACAGAGACAGGGAGCGTTGTGGGGCTGGAGGAGGTTAGAGATAGGGAGGGTTGTGGGGCTGGAGGAGGTTACAGAGACGGGGAGGGTTGTAGGGCTGGAGGAGGTTACAGAGATAGGGAGGGTTGTGGGGCTGGAGGAGGTTAGAGATAGGGAGGGTTGTGGGGCTGGAGGAGGTTAGAGACAGGGAGGGTTGTGGGGCTGGAGGAGGTTACAGAGACGGGGAGGGTTGTAGGGCTGGAGGAGGTTACAGAGATAGGGAGGGTTGTGGGGCTGGAGGAGGTTACAGAGACGGGGAGGGATGAGGCCATCACATTACAGATGCTGACTGAAAGTAAACTGAACCTGATCTCAACACCAATTACAGGAGGAAGTACTGAATTTAACCATTTTAACTGAGCTAATTAGAAAGATGCAGGATTCTCGATTAGAAGCACACAAGCCAGCCAGCATATGAAGTGAAAAGGCAGCTTCCGACATTACGGGCACACATCTGAACCATTACCTGCCTGTCACTACACATTCTGACTGACCTATTTATTCCCAGAGTCTGCCATTTTTATATATTTGTACTGTGATTACTCTGACTGGGTTTCATTTGCCCACTCACTGACCAGTCTGCCAGTCCTAATGTAATGATAGTTGACAGCAGCATTCTCCCCCCGCCTCCACCTCCCTTCCTCAAATCAGAGTGGGCAGGCACAAAACTGGCCAGTTACATTAGGAAGTGTGTCAAAGGTGGGAGTGTGTAGAGGGTAAGGAAGAGTATCAATTGTGCGAGGGAGTCATGGGTAACTAACATGGACAACTATTTTTGCTACGCAGGGAATTTTGTTTTTTTTACAAGTGTTGCTGCTGCAGGCCCAACACAGCAAGCCCTGGTTTAATTCCTGCTATTTATTGTTGCTGCTGCAGGCCCAACACAGCAAGCCCTGGTTTAATTCCTGCTATTTATTACTGATGCAAGCAGTCCAACGATGCAATACAATACAATACTAACTGTAGCTTGTTTTGAAGTTCTTGGATCTGCAAGGCAGCAACAGCCAACTGGTCACCCCTCAGTAACATACTCTCAAGCTGCCTGCTCGCCTCCTCAGAGACCTGTAGCTTGTTGGTGCATTCCGACAACTCTGACTTCACGTACCTCAGCTGCACCTTCACATCACTAAGTTGCCCTTTCAAATCCCGGGCTGGCCGCTTCTTGGAGGCAGCTGTGAAGAGGAGCACAAAACATCAGTTCACCGCTTTTTAAAATGCAACTCATCAGCAGTAAAAGTGTGTTTGTGAACAATGCCTGCAGCTACAAAAAACAAAGCAAGTTTACAAAAATATTACTTTAAAACAGAAAACGCTGGAAAAACTCAGCAGGCCAGGCAACATCCGTGGAGAGAGAGAAACAGTCAACGTTTCGGGTCAAACCCTTCTACAGAACTGAGAGAAAAAGGGCAAGAAATGAAAAATTAAAAGGCAGTTTGGGGGCTGGGAAGTGGGGGAGGGGATGAAAGAAGAGACTAAGATATTCAAGGTGAGATGAGATGGTAATAGGACAGGTCAAGAAACAGACAATGGCTCTAGATGAAGTGTGAAATGCGCTGGCAGAGAGAGAGACAGCTGCCATGTGGGGGAGAGAACAAAAAGGAAAAGGCACAAACTAAAAGTGTGGATAAAATAATAGGGCCCGAGGCTATGATCTGAAATTGTTGAACTCGATAGCGAGCCCGGAAGGCTGTAAAGTGCTTAATCGGAAGATGAGGTGCTGTTCCTCGAGTTTACGCTGAGCTTCCGTGGAACAATGCAAGAGGCCGCAGACAGTGAGGTCTGAGTGGGAGTGGAATGGTGAATTGGAATGACAGGCGACCGGAAGCTCAGGGTCACCCTTACGGACTGAACGGAGGTGTTCCGCAAAGCGGTCACCCAATCTGTGTTTGGTCTCCCCAATGTAGAGGAGACCGCATTGAGCATTGTTACTTTAAAACAATTTGCTGGTATAAAAAGAAGTCAAGTGCCTTTAGACACAAACGACTTGCAGTAATGCAGTGGAGGTTCATGGGCCATGAAACAGGCAACAGTGCCTTTCATCATGTTAAAACATGCTCTACTGAACCGAATAGATGGACACAAACCGACTAGATCTGCAGGGACTTAGAATACATGTTCGTTATAAGCAGGCTGTAGTGAAGATTGTCCCCCCATCCCAACACTTCCTTAGGACAGCACCAATGATGATTAGAGTTAAAATATTAGTTCAACATTAATTGTCTCTAAATATGCTTTTGAATAACATTAGGAGCCATGCTCCTCCCGAGAGGTCAGTCTATTTTCAGGTTGAAGCCCTGTATTGAGAGCATTAGACAGTACTTTACCTGCTGTCTGGATGGATGAAGGTGCAGCCACTGCTGTTACTGGCTTCTTCACTGCTGACTTCACTACAACTAAGAAAATGAAGAGCATTGAAGCGGAATGAACAATTCCCTGGTAGGAAAAGCATGCATCAGGTCTGTAGAGTGACCCAGTGAACAAGTTCCCCCACACAAGTCAGAAAGGCTCATTACCAGCCTGCTGTTTGAACAGATGAAAGATTGTTTTAAAACCCTTTTAGTTGCATTGGAGATTTGATGCCATGTCCTCTGGTTTAAACAGATTATTCCCATCTTCCCCAGTGGGAACGCCAGAGGAAATTAACACATGCACTTACCTTCAGCTAGAGTGGCAGCAGATTTCACAGCTGGACTGCGAGTCCATGCCCCGTTAACGTTTCTCATCAGTCTCTCTGTGGAAGAGGACACGGTGCAGTTTAGAAAGCAGAGCCCTACAGAGATTCATCCATTTATTGTGAAACTAGAAAGCCCAGCAGAGATAGTTCACAGGAACACACGTCGCAAGCGTGTAATCAGGTCAGGGTGATGTCTGCAGTTATGTTAACTTTAAGCAAACACTCCGGAGATAGTGGAAGGGCTTGCCATAATTTTCCAATCTTCCCTAGATGCGGGAGAGGTGCCCGAGGATTGGAAAGTGGCAAATGTGACACCATTGTTCAAGAAAGGGTGTAAGGATAATCCTAGTAACTACTGACTTCAAAACTGCTGACTTCTTCACTACAACTAAGAAAATGAGGAGCATTGAAGAGGAATGAACAATTCCCTGGTAGGAAAAGCATGCATCAGGTCTGTAGAGTGACCCAGTGAACAAGTTCCCCCACACAAGTCAGAAAGGCTCATTACCAGCCTGCTGTTTGAACAGATGAAAGATTGTTTTAAAACCCTGTTAGTTGCATTGGAGATTTGATGCCATGTCCTCTGGTTTAAACAGATTATTCCCATCTTCCCCAGTGGGAACACCAGAGGAAATTAACACATGCACTTACCTTCAGCTAGAGTGGCAGCAGAGTTCACAGCTGGACTGCGAGTCCATGCCCCGTTAACGTTTGTCAGTCTCTCTGTGGAAGAGGACATGGTGCAGTTTAGAAAGCAGAGCCCAACAGAGATTCATCCGAGAGAGCGGAGAGTCAGCGGACCTGTGAGGGAGCACCAGAGGCTTACCAATCCAGGTTCCGGGAGAGGGAAGCAAAAAGTAATCCAAGTGTGACGTCACCAGGAAGCAGATAAGTGATTGGCTGGTGAGTATTTCTTTCTCCTTTACATTACAAGCTTAAATTCTGCGGTTTATATTTTCTTGGGTCTCTGTGGTGTAGTGGAGACAGTTGGTATATAAGCACCCTAGAATATATCTTTAACTGGTGGTATTGAATTAATTTAAAATTAAAGGGGTAAGTCATGCCAGGAGAGCCCAGCCCTGTGTTATGCTCCTCTTGCTCTACGTGGGAATTCAGGGACGCTGCCAGTGTCCCTGACGACCACGTGTGCCAGAAATGCATCCAGCTGCAGCTACTAACAGGCCATATGGAGGCGCTGGAGCTGCGGATGGATGGGTTGTGGAGCATTCACGATGCTGAGAGGGTCATGGATTACACGTTTGATGAGTTGGTCACGCCACAGGGTAGGGCTGCACAAGCAGAAGGGAAATGGGTGACCACCAGGCAGAGCAATAGAAGCAGGCAGGTAGTGCAGGTGACCCCTGTGGCCATCCCCCTTTCAAACAGGTATACCAGGGGTGCTTCTGCTGCTCAGGAAGGGAGGAAAAAGAGTGGGAGAGCAATAGTGGTAGGGGATTCTATCGTAAGGGGAACAGATAGGCATTTGCGGCCGTAGACGCGACTCCAGGATGGTTTGTTGCCTCCCTGGTGCCAGGGTCAAGGATGTCACTGAACGGCTGCAGGACATTCTGAAGGGGGAGGGTGAACAGGCAGAGGTCGTGGTTCACATTGGGACCAACGACAGGTAGGAAGAGGGATGAGGTCCTGCAGCAAGAATTTAGGGAGCTAGGTAGCAGATTAAAAGAGTAGGACCTCAAAGGTTGTAATCTCTGGATTACTCCCAGTGCCACGTGCTAGTGAGTATAGGAATAGGAGAATAGAGCAGATGAATGCGTGGCTAAAGAGTTGGTGCAGGAGGGAGGGCTTTAGTTTCCTGGATCACTGGGCCTGCTTCTGGGGAAGGTGGGACTTGTACAAGTCGGACGGGTTGCACCTGAACTAGAGCAGGACAAATATCCTTGCGGGGAGGTTTGCTAGCACTGTTCGGGGGGGGGGGGGTTTAAACTAAAATGGCAGGGGGTTGGGAACCTGAGCAGGGAGACAGAGGAAAGGAAAACAGGGATAAAAGCAAAAGATAGGAAGGAGAAAACCAAAAGTGGCAGTCAGAGAAATCAACGGTTTAAATCAAAACGTGGCCACAGTAAATAATAATTCTAATAGGTCTAAGAGCGTTAAAAAAAGCTTGAAGGCTTTGTGCCTTAATGCGAGGAGCATTTGTAATAAGGTGGATGAACTGGCTGCGCAAATAGAGGTAAACGAGTATGATTTGGTTGGGATTACGGGAACGTGGCTCAAGGATGGCCAAGGCTGGGAACTCCAGGGGTATTCGATATTCAGGAAAGATAGGCAAAAATGAAAGGGAGGTGGGGTAGCACTACTGGTTAAAGAAGGGATTAATACAATTGTAATGAAGGATATTAGCTATGATGTGGAATCTGTATGGGTAGAATTAAGAAATACTAAGGGGAAAAAAACATTAGTGGGAGTGGTATATAGACCTCCAAACAGTAAGGCGGAGGTTGGGGATGGCATTAAAAGGGAAATTAAAGAAGCGTGCAATAAGGGCACAGCAGTCATCATGGGTGACTTTAATCTACATATAGATTGGGCCAACCAAATTAGTAACAATACTGTGGAGGAGGAATTTCTGGAGTGTTTACGGGATGGTTTCCTGGACCAATATGTCGAGGAACCAACCAGAGATCAGGCCATCTTAGACTGGGTATTATGTAACGAGAAAGGATTAATTAGCAATCTTGTTGTACGAGGCCCCTTGGGTCGGAGCGATCATAATATGATCGCATTCTTCATTAAGATGGAGAATGAAGTAGTTGACTCAGAGACAAGGGTCCTCAATTTAAATAAAGGAAACTACGATGGTCTGAGGAGCGAGTTGGGTAGGATTCATTGGGGAATGGCACTCAAAGGGTTGACAGTGAATAGGCAATGGCAAACATTCAAAGACCGAATGGATGAGCTACTGAATTTGTTCAGCCCAGTTTGGCATAAAAAAAACAAAATTGGTGACTCAACCGTGGCTAACAAGGGAAATTAGGGATAGCATAAGATCCAAGGAGAGGACATATAAATTGGCTAGAAAAGCAATAATCCTGAGGATTGGGAGCAGTTTAGGAGTCAACAAAGGAGGACAAAGGGATTAATTAAGAAAGGGAAAATAGAATATGAGAGTAAGCTAGCAGGGAACATAAAAACTGACTGTAAAAGCTTTTATAGATATGTGAAGAGAAAAAGAATGGTGAAGTCAAGTGTAGGTCCCTTACAGTCAGAATCAAGGGGAATTTATAATGGGAAACAAGGAAATGTCAGACCAACTAAATACATACTTTGGTTCTGTCTTCACAAAGGAGGACACAAATAACCTCCCAGAGATGCCAGGGAACATAGGGTCTAATGAGAGGGAGGAACTGAAAGAAATCAGTATTTGTAGGGAAATGGTGTTAGGAAAATTGATGGGACTGAAGGCCGATAAATCCCCAGGGCCTGATGGTCTACATCCCAGGGTACTTAAGGAAGTGGCCCTAGAGATAGTAGGTGCAGTGCTGGTCATCTTCCAGAACTCGATAGACTCGGGAACAGTACCCATGGATTGGAGGGTAGCTAATGTTACCCCACTATTCAAAAAAGGTGGTAGAGAAAAAGCAGGGAATTATAGACATCGGTAAGCCTGACATCGGTAGTGGGGAAAATGCTAGAGTCTATTATAAAAGATGTAATAGCAGAGCACTTGGAAAGCAGTGACCGGATTGGACAAAGTCAACATGGATTTACAAAAGGTAAATCATGCTTGACTAATCTACTGGAATTTTTTGACGATGTAACTGGTAAAATAGATAAGGGAGAACCAGTGGATGTGGAGTATTTGGACTTTCAGAAGGCTTTCGATAAGGTCCCACATAAGAGATTAGCGTGCAAAATTAAGGCACATGGGATTGGGGGCAAGGTATTGACTTGGATAGAGAACTGGTTGGCAGACAGAAAGCAAAGAGTTGGAATAAACGAGTCGTTTTGAGTGGCAGGCAGTGACTAGTGGGGTACCGCAAGGATCAGTCCTAGGACCCCAGCTGTTCACAATATATATTAATGATCTGGACGAGGGAATTGGATGTAATATCTCCAAATTTGCAGACGACACAAAGCTGGGTGAGAGGGTAGTCTGCGAGGAGGATGTCGTGAAATTCCAGTACGATTTGGACAGGTTGGGTGATTGGGCAGAAACATGGCAAATGCACTATAATGTGGATAAATGTGAGGTTATCCACTTTGGTGGCAAAAACAGGAAGGCACATTATTTGAATGGCAATAGATTGGGAGAAGGTGAAGTGCAAAGAGACCTGGGTGTTATTGTGCGCCAGTCGCTGAAGGTAAGCATGCAGGTGCAGCAGGCGGTTAAGAAGGCAAATGGTATGTTGGCCTTCGTAGCAAGAGGGTGCGAGTACAAGAACAAGGATGTCTTACTGCAGTTGTACAGGGCCTTGGTGAGACCGCACCTTGAGTATTGTGTGCCGTTTTGGTCACTTACCTGAGGAAGGACGTTCTTGCCATGGAGGGAGTGTAGCGAAGATTCACCAGGCTGATACCTGGGATGGCAGGAATGACATATGAGGAGAGATTGTGTCGATTGGGCTTATACTCACTGGAGTTTAGAAGATTGAGAGGGGATCTCATCGAAACCTATAAAATTCTGACAGGTCTGGACAGACTAGATGCAGGAAGGATGTTTCTGATGGCTGGGGAGTCCAGAACCAGGGGTCATCGTCTAAGGATAAGGGGTAAGCCATTTAGGACTGGAATGAGGAGGAATTTCTTCACCCAGAGAGTGGTGAACCTGTGGAATTCTCTGCCACAGAGGGCAGTGGAGGCCAGTTCATTAAATATATTCAAGAATTGGATATATTTCTTGAGGCTAAAGGGATCAAGGGATATGGGGAGAAGGCAGGGACAGGGTCCTGAATTTGGATGATCAGCCATGATCTCATTGAATGGCAGAGCAGGCTCGAAGGGCCTACTCCTGCTCCTATCTTCTATGTTGCTATGTTACAGGCTGGTCAGTTTAACATTAGTGGTGGGAAAAGTTTTAGAAACAATAATCAAGGAAAAAATTAACAGGCACTTGCAGAGTTTTAAGCAAATTAAAAGGAGAGAACACCAGATCGTGTTTGATTAAACTAATTGAATTTTTTGATGAAGTAACAGGGAGGATCGATGAAGGGAATACAATGGATGTTGTCAGCATGGATTTATGGAAGGTGTTTGACAAAATACCACATAGAAGGCTGGTTAACAAAATTGAGGCTCATGTAATAGGTGGGTCAGTGGCAGCTTGGATAAGGAATTGGCTTAAGGACAGAAAACAGCAAGTTGTGGTAAATGGCTGCTTTTCAGACTGGAGGATGGTAGACAGTGGTGTTCTCCAAGGGCTAGTGTTGGGCCACTGCTTTTTTGATATATGTAAATGACATGGATATTGGAATAGAGAGTAGAATTTCTAAATTTTCCAATGACACCAAACTTGGGGGTGTGGCAAACAGTGATGATACCAAATCGACTACGACAGGACAGAAAGGTTAGCAGAATGGGCAGACAAACGGCAGATGGAATTTAATAGAGAAGTGTGAGGTGATGCATTTTGGCAGAAGGAACAGAGAGGGGCAATATACACAATACAGGAGAAACTCTTACCTGAACCTACTCCTGAATTTTGCCAGTTAAGTTTTACTTCATCAGTGGCAGTTCCTCGATCTGTGGCTGTGTAACTGGGGTTCGTGCACTTGTTGCTAAGCAACAGGGATGCTTGGTCTGTGGCCAGAGTCCTGCACATGTTGCTAAGCAACAGGGAAGCCTGGATTTGTTGCTGTGTACGGAGCTCTCGTACTTTTTAAACTATACCTCTCTGTAATCTGGACTTTGATAAACCGGCACCACGCCGGTCCTGTTGGTGCCGGATAAAGAGTTTCCTGTACCACAGTTTTACAGAGTGTGCAGGGACAGAGGGACCTGGGAGTTAATATACATAGGTCCCTGAAGGTGGCAGGACATATTGAGAGAGAGTGGTTAACAAAGCATATGGGATCTTGGGCTTCATAAATAGAGGTATTGAGTACAAAAGTTATGCTGAATCTTTATAAAGCACTGGTCAGGCCACAACTGGGAGTATTGCACACAGTTCTGGTCACCACACTTTCGGAAGGATGTGAAGGCCCTTGAGAGGGTGCAGAGGAGATTTACCAGAGTGGTTCCAGGGATGGGGGATCTTAGCTACAAGGACAGGTTGGAGGAGCTGGATTTGTGTTCATTAGAGCAAAGGAGGTTGAGGGATGATTTGAGAAGTGTACAAGATTATGACAGGTTTGGATAGGCTAGATGGGGAAAGGCTGTTCCCGCTAGTTGATGGTACAAGGACTAGGGGACACAGAGTTAAGGTTTTGGGCAAGAGATACAGGGGGGATGTGAGGAAAAACTTTTTTTATGCAGCGAGTGGCGAGGACCTGGAATTCGCTGCTGACGGAAGTGGCGGAAGCAGAGACACTCGATGTTTTCAAGGGGAGACTGGATAGGCTGTTGAGGGAAATAAACTTGCAGGGCTACGGGGATAGAGCGGGGGAATGGGACTGACTGGATTGCTCTACAGAGAGCTGGCATGGACTCGATGGGCCGAATGGCCTCCTTCTGTGCCAAAGCTCATCCACTGTGCCCCAGGCCAACACAAGCACCCTGTGCTGCACTCGTCAACTTCATTTCCCCACCCCATGACCTAGTCTCATGGTTACACCAAATGAAATGGTCAATTATTGTCAGAATACTCCCTGCTGTAGACCTGAACAGGTTACTGAGTCGAGGCTATTGAACTAAAAATCATTTGACAGAACTGATTCCATCAGTCTAAGCCAGATTCAAAACATGTCTGAGATGAGAGCGTGCAAGCCATTGCATCACCCCATCCAACAAAAATCCTTTCACTCAGCCCCTCTTCCCTGCTCCCAGCCTCTCCCAATAGCACATTATAAGCAGCATTTTCAGGAAGTATTAAGATTAAAAAAAGAGGAAATGCTGAGCGAGAGGGGAAAAGTGGAAACTGAGGGTTAGGATGGGGTTGAAGAGAAAAGTTTATGAAAGAGGGAGACATCAAGGTTGCAGGAACCAGGCAGGGAATCCCAGAAGACAGGAGTGTAGCAACCACCAGTAGAGAGAACTGGAGGGGAGGAGGGCGGCCGGAGACCACACAGCAGGAGGGCCAGCTGGGCCAAGGGTGGAGATCACTGGCGGCAGGGGCGCTGGAGCGAGGCTAGGGAAGGATTTTAAAGCAAGCCGAAAATTTTTACAAACAGTCAACTTGCTGGAAGCTGAGAGGACTGGCCTTTGTGGGCGAGCATGTGGGCTGTGGCATTGTGAATGTTGGAATTTGGAGAGAGGCGAGGAAGGGAGCCTGGCTCAGGAATTCTAGCCATGAATTGGGTGATCCAGCATTAACACACACTAACTTGCCCTTTCTGTAACAGAATTGCCAATGTGTTTTGGGGAGCCCAGGGAAACATCACCCCTTGGCACATGTGCCATGTTCAATGGCAGTCTCATCATTGATATGCACAATGTTCAAAGGGGGAAAACTGTGCACTATTAAGCTGCACCCAGTGGGCTTCACTGCATCTCGTCCCAGCAAGGACTTGGTAGGCCAACAACATGCAACTAAATTAGATTGTAAAAGGAACATGAAAATGATAAAAAACGCTGCGTCGATTGCCAAATCTGAAGCAAACAGATCACATACCTCCCGACCGACTCCTCGCCCCCATCAACGGACTGTTGGACATCTTGTTATTGGGTGTAGTGTTACAGGCAACATTGCCGCTGCCAAACTTCACAACCATGGCCAGCTAAACCGGGTTTAAAAAATACATCTCATTATCACTGAGTTTACACAAACCTTAACTGGCTTTATTTCAGCACGAGCAACACAAAGCCTAGAACAATAAGGCTTTGCATGGAGGGGATTGAACAACAGGCATCGCAGCTCTAATTCTGCCACGTTCCTCTTCTCCACCCAAACTCAGATTGCTATTCTACACGTTTCCTCCATTCATCTCCACAGTGGAGAGGCGCTCAGGATCACCTCCGTTTCCTTGCGCACTTTTCAATCTTGCTGATGTCTTGTACCATCAGTAGTGTTAACCCTTCACTACACGAGACACATACACAGCTGCAGTATTCGGAGGATTGGCAGATTCTTGCTTCTTACTGCGCAACTCACCCCTCCGTCAGCCGCTTTGCATTTCTTCGTCACGGGCTGCTGCAACTCTGGCATGTTCTCTGGGGACGAGGTCATGGCTGCAGATGCATTCCATTTCCGATCCATTAAAAAGGGAAGCACTGCCAAAAAACAACAGTTTCAGGGTAACCTTCACCCAGTAAACTATGGGGGGGGGGGGGCAGGTCTGGTACACCAGCCAGCTGATTCCCAAGGGCCCAGAAATGATTGATTTCGAGTGTGGGCATTCCAGGTCCTGTTTGAGGAAAGGACTTATTTTGAATGCTTACATTACCACCAGCTGCTAATGTGTTCCCGATATCAGACTCCTGCACCGCTCTTTCCATGCAAAGTATGGATTTTTTTTTTTTTTTTAAAACAATCTAACCACAGTTGTGTGGGCTGATGTTATTGGCGGATAGGATCTTGTGCAGTGACTATTGAAGGTGTGAAGAGTTATGAACCAATATCCAGAAGCTGTTTGATAAATTGCTGGTGTGGATTTGGGAAGTCAGTCACAGAATCATTCATAGAATGGTTACAACACAGGAGGCCATGCCGGCTCTCTGACAGCACTTCACCTAGTCCTACTCCACCGCCCTTTCCCCTATTTTTTTCTCTCAGGTACTTATCCGACTCCCTTTTGAAAGCAATGATTGAATCTGCCTCCACCACCCTTTCAAGCATTGCATTCCAAATCCTAACCACTCTCTGCGTAAAGTTTATTCTTCCGTCACCTTTGGTTCTGCTGCCAATCACCTTAAATCTGTGTCCTCTGGTTCTTGACCCTTCTGCCAATGGGAACAGTTTCACTCTGTCCAGACCCCTCGCGATTTTGAATTCCTCTATCAAATCTCCTCTGCTCGAAGGAGAACAACCCCAGCTTCTCCAGTCTATCCACATAACTGAAGGTCCTCATCCCTGGAACCATTCCCGTAAATCTTTTCAGCACCCCCTCCAAGGCCTTCACATCCTTCTTAAAGTGTGGTGCCCAGAATTGGACACAATACTCCAGTTGGGGCCTAACCAGTGTTTTATACAGGTTCATCATAATTTCCACACTTTTGTACTCCATACCTCTATTTAGGAAGCCCAGGATCCCTTAAGCTTTAATTGTTTTCGCAACCTGCCCTGCCACCTTCAACAACTTGTGCACATATAGCCCCAGGTCTGTTCATGCACCCCCTTTAAGATTGTACCAGTCAGTTTATATTTCCTCTCCTCATTCTTTCTACCAAAATATATCACTTCACACTTTTCTGCATTAAATTTCATCTTCCAGGTGTCCGCCCATTCTACCAACCAGTCTATGTCCTCTTGAAGTCTATCACTATCACAGAATCACAGAGAATCACAGAATCTACAGTGCAGATAGAGGCCATTTCGGCCCATCGAGCCTGCACCGACACATATCCCACCCTATCCCCATAACCCCACGTATTTAATCCCCTAACACTAAGGGTCAATTTATCATAGCCAAATCAACCTAACCTGCACATCTTTGGACTGTGGGAGGAAACCGGAGCACCCGGAGGAAACCCACGCAGACACAGGGAGAATGTGCAAACTCCACACACAGTCGCCCGAGGCCAGATTTGAACCCGGGTCCCTGGCGCTGTGAGGCAACAGTGCTAACCACTATGCCACCGTGCCCCCCCTCACTGTTCCTATTACTTCCAAGTTTTGCGTCATCTGCAACTTTTGAAATTGTGCCCTGTACACCCACATCCAAGTCATTATTATGCATCAAGAAAAGCAGTGGTCCTAGAACCAACCTCAAGGGAACACCACTGTATACCTTCCTCTAGTCTGAAAAACAACCAACCATTCATAGAAACATAGAAGATAGGAGCAGGAGTAGGCCATTCCGCCCCTCGAGCCTGCTCCGCCATTTAATGAGATCATGGCTGATCATCCAAATTCAGTACCCGGTCCCTGCTTTCTCCCCATATCCCTTGATCCCTTTAGCCTCAAGAAATATATCCAACTCCTCCTTGAATATATTTAATGAATTGGCCTCAACTGCCATCTGTGGTAGAGAATTCCACAGGTTCACCACTCTCTGGGTGAAGAAATTCCTCAACTCTGTCCTAAATGGCCTACCCCTTATCCTTAGACTGTGACCCCTGGTTCTGGACACCACCACCATCAGGAACATCCTCCCTGCATCTAGTCTGTCTAGTCCTGTTAGAATTTCATAAGTTTCAATGACATCCCCTCATTCTTCTAAACTCCAGCGAGTATAAGCCCAATCGACCCAATCTCTCCTCATGTCATTCCTGCCATCCCAGATATCAGTCTGGTGAATCTTCGCTGCACTCCCTCCATGGCAAGAACATCCTTCCTCAGATAAGGCAACCAAAACTGCACACAATACTCAAGGTGTGGTCTCACCAAGGCGCTGTACAACTGCAGCAAGACATCTTTGTTCCTGTACTCAAACCCTCTCGCTACGAAGGCCAACATACCATTTGCCTTAACCACCTGCATGCTTACCTTCAGCGACTGGTGCACAATGACACCCAGGTCTCATTGCACTTCCCCTTCTCCCAATCTATTGCCATTCAGATAATAATCTGCCTTCCTGTTTTTGCCACCAAAGTGGATAACCTCGCATTTATCCACATTGGGCAGATGCATGGCAGATGCAGTATAATCACCCAACCTGTCCAAATCATACTGGAGTTTCTTGGCATCCTCACAGCACACACGCCCACCCAGCTTTGTGTCACCTGCAAACTTGGAGATATTACATCTAGTTCCCTCGTCTAGATCATTACTATATATTGTGAATAGCTGGGATCCTAGCACCGATCCCTGTGGTACCCCACTAATCACTGCCTGCCACTCGGAAAAAGACCCATTTATTCCAACTCTTTGCTTCCTGTCTGCCATCCAGTTCTCTATCCAAGTCAGTACCTTGCCCCCAATCCCATGTGCTTTAATTTTACACGCTAATCTCTTATGCGGGACCTTATCAAAAGCCTTCTGAAAGTCCAAATACACCACATCCACTGGTTCTCCCTTATCTATTCTACCAGTTACATCCTCAAAAAATTCCAGTAGATTAGTCAAACACGATTTACCTTTTGTAAATCCATGTTGACACTGTCTGAACTGGTCACTGTTTTCCAAGTGCTCTGCTATTACATCTTCTATAATGGACTCTAGCATTTTCCCCACTACCGATGTCAGGCTTACCCATCTATAATTACCCATTTTCTCTCTCTACCACCTTTTGAATAGTGGGGTAACATTAGCTACCCTCCAATCCATGGGAACTGTTCCAGAGTCTATAGAATTTTGGAAGATGACCAGCAATGCATTACTATTTCTAGGGCCACTTCCTTAAGTACCCTAGGATGTAGATTATCAGGCCCTGGGAATTTAACAGCCTTCAATCCTGTCAATTTCCCCAACACCATTTCCCTACAGATTTCATTCAGTTCCTCCCTCTCTTTAGACCCTATGTTCCACAACATCCCTGGGAGGTTATTTGTGTCCTCCTTTGTGAAGACAGAACCAAAGTATGTATTTAATTGGTCTGCCATTTCTTTGTTCCCCATTATAAATTCCCTGATTCTGACTGCAAGGGATCTACGCTTGACTTCACCAATCCCTTGTTCTCAAAAGCAGTTATGTTTCCTGCAAGCTTACTCTCATACTCTATTTCCCCCCTCTTAATTAATCCCTTTGTCCACCTTTGCTGAATCCTAAATTGCTCCCAAGCCTCAGGTTTGCTGCTTTTTCTGGCCAATTTATATGTCCTCTCCTTGGATCTTATGCTATCCCTAATTTCCCTTGTTAGCCACGGTTGAGTCACCTTTTGTTTTATTTTTATATCAGACAGGGATGAACAAATTCTGTAGTTCATCCATGCGATCTTTAAATGTTTGCCATTGCCTATCCACCATCAACCCTAAGTAACGTTCCCCAATCCATCCTACCCAACTCACACCTCACACCATCGTAGTTTCTTTTATTTAAATTCAGGACCCTAGGCGCTGAGTCAACTACTTCACTCTCCACCTTAATGAAGAATTCGATCATATTATGGGTGAGGCCCGACCAGAGCGATGGACCTGGGTGAGGAGTGCAGCATGACCGGCGGCAGTTAAAAGCGGCGGATTCAGCGAGGCCCGACCAGAGCAACGGACCTGGGTGAGGAGTGCAGCGTGACCGGCGGCAGTTAAAAGCGGCGGCTTCAGCAAGACCCGACCAGAGCGATGGACCTGGGTGAGGAGTGCAGTGTGACCGGCGGCAGTTAAAAGCGGCGGATTCAGCGAGGCCCGACCAGAGCAACGGACCTGGGTGAGGAGTGCAGCATGACCGGCGGCAGTTAAAAGCGGCGGCTTCAGCAAGACCCGACCAGAGCGATGGACCTGGGTGAGGAGTGCAGTGTGACCGGCGGCAGTTAAAAGCGGCGGATTCAGCGAGGCCCGACCAGAGCGATGGACCTGGGTGAGGAGTGCAGCATGACCGGCAGCAGTTAAAAGCGGCGGATTCAGCGAGGCCCGACCAGAGCGATGGACCTGGGTGAGGAGTGCAGCATGACCGGCGGCAGTTAAAAGCGGCGGATTCAGCGAGGCCCGACCAGAGCGATGGACCTGGGTGAGGAGTGCAGTGTGACTGGCAGCAGTTAAAAGCGGCGGATTCAGCGAGACCCGACCAGAGCGATGGACCTGGGTGAGGAGTGCAGCATGACCAGCGGCAGTTAAAAGCGGCGGATTCAGCGAGACCCGACCAGAGCGATGGACCTGGGTGAGGAGTGCAGCGTGACCGGCGGCAGTTAAAAGCGGCGGATTCAGCGAGGCCCGACCAGAGCGATGGACCTGGGTGAGGAGTGCAGTGTGACCGGCGGCAGTTAAAAGCGGCGGATTCAGCGAGGCCCGACCAGAGCGATGGACCTGGGTGAGGAGTGCAGCATGACCGGCAGCAGTTAAAAGCGGCGGATTCAGCGAGGCCCGACCAGAGCGATGGACCTGGGTGAGGAGTGCAGTGTGACCGGCAGCAGTTAAAAGCGGCGGATTCAGCGAGGCCCGACCAGAGCGACGGACCTGGGTGAGGAGTGCAGTGTGACCGGCAGCAGTTAAAAGCGGCGGATTCAGCGAGGCCCGACCAGAGCGATGGACCTGGGTGAGGAGTGCAGTGTGACCGGCAGCAGTTAAAAGCGGCGGATTCAGCGAGGCCCGACCAGAGCAACAGCAGGGGAGAGAGGTAAAAAGTAATCCAAGTGTGACATCACCAGGAAGCAGGTAAGTGATTGGTTGGTGAGTATTTCTTTCTCCTTTTCATTACAAGCTTAAATTCTGCAGTTTATATTTTCTTGGGTCTCTGGTGTAGTGGGGACAGTTGGTAATAAGCACCCTAGAGTATATCTTTAACTGGTGGTATTTAATTAATTTAAATTAATTAAAGGGGTAAGTCATGCCAGGAGAGCCCAGCCCCGTGTTATGCTCCTCTTGCTCTATGTGGGAGAAAAACACACTAAGCCCAGAGCAATACCAAATATGCGAAAAACTGGAAAAGCTCGAATTTGCCATAAAAGATAACCAAAACCCGATAGACCCCATAATATCTGAAAAAGAGCTAATTGAAAAACTCAAGGACCTGCGACCAGGAAAAGCTTGCATGGCAGACGGCATCCTAAGCGAGATGATTAAACACACGGACGATAAAATGAAATTGGCTATACTGAAACTCTTCAACTTGGTTCTGAGTGTCGGTTACTTCCCTGATATCTGGAACAAAGGACTCATAACGCCCATATACAAAAGTGGGGACAAAATTGACCCAAATAACTATCGAGGCATCTGTGTAAACAGTAACCTGGGGAAGGTTTTCTGTAGTATCATAAACAAAAGACTTATAAACTTCCTTGAGGAGCACAATGTCTTGAGTAAAAGCCAAATTGGATTCCTACCAAACTATAGAACATCAGATCATATCTTCACCCTACAGACCCTAATTGACAACCATGTTCATCAAAACAAAAGCAAAATTTTTGCCTGCTTTATAGATTTCCAGAAGGCCTTCGATTCCATCTGGCATGACGGTCTATTCTTGAAACTTATTGAAAGTGGTGTAGGGGAAAAACATATGACGTAATTAAATCAATGTATACAAACAATAAATGTGCAGTTAAAATTGGAGACAAACAAACAAAATACTTCCCACAGGGGCGTGGTGTGACGCAGGGCTCGCCCATCTCACCGACTCTTTAATATTTACATAAATGAATTGGCAAAACTACTTGAACAATCTACAGCACCCGGCCTCACCCTATATGAATCCAAGGTTAAATTCCTCCTCTATGCAGATGACCTGGTTCTGCTGTCACCAACTAAGGAGGGTCTACAGCAGAACCTGGATCTGCTGGAGTCATTCTGTCAGACCTGGGCCCTGACAATAAACCCCCAAAAAACCAAAGTCCTGTGTTCCAGCAAAGATCCAGACATCAGGGACCCAGAATAAATTTCACACTAGGAACAACTAAAATTGAACAAACCACTAACTACACATACTTGGGCATAAAAATCAGCTCTACGGGAAATTTTCATCTGGCTGTGAATGAACTGAAAGAGAAAGCTAGAATGGCTTTCTATGCCATTAAAAAATCAATCCAAATAGAAATCCCAATTAGCATTTGGCTCAAAATTTTTAAATCAGTAATTGAACCAATTGCACTCTATGGCAGTGAGGTGTGGGGACCGCTAACACAACAAGAATTTGCAAAATGGGACAAACACCCAATTGAGATCCTACATGCAGAATTCTGTAAAGGTATCCTCCGGACTCAAAGGAAAACCGTAAACAATGCATGCAGGGCAGAACTAGGCCAATATCCATGAATAATTACTATCCAAAAAAGAGCCACCAAATTTTGGAAACACCTAAAAATGAGCAACCCCCACTGCTATCATTATGAAGCCCTGAAATGCCAAGAGAGGACCATAAAGAAGAATACCCTCAGTCAACTAGTCCTGGGACTCAGTGAATTAACTACTAACAATAACCAGCCCCAGGACAGTGACATCGTAGCACAGAGAATTCGACCCAACACAATTGTCACTAAGCAAAAGGAAAAATACCGGTCATATTGGGCAGAAACAACAAAAACCCAAAACAAACTCAATTGCTACTTGGCCCTAAACAAACAGTACAACATGGCTGAATACCTGACCATGGTAAAGGATAGCAAACTGAGAAAAACCTTGACAAGGTACAGACTTAGTGAACATAGCCTGGCCATCGAAAAAGGCAGACACAGACAGACCCGGCTGCCAAGAGAGGACAGGATATGCTCTCACTGGAGTCAGGGAGTGGTGGAGACAGAGATGCACTTCCTCACAGCTTGTGGAAAATATCAGGGCATCAGGGAGAATTTCTACCAAAAATTCACAAAAATATGCCCTGAATTCAGAAATTTGAATGACGACCAAAAACTCCCATACCTACTAGGGGAACAGAGAAATTGTGTAACCTTAGCAGCACACTATGTTACAGCTTGCCATAAACAGAGGGACAACCAGTAAACCGAAGAAAAGAGTATATTGTGGCGACACGCCACCACTGGACATAATCCGCTCACGGCGGCACAGACAGTCTAAGCAGAAGCCCCCAGCCGGGGGCCCTTTCCTCCAGCAACTTGTTTCCCGCAGGGACAGGCTGCCGGGAGCACTTCCTGTCTGGGAAGTATTTAAGTGGATGCGCGGGCTTTTCTAGTTCCTGTTTGCCATGTGGTCAGAATAAAGAAGCTGTGTTTTCAATAGCTCTGTCTCGACTCCCACGTTTGCCACGGTATCTCAACACTGGTGACCCCGACGCTCAGGACGAATCCTAAGCTAGCATGGCGGATACAAACGTAGTCACGGTTAAATTACCTGACTTTTGGGAGAACCTCGCCGAAGCCTGGTTCGTTCAAGCTGAGTCCAGATTCCGGCTGAAAGGCATTACAGTCGATGCCACGAAGCACGACTACCTCATCGCCTCGCTCACCTACGCTACAGTCCCCAAGGTTTGGGCAGCGCTGCAGGATCCACCAACAGTGGGCAAGTACGAACATCTGAAGGCTGCGCTACTTAAAAAATTTCAAACGTCCTCTTACCAGCGCCACTGCCAACTCCTGGACCTCCCCGGCCTTGGTGATGCTTCACCATCAGACCTGCTTTCCCACATGCTGTCCCTCTCAGACGACAAAAATCCCGGCGCCCTTTTTCGCACGCTTTTCATTCGGCAGCTCCCCGCCAGCATCCGCCCACTCCTTGTGGAGTCTGACTCCACGGACCTGAATGAGATAGCTGAAAAGGCCGACCGGCTGCTCTCTGCACAGGCCGCTCACGACGTCGCGCCCGACCTCACGGCAATGACCACGCGGTCTTCCCGGGCTGCTAGGCCCGACCGCCCAACCACTCCGGGTCACTGCTACTACCACACCCGTTTTGGCACTAGGGCTCAACGCTGCACGCCACCGTGTTCCTTCAAACCCCCCCCGCACCAGCCCCCGCGATGGCCGCGGGGCAGAAGGAGCCTCTACTGTACATCACTGACGACAGAACCAACCGCCGATTTCTGTGCGACACAGGGGCCCAGCACAGCATCACCCCCGCCTCCGCCCTCGAGATCCAACGCGGCACATGGGGTATCACACTGGCTGCAGCCAACGGCTCTGAAATCCGCACATATGGCACCCGCATGGTCACGCTCGACCTCGCGGGCCGCCGCTACCGCTGGGAGTTCCTGACAGCCAAGGTCCTCTGCCCACTCATCGGCGCCGACTTCCTACGCGCCCACGGCCTCCTTGTCGACATTCCGAGGCACCGCCTCGTCGACATCAACACTATGGCCCCCATCCCCGGCGCCTTTACCCCGGCCCGTTCGGCCGGCCTGCCGACCTACTGCCTCGCCAGAGCCACGGACGACTACTCGGCACCCCTAGCTGAGTTTCCCGCCCTCACTAACCCGACCTTTTTGGCCAAAGCCGCCAAGCACGGTGTGGAACACTATATCCCCACCACCGGCCCCCCAGTTTCTGCCCACGCCCGCAGACTCAACCCGGCCAAGCTGGAAATCGCGCGGGCCGAGTTTACCAACATGGAACAACTCGGCATTATCCGCCGCTCCAGCAGCCCTTGGGCCTCGCCCCTCCACATCGCCCCCAAGCCCGGCGGAGGCTGGCGCCCTTGCGGGGACTACCGCCGCCTCAACGACGCCACCACCCCCGATCGGTACCCGGTGCCACACATCCAGGACTTCTCGGCCCGACTGGCCGGACGAACCGTCTTTTCCAAAGTTGACCTGGTGCACGGTTACCACCAAGTCCCCGTACACCCCGCGGACATCCCCAAAACGGCTGTCATCACCCCATTCGGCCTGTTCAAGTTCCTGAGGATGCCCTTCGGCCTCAAGAATGCAGCACAGGCTTTCCAGCGCCTTATGGACTCAGTCCTCCGGGACCTGAACTTCCTATTCGTCTATCTAGACGACATTCTCGTGGCCAGCTCCTCCAAACAGGAACACCTCGAACACCTTCGCATCCTGTTCGGGCGCCTAGCCCAACACGGGCTCATCCTCAGCCCGGCGAAGTGCCAATTCGGCCTAACCGAGATCGATTTTCTCGGTCACCACATCACCCCTGCCGGGGCCGTCCCCCTGCCCAACAAGGTGCAGGCCGTCCAGCAATTCCCCCGCCCCACAACCATCAAGGGCCTCCAGGAGTTCCTCGGGATGGTGAACCTCTACAACAGGTTCATCCCCAGAGCCGCAGCCCTTATGAAGCCCCTATACGACTCCCTCCGAGGAAAATCTGGCAAGATGGACGTAGCCTGGACCACTGACACGGCAGCTGCCTTCGACGCCACCAAAAACGCGCTCGCCGACGCCACTCTGCTCGCGCACCCGAGGGCCGATGCCCGGGTCGTGCTCACCACCGACGCCTCCGACCACGCGGTCGGGGCCGTGTTCGAGCAGTGGGTCAATGGCGCGTGGCAGCCACTTGCCTTCTACAGCCGCCAACTGCGCCCCCCGGAGGTCAAATACTCCACTTTCGACTGCGAGCTTCTCGCACTCCACCTGTCGGTCCGCCATTTCAGGTTCCTCCTGGAAGGCCGCCCCTTCACCGCGTATGTGGACCACAAGCCACTCACATACGCGATGGCCAAGCACACTGAACCCTGGTCTGCTAGGCAGCAACGCCAGCTCGCGGCCGTCTCCGAGTTTACTACGGACATTCAGCACGTCTCCAGTAGAGACAACGTGGTCGCCGACTGCCTTTCCCGTCCCGCCGTCTGTGCGAATCACCTCGCAGTCGACTACGCACAACTAGCAGCGGCCCAGCTCACGGACCCAGACCTCCTCTCGGTGGCTACCAGCCTGCCAGGGCTACGCCTAGCCAAGGTCGCGCACAGGCCCGAAGCCACGGCAGTCACGTGCGACGTCTCACTCGGCCAACCCAGGCCGGTCGTCCCTGAGACCTGGCGCCGCCGCGTCTTCGACGCGCTCCATGGGCTCTCTCACCCGGGTTCACACGCATCCGTCAAACTCCTCTCCAAGCGCTTCGTCTGGCGCGGCCTTAGCAGAGATGTTCGGACTTGGGCCAGCTCCTGCCTCGCCTGCCAACGGGCTAAGGTACAGCTGCACACCAAAGCACCCCTGGGAGACATCGAGGTACCCAGCCGCCGCTTCGACCACGTACACGTCGACATCGTCAGTCCCCTGCCGCCATCGCAAGGCCAAACTTATCTCCTCACGATGGTCGACCGCTACACACGCTGGCCTGAGGCAGTGCCGCTGACCTCCACCACCACAGCCGACATCGCCAGGGCGTTCGTTAACACCTGGGTTGCGAGGTTCGGCGTACCGGCCGACATAACCTCCGACAGAGGCGCCCAGTTCACCTCCGAACTCTGGACGGCCACAGCACGCAACCTCGGGGTGACGCTCCACCACACCACGGCGTACCACCCGCAGGCCAACGGACTTTGTGAACGCTTCCACAGGTCACTCAAGGCCTCACTCTGCGCCGGCCTGCAGGACAGTACCTGGACTGACCGCCTACCGTGGGTGCTACTCGGCCTATGCACCGCGGTCAAGGAAGACCTCCAGTCCTCAGCAGCGGAGTTAGTCTACGGACAACCGCTGCGCGTCCCAGGCGAATTCCTTCCGGAGCCTACCAAGCCTTGGTCAGCCGAACAGCAGCGGCTCGACTCTTTCTCTTCCACTCAGCAGTTCGCCCCACTTCCGGTCAACCGACACGGCGAACTCGCACCTCACGTCCCGCCAAATTTACAGCAGGCGCGCTTCGTCTTCGTGCGACACGACGTGCACCGCGGGCCCCTGCGACCCCCGTACGATGGTCCGTACGAGGTACTACAAACCGGGGACAAGGTATTCAAGCTGCGACTCGGCGACAGGGTCGAGACAGTCTCCATCGACCGGCTCAAATCAGCACACACAGAACCAGGGGAACAGGTCCCCATGGCCCAGCCTCCAGCCAGAGGCCGTCCCCCCGGCAAGCCAGCACAGCCGGCGGCGAACCGCCCGACCCAACCAACCAGACCGGCGACCACTCAGAGCCGCTGCGGCAGAACCATTAGACCACCGTCACGACTCGTCCACTCCTCCTAAGCGGATTCTGGGGGGAGCTCTGTGGCGACACGCCACCACTGGACATAATCCGCTCACGGCGGCACAGACAGTCTAAGCAGAAGCCCCCAGCCGGGGGCCCTTTCCTCCAGCAACTTGTTTCCCGCAGGGACAGGCTGCCGGGAGCACTTCCTGTCTGGGAAGTATTTAAGTGGATGCGCGGGCTTTTCTAGCTCCTGTTTGCCATGTGGTCAGAATAAAGAAGCTGTGTTTTCAATAGCTCTGTCTCGACTCCCACGTTTGCCGCGGTATCTCAACAATATACAAATTATACGAATGTATATTTATACACTCAGGGATATATCTGTTTATACACTATGGATAAATCTGCGTTTATGTGTTCAACCATAAATGTTTTTCGATGCTTTGTCAACATAAGATGTACCTTATCATGCCAATAAAGCGATTTGAATTTGAGAGAGAGAGATTGGGGGGGGAGAGAGAGAGAGAGAGAGAGAGATTGGGGGGAGAGAGAGAGAGAGATTGGGGGGAGAGAGAGATTGGGGGGAGAGAGAGAGAGAGATTGGGGGGAAGAGAGAGAGAGAGACTGGGGGGGAGAGAGAGAGAGACTGGGGGGGAGAGAGAGAGAGATTGGGGGGGAGAGAGAGAGAGAGATTGGGGGGGGAGAGAGAGAGAGATTGGGGGGAAGAGAGAGAGAGAGACTGGGGGGAGAGAGAGAGAGACTGGGGGGGGAGAGAGAGAGAGAGATTGGGGGGGGAGAGAGAGAGAGATTGGGGGGAAGAGAGAGAGAGAGACTGGGGGGGGAGAGAGAGAGAGACTGGGGGGGAGAGAGAGAGAGATTGGGGGGGGAGAGAGAGAGAGATTGGGGGGAAGAGAGAGAGAGAGACTGGGGGAGAGAGAGAGAGAGAGACTGGGGGGGAGAGAGAGAGAGAGACGGGGGGGAGAGAGAGAGAGAGATTGGGGGGAGAGAGAGAGAGAGATTGGGGGGAAGAGAGAGAGCAAGACTGGGGGGAGAGAGAGAGAGAGAGACTGGGGGGAGAGAGAGAGAGAGAGATTGGGGGAGAGAGAGAGAGAGAGATGGGGGGGAGAGAGAGAGAGAGATTGGGGGGGAGAGAGAGAGAGAGATTGGGGGGAGAGAGAGAGAGATTGGGGGAGAGAGAGAGAGAGAGATTGGGGGGGAGAGAGAGAGAGAGATTGGGGGGGAGAGAGAGAGAGATTGGGGGAGAGAGAGAGAGAGATTGGGGGGGAGAGAGAGAGAGAGATTGGGGGGGAGAGAGAGAGAGAGATTGGAGGGGAGAGAGAGAGAGATTAGGGGGGGAGAGAGAGAGAGAGATTGGGGGAGAGAGAGAGAGATTGGGGGAGAGAGAGAGAGAGAGATTGGGGGGGAGAGAGAGAGAGAGATTGGGGGGAGAGAGAGGGAGAGATTGGGGGGAGAGAGAGAGAGATTGGGGGGGAGAGAGAGAGAGAGAGATTGGGGGAGAGAGAGAGAGATTGGGGGAGAGAGAGAGAGAGAGATTGGGGGGTGAGAGACAGAGAGAGATTGGGGGGAGGGAGAGAGAGAGAGATTGGGGGGGAGAGAGAGAGAGAGATTGGGGGGAGAGAGAGAGAGATTGGGGAGAGAGAGAGATTGAGGGAGAGAGAGAGAGAGATTGGGGAGAGAGAGTGATTGGGGGAGAGAGAGAGAGAGATTGGGGGAGAGAGAGAGAGAGATTGGGGGAGAGAGAGAGAGAGATTGGGGGAGAGAGAGAGAGAGATTGGGGGAGAGAGAGAGAGAGATTGGGGGGGAGAGAGAGAGAGAGAAATTGGGGGAGAGAGAGAGAGATTGGGGGGGAGAGAGAGGGAGAGATTGGGGGGAGAGAGAGAGAGAGATTGGGGGGGAGAGAGAGAGAGAGAGATTGGGGAGAGAGAGAGAGATTGGGGGAGAGAGAGAGAGAGAGAGATTGGGGGAGAGAGAGAGAGAGAGAGATTGGGGGGGAGAGAGAGAGAGAGATTGGGGGGAGAGAGAGAGAGATTGGGGGAGAGAGAGAGAGAGATTGGGGGAGAGAGAGAGAGATTGGGGGGAGAGAGAGAGAGATTGAGGGAGGCAGAGAGAGAGATTGGGGCAGAGAGAGAGAGAGATTGGGGAAGAGAGAGAGAGAGATTGGGGGAGAGAGAGAGAGAGATTGGGGAGAGAGAGAGAGATTGGGAGAGAGAGAGAGAGATTGGGGGAGAGAGAGAGAGAGAGATTGGGGGAGAGAGAGAGAGAGATTGGGGGAGAGAGAGAGAGAGATTGGGAGAGAGAGAGAGATTGGGGGGGAGAGAGAGAGATGGGGGGGGGAGAGAGAGAGAGATTGGGGGAGAGGGAGAGAGATTGGGAGAGAGAGAGAGAGAGATTGGGGGAGAGAGAGAGAGATTGGGGGAGAGAGAGATTGATTGGGGGGGAGAGAGAGAGATTGGGGGAGAGAGAGAGAGAGATTGGGGGGAGAGAGAGAGAGATTGGGGAGAGAGAGAGAGAGATTGGGGGAGAGAGAGAGAGAGATTGGGGGAGAGAGAGAGAGATTGGGGGGAGAGAGAGAGAGATTGGGGGAGAGAGAGAGAGAGATTGGGGGAGAGAGAGAGAGAGAGAGATTGGGGAAGAGAGAGAGAGATTGGGGGGGGAGAGAGAGAGATTGGGGGAGAGAGAGAGAGAGATTGGGGGAGAGAGAGAGAGATTGGGGGAGAGAGAGAGAGAGATTGGGGGAGAGAGAGAGAGAGATTGGGGGAGAGAGAGAGAGAGATTGGGGAGAGAGAGAGAGATTGGGGGAGAGAGAGAGAGAGATTGGGGGGAGAGAGAGAGAGAGATTGGGGGAGAGAGAGAGAGAGATTGGGGGAGAGAGAGAGAGAGATTTGGGGAGAGAGAGAGAGAGATTGGGGGAGAGAGAGAGAGAGATTGGGGAGAGAGAGAGAGAGATTGGGGGAGAGAGAGGGAGCGACTGGGGGAAGAGAGAGGGAGCGACTGGGGGGAAGAGAGAAAGGGAGCGACTGGAGGGAAGAGAGAGAGGGAGCGACTGGGGGGAAGAGAGAGAGGGAGCGACTGTGGGGAAGAGAGAGAGGGAGCGACTGGGGGAAGAGAGAGGGAGCGACTGGGGGGAAGAGAGAGAGGGAGCGACTGGGGGGAAGAGAGAGAGGGAGCGACTGGGGGGAAGAGAGAGAGGGAGCGACTGGGGGGAAGAGAGAGAGGGAGCGACTGGGGGGAAGAGAGAGAGGGAGCGACTAGGGGGAAGAGAGAGAGGGAGCGACTGGGGAAGAGAGAGAGGGAGCGACTGGGGGGAAGAGAGAGAGGGAGCGACTGGGGGGAAGAGAGAGAGGGAGCGACTGGGGGAAGAGAGAGAGGGAGCGACTGGGGGGAAGAGAGAGAGGGAGCGACTGGGGGGAAGAGAGAGAGGGAGCGACTGGGGGGAAGAGAGAGAGGGAGCGACTGGGGGGAAGAGAGAGAGGGAGCGACTGGGGGGAAGAGAGAGAGGGAGCGACTGGGGGGAAGAGAGAGAGGGAGCGACTGGGGGGAAGAGAGAGAGGGAGCGACTGGGGGGAAGAGAGAGAGGGAGCGACTGGGGGGAAGAGAGAGAGGGAGCGACTGCGGGGAAGCGAGAGAGGCAGCGATGGGGGAAGAGAGAGAGGGAGCGACTGGGAGGAAGAGAGAGTGGGAGTGACTGGGGGGAAGAGAGAGAGGGAGCGACTGGGTGGAAGATAGAGAGGGAGCGACCGGGGAAGAGAGAGAGGGAGCGACTGGGGGAAAGAGAGAGATGGAGCGACTGGGGGGAAGAGAGAGGGAGCGACTGGGGGGAAGAGCGAGAGGGAGCGACTGGGGGAAGAGAGAGGGAGCGACTGGGGGGAAGAGCGAGAGGGAGCGACTGGGGGAAGAGAGAGAGGGAGCGACTGGGGGGAAGAGAGAGAGGGAGCGACTGGGGGGAAGAGAGAGGAGGAGCGACTGGGGGGAAGAGAGAGAGGGAGCGACTGGGTGGAAGAGAGAGAGGGAGCGACGGGGGAAGAGAGAGAGCGAGCGACTGGGGGGAAGAGAGAGAGGGAGCGACTGGGGGGAAGCGAGAGAGGGAGCGACTGGGGGGAAGAGAGAGAGGGAGCGACTGGGGGAAGAGAGAGAGGGAGCGACTGGGGGAAGAGAGAGAGGGAGCGACTGGGGGGAAGAGAGAGAGGGAGCGACTGGGGGGAAGAGAGAGAGGGAGCGACTGGGGGGAAGAGAGAGAGCGACTGGGGGGGAAGAGAGAGAGCGACTGGGGGGGAAGAAAGAGAGCGATGGGAGGAAGAGAGAGAGTGACTGGAGGGGAAGAGAGAGGGTGACTGGGGGGGAAGAGCGAGCGACTGAGGGGGAAGAGAGAGCGACTGGGGGGAAGAGAGAGAGCGACGGGGGAGAAGAGAGAGAGCGAGAAGGAGAAGGAGAAGGTGAAGTCTGGAGGTTGAAGAAGAAGAAGCAGAAGAAGGAGAAGGGAAGGTGAAGTCTAGAGGGTGAAGAAGAAGAAGCAGAAGGAGAAGGAGAAGGTGAAGTCTGGAGGGTGAAGAAGAAGAAGCAGAAGAAGGAGAAGGTGATGTCTGGAGGGTGAAGAAGAAGAAGCAGAAGAAGGAGAAGGAGAAGGTGAAGTCTGGAGGGTGAAGAAAAAGAAGCAGAAAAAGGAGAATGTGAAGTCTGGAGTGTGAAGAAGAAGAAGCAGATAAGTGAGAAGGAGCAGGTGAGGTCTGGAGGGCAAAGAAGAAGAAGCAGAAGATGGAGAAGGAGAAGGTGAAGTCTGGAGGGTGAAGAAGCAGAAGAATGAGAAGGAGAAGTTGGAATCTGGAGGGTGAAGAAGAAGCAGCAGAAGGATAAGGAGAAGGTGAAGTCTGGAGGGTGAAGAAGAAGAAGCGGAAGAAGGAGAAGGAGAAGGTGAAGCCTGGAGGGCATAAAGAAGAAACAGAATAAGAAGAAGGTGAGGTTTGGAGGGTGAAAAAGAAGAAGCAGGAGAAGGAGAAGGTGAAGTCTGGAGGGTGAAGAAGAAGAAGCAGAAGAAGGAGAAGGTGAAGTCTGGAGCGTGAAGAAGAAGAAGCGGAGGAAGGAGAAGGAGAAGGTGAAGTCTGAAGGGTGAAGTATTTAGAAGCAGAAGAACGAGAAGGAGAAGGTGAAGTCTGGAGTGCGAAGCAGAAGCAGAAGAAGGAGTAGGAGATGGTGAATTCTGGAGGGCGAAGAGGAAGAAGCAGAAGAAGGAGAAGGAGAAGGTGTAGTCTACAGGGTGAAGAAGAAGAAGCAGAAGAAGGAGAAGGAGAAGCTAAAGTCTGGAGGGTGAAGAAGAAGAAGCAGAAGAAGGAGAAGGAGAAGGTGAAGTCTGGAGGTTGAGGAAGAAGAAGCAGAAGAAGGAGAAGGGGAAGGTGAAGTCTGGAGGGTGAAGAAGAAGAAACAGAAGGAGATGGAGAAGGTGAAGTCTGGAGGGTGACGAAGAAGAAGCAGCAGAAGAAGAAGGAGAAGGTGAAGTCTGGAGGGTGAAGAAGAAAAGCAGAAGAAGGAGAAGGATAAGGTGAAGTCTGGAGGGTGAAGAAGAAGAAGCAGAAGAAAGGCAAGGAGGAGTTGAAGTCTGGAGGGTGAAGCAGAAGAAGAAGCAGAGGAAGGAGAAGGAGAAGGTGGAGCCTGGAGGGTGAAGAGGAAGAAGCAGAAGGAGGAGAAGGAGAATGTGAATTCTGGAGGGTGTAGAAGAAGAAGCAGAAGAAGGAGAAGGAGAAGGTGAAGTCTGGAGGGTGAAGAAGAAGAAGCAGAAGAAGGAGAAGGAGAAGGAGAGGTCTGGAGGGTAAAGAAGAAGAAGCAGAAGAAGGAGAAGGAGAAGTTTAAGTGGGGAGGGTGAAGAAGAAAAGCAGAAGAAGGAGAAGGATAATGTCAAGCCTGGAGTGTGAAGACGAAGAAGCAGAAGGAGGAGAAGGAGAATGTGAATTCTGGAGGGTGAAGACGAAGAAGCAGAAGAAGGAGAAGGAGAAGGTGAAGTCTGGAGGGTGCAGAACAAGAAGCAGAAGAAGGAGAAGCGAAGGTGAAGCCTGGAGGGTGAAGAAGAAGAAGCAGATGGAGAAGCAGAAGGTGAAGTCTGGAGGGTGAAGAAGAAGAAGCAGAAGAGGGAAAGGAGAAGGTAAAGCCTGGAGGGTGAAGAAGAAGAAGCAGAACAAGGAGAAGGAGAAGTTGAGGTCTGGAGGGTGAAGAAGAAGAAGCTGAAGAAGGAGAAGGAAAAGATGAAGTCTGGAGGGTGAAGAAGAAGAAGCAGAAGAAGGAGAAGGAGAAGGTGATGTCTGGAGGGTGAAGAAGAAGAAGCAGAAGAAGGAGAAATTAAAGTTGAAGCCTGGAGTGTGAAGAAGAAGAATCAGAGGAAGGAGAAGGAGAAGGTGAAGTCTGGAGGGCGAAGAAGAAGAAACAGAAGGAGGAGAAGGAGAATGTGACGTCTGGAGGGTGAAGATGAAGAAGCAGTAGAAGGAGAAGTAGAAGTTGAAATCTGAAGGGTGAAGAAGAAGCAGAAGAAGGAGAAGGAGAAGCTGAAGTCTGGAGGGTGAAGAAGAAGAAGCAGAAGAAGGAGAAGGATAAGGCAAAGTCTGGAAGGTGAAGAAGAAGCAGAAGAGGGAGAAGGAGAAGGTGAAGTCTGGAGGGTGAATAAGAAGAAGCGGTTGAAGGAGAAGGAGAAGGTGAAGTCTGGAGGGTGCAGAAGAAAAGCAGAAGAAGGAGAAGGAGAAGGTGCAGTCTGGAGGGTGACGACGAAGAAGCAGAAGAAGGAGGAGGAGAAGGTGAAGTCTGGAGGGTGAAGAAGAAGAAGCAGAAGATGAAGAAGGAGAAGGTGAAGTCTGGAGGGTGAAGAAGAAGAAGCAGAAGGAGGAGAAGGAGAATGTGAAGTCTGGAGGGTGAAGAAGAAGAAGCTGAAGAAGAAGAAGGAGAAGGAGAAGTCTGGAGGGTGAAGAAGAAGAAGCAGAAGAAGGAGAAGGTGAAGTCTGGAGAGAGAAGAAGAAGAAGCAGAAGAAGGAGAAGGGGAAGGTGAAGTCTAGAGGGTGAAGAAGAAGAAGCAGAAGGAGAAGGAGAATGTGAAGTCTGGAGGGTGAAGAAGAAGAAGCAGAAGAAGGAGAAGGAGAAGGTAAAGTCAGGAGGGTGAAGAAGAAGAAGCAGAAGAAGGAGAAATATAAGGTGAAGTCTGGAGGGTGAAGAAGAAAAGCAGAAGAAGGAGAAGGATAAGGTGAAGTCTGGAGTGTGAAGAAGAAGACGCAGAAGCAGAAGGAGAGGTTTAAGTGGGGAGGGTGAAGAAGAAAAGCAGAAGACGGAGAAGGATAAGGTCAAGTCTGGAGGGTGAAGAAGAAGAATCAGATGGAGGAGCAAGAGAATGTGAATTCTGGAGGGTGAAGAAGAAGAAGCAGAAGAAGGCGAAGGAGAAGGTGAAGTCTGGAGGGTGAAGAAGAAGAAGCAGAAGCAGAAGGAGAGGTTTAAGTGGGGAGGGTGAAGAAGAAAAGCAGAAGACGGAGAAGGATAAGGTCAAGTCTGGAGGGTGAAGACGAAGAAGCAGAAGAAGGAGAAGGAGTAGTTGAAGTCTGGAGGGTGAAGAAGAAGCAAAAGAAGGAGAAGGAGAAGGTGAAGTCTGGAGGGTGCAGAACACGAAGCAGAAGAAGGAGAAGTGAAGGTGAAGCCTGGAGGGTGAAGAAGGAGCAGAAGAAGGAGAAGGAAAATGTGAAGTCTGGATGGTGAAGAAGAAGAAGCAGAAGAGGGAAAGGAGAAGGTAAATACTGGAGGGTGAAGAAGAAGAAGCAGAAGAAGGAGAAGGAGAAGTTGAAGTCTGGAGGATGAAGAAGAAGAAGCAGAAGAAGGAGAACGAGAAGATGAAGTCTGGAGGGTGAAGAAGAAGAAGCAGAAGAAGGAGAAGGAGAAGGTGAAGTCTGGTGGGTGAAGAAGAAGAAGCAGAAGAAGGAGAAGGTGAAGTCTGGAGGGTGCAGAAGAAGAAGCAGAAGAATGAGAAGGTGAAGGTGAAGTCTGGAGGGTGAATAAGAAGAAGCAGAAGAAGGAGAAGGAGAAGGTGAAGTCTGGAGGGTGAAGAAGCAGAAGCAGAATAGGGAGAAGGAGAAGGTGATGTCTGGAGGGTGAAGAAGAAGAAGCAGAAGAAGGAGAAGGAGAATGTGAAGTCTGGAGTGTGAAGAAGAAGAAGGAGATAAGTGAGAAGGAGCAGGTGAAGTCTGGAGGGCGAAGAAGAAGAAGCAGAAGATGGAGAAGGAGAAGGTGAAGTCTGGAGGGTGAAAAAGTAGATGAATGAAAAGGAGACGGTGAAATCTGGAGGGTGAAGAAGGAGAAGCAGCAGAAGGAGAAGGAGATGGTGAAATCTGGAGGGTGAAGAAGAAGAAGCAGAAGAAGGAGAAGGAGAAGGTGAAGCCTGGAGGGCATAAAGCAGAAACAGAAGAATAAGAAGGAGAAGGTGAAGTTTGGAGGGTGAAGAAGAAGAAGCAGAAGGAGGAGAAGGAGAATGTGAAGTCAGGAGGGTGAAGAAGAAGGAACAGATAAAGGAGAAGGAGAAGGTGAAGTCTGGAGGGTGAAGAAGAAGAAGCAGAAGAAGGAGAAGGAGAAGGAGAAGGTGAAGTCTGGAGGGTGAAGAAGAAGAAGCAGAAGAAGGAGAAGTTGAAATCTGGAGGGTTAAGAAGAAGAAGCAGAAGAAGGAGAAGGAGAAGGTGAAGACTGAAGGGTGCACAACATGAAGCAGACAAAGGAGAAGAGAAGGTGAAGCCTGGAGGGTGAAGAAGAAGAAGCAGAAGAAGGAGAAGGAGTAGTTGATGTCTGGAGGGTGAAGAAGAAGAAGCTGAAGAAGGAGAAGGACAAGGTGATGTCTGGAGGGTGAAGAATAAGAAGCAGAAGAAGGAGAAGTAGAAGTTGATGTCTGGAGGGTGAAGCAGAAGAAGCAGAAAAAGGAGAAGGAGAAGCTGAAGTCTGGAGGGTGAAGAAGAAAACCAGAAGAAGGAGACGGATAAGGTGAAGCCTGGAGTGTGAAGAAGAAGAAGCAGAAGAAGTAGAAGGAGAAGTTGAAGTCTGGAGGGTGAAGAAGAAGAAGCAGAGGAAGGAGAAGGTGAAGTCTGGAGGGTGAAGAAGAAGAAGCAGAAGGAGGAGAAGGGGAATGTGAAGTCTGGAGGGTGAAGAAGAAGAAGCAGAAGAAGGAGCAGTAGAAGGTGAAATCTGAAGGGTGAAGAAGAAGAAGCAGAAGAAGGAGAAGGAGAAGCTGAAGTCTGGAGGGTGAAGAAGAAGATGCAGAAGAAGGAGAAGGGGAAGGTGAAGTGGGGAGGGTGAAGAAGATGAAGCAGAAGAAGGAGAAGGATAAGGTGAAGTCTGGAGGGTGAAGAAGAAGCAGAAGAGGAAGAAGGAGAAGGTGAAGTCTGGAGGTTGAAGAAGAAGCAGCAGCGGAAGGAGAAGGAGAAGGTCAAGTCTGGAGGGTGAAGAAGAAGAAGCAGAAGAAGGTGAAGGAGAAGGTGAAGTCTGGAGGGTGAAGAATTTAGAAGCAGAAGAAGGAGAAGGAGAAGGTGAAGTCTGGAGTGCAAAGAAGAAGCAGAAGAAGGAGTAGGAGATGGTGAAGTCCAGAGGGTGAAGAAGAAGAAGCAGAAGAAGGAGAAGGAGAAGGTGTAGTCTACAGGGTGAAGAAGAAGAAGAAGCAGAAGAAGGAGAAGGCGAAGATAAAGTCTGGAGGGTGAAGAAGAAGAAGCAGAAGAAGGAGAAGGAGAAGGTGAAGTCTGGAGGTTGAAGAAGAAGAAGCAGAAGAAGGAGAAGGTGAAGTCTGGAGGTTGAAGAAGAAGAAGCAGAAGAAGGAGAAGGGGAAGGTGAAGTCTAGAGGGTGAAGAAGAAGAAGCAGCAGGAGAAGGAGAAGGTGAAGTCTGGAGGGTGATGAAGAAGATGCAGAAGAAGGAAAAGGAGAAGGTGAAGTCTGGAGGGTGAAGAAGAAGAAGCAGAAGAAGGAGAAGGAGAAGGTGAGGTCTGGAGGGTAAAGAAGAAGAAGCAGAAGAAGGAGAAGGAGAAGTTTAAGTGGGGAGGGTGAAGAAGAAAAGCAGAAGACGGAGAAGAATAATATCAAGTCTGGAGTGTGAAGACGAAGAAGCAGAAGGAGGAGAAGGAGAATGTGAATTCTGGAGGGTGAAGACGAAGAAGCAGAAGAAGGAGAAGAAGAAGTTGAAGTCTGGAGGGTGAAGAAGAAGAAGCAGAAGAAGGAGAAGGAGAAGGTGAAGTCTGGAGGGTGCAGAACACGAAGCACTAGAAGGAGAAGAGAAGGTGAAGCCTGGAGGGTGAAGAAGATGAAGCAGAAGGAGAAGGCGAAGGTGAAGTCTGGAGGGTGAAGAAGAAGAAGCAGAAGAGGGAAAGGAGAAGGTAAAGTCTGGAGGGTGAAGAAGAAGAAGCAGAACAAGGTGAAGGAGAAGTTGAAGTCAGGAGGGTGAAGAAGAAGAATCAGAAGAAGGAGAAGGAGAAGGTGAGGTCTGGAGGGTAAAGAAGAAGAAGCAGAAGAAGGAGAAGGAGAAGTTTAAGTGGGGAGGGTGAAGAAGAAAAGCAGAAGACGGAGAAGGAAAATGTCAAGTCTGGAGTGTGAAGACGAAGAAGCAGAAGGAGGAGAAGGAGAATGTGAATTCTGGAGGGTGAAGATGAAGAAGCAGAAGAAGGAGAAGAAGAAGTTGAAGTCTGGAGGGTGAAGAAGAAGAAGCAGAAGAAGGAGCATTAGAAGGTGAAATCTGAAGGGTGAAGAAGAAGAAGCAGAAGAAGGAGAAGGAGAAGCTGAATTCCGGAGGGTGAAGAAGAAGAAGCAGAAGAAGGAGAAGGAGATGGTGAAGTCTGGAGGGTGAAGAATTTAGAAGCAGAAGAAGGAGAAGAAGAAGTTGAAGTCTGGAGGGTGAAGAAGAAGAAGCAGAAGAAGGAGCATTAGAAGGTGAAATCTGAAGGGTGAAGAAGAAGAAGCAGAAGAAGGAGAAGGAGAAGCTGAAGTCCGGAGGGTGAAGAAGATGAACTAGAAGAAGGAGAAGGATAAGGCGAAGTCTGGAGGGTGAAGAAGTGGCAGCAGAAGGAGAAGGAGAAGGTGAAGTCTAGAGGGTGAAGAAGAAGAATCAGAAGAATGAGAAGGAGAAGGTGAATTCTGGAGGGTGAAGAATTTAGAAGCAGAAGAAGGAGAAGGAGATGGTGAAGTCTGGAGTGCGAAGAAGAAGCAGAAGAAGGAGTAGAAGATGGTGAAGTCCGGAGGGTGAAGAAGAAGAAGCAGAAGAAGGAGAAGGAGAAGGTGTAGTCTACAGGGTGAAAAGAAGAAGCAGAAGATGGAGAAGGAGAAGGTAAAGTCTGGAGGGTGAAGAAGAAGAAGCAGAAGTAGAAGAAGGAGAAGGTGAAGTCTGGAGGTTGAAGAAGAAGAAGCAGAAGAAGGAGAAGGGGAAGTAGAAGTCTACAGGGTGAAGAAGAAGAAGCAGAAGGAGAAGGAGAAGGTGAAGTCTGGAGGGTGACGAAGAAGAAGCTGAAGAAGGAGAAGGAACAGGTGAAGTCTGGAGGGTGAAGAAGAAGAAGCAGAAGAAGGAGAAGTAGAAGTTGATGTCTGGAGGGTGAAGAAGAAGAAGCAGAAGAAGGAGAAGGTGAAGCTGAAGTCTGGAGGGTGAAGAAGAAAAACAGAAGAAGGAGAAGGATAAGGTGAAGCCTGGAGTGTGAAGAAGAAGAAGCAGAAGAAGTAGAAGGAGAAGTTGAAGTCTGGAGGGTGAAGAAGAAGAAGCAGAGGAAGGAGAAGGAGAAGGTGAAGTCTGGAGGGTGAAGAAGAAGAAGCTGAAGAAGGAGAAGGAGAATGTGAAGTCTGGAGGGTGAAGAAGAAAAAGCAGAAGAAGGAGCAGTAGAAGGTGAAATCTGAAGGGTGAAGAAGAAGAAGCAGAAGAAGGAGAAGGAGATGCTGAAGTCTGGAGGGTGAAGAAGAAGACGCAGAAGAAGGAGAAGGAGAAGGTGAAGTGGGGAGGGTGAAGAAGATGAAGCAGAGGAAGGAGCAGGATAAGGCAAAGTCTGGAGGGTGAAGATGAAGCAGAAGAGGGAGAAGGAGAAGGTGAAGTCTAGAGGGTGAAGAAGAAGAAGCAGAAGAAGGAGTAGGAGATGGTGAAGTCCGGAGGGTGAAGAAGAAGAAGCAGAAGAAGGAGAAGGAGAAGGTGCAGTCTGCAGGGTGAAGAAGAAGAAGCAGAAGATGGAGAAGGAGAAGGTAAAGTCTGGAGGGTGAAGAAGAAGAAGCAGAAGAAGGAGAAGGAGAAGGTGAAGTCTGGAGTTTGTGGAAGAAGAAGCAGAAGAAGGAGAAGGGGAAGGAGAAGTCTAGAGGGTGAAGAAGAAGAAGGAGAAGAAGGAGCAGTAGAAGGTGAAATCTGAAGGGTGAAGAAGAAATAGCAGAAGAAGGAGAAGGAGATGCTGAAGTCTGGAGGGTGAAGAAGAAGTAGCAGAAGAAGGAGAAGGAGAAGGTGAAGTCTGGAGGGTGAAGAATTTAGAAGCAGAAGAAGGAGAAGGAGAAGTTTAAGTCTGGAGTGCGAAGAAGAAGCAGAAGAAGGAGTAGGAGATGGTGAAGTCCGGAGGGTGAAGAAGAAGAAGCAGAAGAAGGAGAAGGAGAAGGTATAGTCTACAGGGTGAAGAAGAAGAAGTAGAAGATGGAGAAGGAGAAGGTAAAGTCTGGAGGGTGAAGAAGAAAAGCAGAAGTAGGAGAAGGAGAAGGTGAAGTCTGGAGGTTGAAGAAGAAGAAGCAGAAGAATGAGAAGGGGAAGGAGAAGTCTAGAGGGTGAAGAAGAAGACGCAGAAGGAGAAGGAGAAGGTGAAGTCTGGAGGGTGATGAAGAAGAAGCAGAAGAAGGAGAAGGAGAAGGTGACGTCTGGAGGGTGAAGAAGAAAAGCAGAAGAAGGAGAAGGATAAGGTGAAGTCTGGAGGGTGAAGAAGAAGAAGCAGAAGAAAGAGAAAGAGAAGTTGAAGTCTGGAGGGTGAAGAAGAAGAAGCAGCAGAGGAAGGAGAAGGAGAAGGTGGAGCCTGGATAGTGAAGAAGAAGAAGCAGAAGGAGGAGAAGGAGAATGTGAATTCTGGAGGGTGTAGAAGAAGAAGCAGAAGAAGGAGAAGGAGAAGGTGAAGTCTGGAGGGTGAAGAAGAAGAATCAGAAGAAGGAGAAGGAGATGGTGAGGTCTGGAGGGTAAAGAAGAAGAAGCAGAAGAAGGAGAAGGAGAAGTTTACGTGGGGAGGGTGAAGAAGAAAAGCAGAAGACGGAGAAGGATAATGTCAAGTCTGGAGTGTGAAGATGAAGAAGCAGAAGGAGGAGAAGGAGAATGTGAATTCTGGAGGGTGAAGACGAAGAAGCAGAAGAAGGAGAAGATGAAGTTGAAGTCTGGAGGGTGAAGAAGAAGAAGCAGAAGAAGGAGCAGTAGAAGGTGAAATCTGAAGGGTGAAGAAGAAGAAGCAGAAGAAGGAGAAGGAGAAGCTGAAGTCTGGAGGGTGAAGAAGAAGAAGCAGAAGAAGGAGAATGCGAAGGTAAAGTCTGGAGGGTGAAGAAGAAGAAGCAGAAGAAGGAGGAGCAGAAGGTGAAGTCTGGAGGTTGAAGAAGAAGCAGCAGAAGAAGGAGAAGGGGAAGGTGAAGTCTAGAGGGTCAAGAAGAGGAAGCAGAAGGAGAAGGAGAAGGTGAATTCTGGAGGGTGTAGAAGAAGAAGCCGAAGAAGGAGAAGGAGAAGATGAAGTCTGGAGGGTGAAGAAGAAGAAGCAGAAGAAGGAGAAGGAGAAGGTGAGGTCTGGAGGGTAAAGAAGAAGAAGCAGAAGAAGGAGAAGGAGAAGTTTAAGTGGGGAGGGTGAAGAAGAAAAGCAGAAGACGGAGAAGGATAATATCAAGTCTGGAGTGTGAAGACGAAGAAGCAGAAGGAGGAGAAGGAGAATGTGAATTCTGGAGGGTGAAGACGAAGAAGCAGAAGAAGGAGAAGAATAAGTTGAAGTCTGGAGGGTGAAGAAGAAGAAGCAGAAGAAGGAGAAGGAGAAAGTGAAGTCTGGAGGGTGCAGAACACGAAGCACAAGAAGGAGAAGAGAAGGTGAAGCCTGAAGGGTGAAGAAGAAGAAGCAGAAGGAGAAGGAGAAGGTGAAGTCTGGAGGGTGAAGAAGAAGAAGCAGTAGAGGGAAAGGAGAAGGTAAAATCTGGAGGGTGAAGAAGAAGAAACAGAACAAGGAGAAGGAGAAGTTGAAGTCTGGAGGGTGAAGAAGAAGAAGCTGAAGAAGGAGAAGGAAAAGGTGAAGTCAGGAGGGTGAAGAAGAAGGAACGGATAAAGGAGAAGGAGAAGGTGAAGTCTGGAGGGTGAAGAAGAAGAAGCAGAAGAAGGAGAAGGAGAAGGAGAAGTCTGGAGGGTTAAGAAGAAGAAGTAGAAGAAGGAGATGGAGAAGGTGAAGTCTGGAGGGTGCAGAACACGAAGCAGACAAAGGAGAAGAGAAGGTGAAGCCTGGAGGGTGAAGAAGAAGAAGCAGAAGAAGGAGAAGGAGAAGTTGAAGTCTGGAGGGTGAAGAAGAAGAAGCTGAAGAAGGAGAAGGAAAAGGTGAAGTCAGGAGGGTGAAGAAGAAGGAACGGATAAAGGAGAAGGAGAAGGTGAAGTCTGGAGGGTGAAGAAGAAGAAGCAGAAGAAGGAGAAGGAGAAGTTGAAGTCTGGAGGGTTAAGAAGAAGAAGGAGAAGAAGGAGATGGAGAAGGTGAAGTCTGGAGGGTGCAGAACACGAAGCAGACAAAGGAGAAGTGAAGCTGAAGCCTGGAGGGTGAAGAAGAAGAAGCAGAAGAAGGAGAAGGAGAAGTTGATGTCTGGAGGGTGAAGAAGATGAAGCAGAAGAAGGAGAAGGAGATGCTGAAGTCTGGAGGGTGAAGAAGAAGAAGCAGAAGAAGGAGAAGGAGAAGGTGAAGCCTTGCGGGTGAAGAAGAAGGAGCAGAAGAAGGAGAAGGAGAAGGTGAAGTCTGGAGGGTGAAGAATTTAGAAGCAGAAGAAGGAGAAGGAGAAGGTGAAGTCTGGAGTGCAAAGAAGGAGCAGAAGAAGGAGTAGGAGATGGTGATGTCCGGAGGGTGATGAAGAAGAAGCAGAAGAAGGAGAAGGAGAAGGTGTAGTCTACAGGGTGAAGAAGAAGAAGCAGAAGATGGAGAAGGAGAAGGTAAAGTCTGGAGGGTGAAGAAGAAGAAGCAGAAGAAGGAGAAGGAGAAGGTGAAGTGGGGAGGGTGAAGAAGATGAAGCAGAAGAAGGAGAAGGATAAGGCCAAGTCTGGAGGTTGAAGAAGAAGAAGCAGCAGAAGGAGAAGGAGAAGGTGAAGCCTTGCGGGTGAAGAAGAAGGAGCAGAAGAAGGAGAAGGAGAAGGTGAAGTCTGGAGGGTGAAGAATTTAGAAGCAGAAGAAGGAGAAGGAGAAGGTGAAGTCTGGAGTGCAAAGAAGGAGCAGAAGAAGGAGTAGGAGATGGTGATGTCCGGAGGGTGATGAAGAAGAAGCAGAAGAAGGAGAAGGAGAAGGTGTAGTCTACAGGGTGAAGAAGAAGAAGCAGAAGATGGAGAAGGAGAAGGTAAAGTCTGGAGGGTGAAGAAGAAGAAGCAGAAGAAGGAGAAGGAGAAGGTGAAGTCTGGAGGTTGAAGAAGTAGAAGCAGAAGAAGGAGAAGGGGAAGGTGAAGTCTAGAGGGTGAAGAAGAAGAAGCAGAAGGAGAAGGAGAAGGTGAAGTCTGGAGGGTGACGAAGAAGAAGCAGAAGAAGGAGAAGGAGAAGGTGAAGTCTGGAGGGTGAAGAAGAAAAGCAGAAGAAGGAGAAGGATAAGGTGAAGTCTGGAGGGTGAAGAAGAAGAAGCAGAAGAAAGAGAAGGAGAAGTTGAAGTCTGGAGGGTGATGAAGAAGAAGAAGCAGAGGAAGGAGAAGGAGAAGGTGGAGCCTGGAGGGTGAAGAAGAAGAAGCAGAAGGAGGAGAAGGAGAATGTGAATTCTGGAGGGTGTAGCAGAAGAAGCAGAAGAAGGAGAAGGAGAAGGAGAAGGTGAAGTCTGGAGGGTGAAGAAGAAGAATCAGATGAAGGAGCAGGAGAAGGTGAGGTCTGGAGAGTAAAGAAGAAGAAGCAGAAGAAGGAGAAGGAGATGTTTAAGTGGGGAGGGTGAAGAAGAAAAGCAGAAGACGGGGAAGGGTAATGTCAAATCCGGAGTGTGAAGACGAAGAAGCAGAAGGAGGAGAAGGAGAATGTGAATTCTGGAGGGTGAAGACGAAGAAGCAGAAGAAGGAGAAGAAGAAGTTGAAGTCTGGAGGGTGAAGAACACGAAGCAGAAGAAGGAGAAGAGAAGGTGAAGCCTGGAGGGTGAAGTAGAAGAAGCAGAAGGAGAAGGTGAAGTCTGGAAGGTGAAGAAGAAGAAGCAGAAGATGGAAAGGAGAAGGTAAAGTCTGGAGGGTGAATAAGAAGAAGCAGAACAAGGAGAAGGAGAATTTGATGCCTGGAGTGTGAAGAAGAAGAAGCAGAAGATGTAGAAGGAGAAGTTGAAGTCTGGAGGGTGAAGAAGAAGAATCAGAGGAAGGAGAAGGAGAAGGCGAAGTCTGGAGGGTGAAGAAGAGGAAACAGAAGGAGGAGAAGGAGAATGTGAAGTCTGGAGGGTGAAGAAGAAGAAGCAGTAGAAGGAGAAGTAGAAGGTGAAATCTGAAGGGTGAAGAAGAAGAAGCAGAAGAAGTAGAAGGAGAAGCTGAAGTCTGGAGGGTGAAGAAGAAGAGGATGCAGAAGAAGGAGAAGGAGAAGGTGAAGTGGGGAGGGTGAAGAAGAAGAAGCAGAAGAAGGAGAAGGATAAGGCGAAGTCTGGAAGGTGAAGAAGAAGCAGAAGAGGGAGAAGGAGATGGTGAAGTCTGGATGGTGAAGAAGAAGAAGCGGTTGAAGGAGAAGGAGAAGGTGAAGTCTGGAGGGTGCAGAAGAAAAGCAGAAGAGGGAGAAGGAGAAGGTGAAGTCTGGAGGGGGAAGACGAAGAAGCAGAAGAAAGAGCAGGAGAAGGTGAAGTCTGGAGGGTGAAGAAGAAGAAGCAGAAGATGAAGAAGGAGAAGGTGATGTCTGGAGGGTGAAGAAGAAGAAGCAGAAGGAGGAGAAGGAGAATGTGAATTCTGGAGGATGAAGAAAAAGAAGCTGAAGAAGAAGAAGGAGAAGGTGAAGTCTGGAGGGTGAAGAAGAAGAAGCAGAAGAAGGAGAAGGTGAAGTCTGGAGGGTGAAGAAGAAGAAGCAGAAGAAGGAGAAGGGGAAGGTGAAGCCTAGAGGGTGAAGAAGAAAAAGCAGAAGGAGAAGGAGAATGTGAAGTCTGGAGGGTGAAGAAGAAGAAGCAGAAGAAGGAGAACGAGAAGGTCAAGTCTGGAGGGTGAAGAAGAAAAGCAGAAGAAGGAGAAGGATGAGGTGAAGTCTGGAGGGTGAAGAAGAAAAGCAGAAGAACGAGAAGGATAAGGTGAAGTCTGGATTGTGAAGAAGAAGAAGCAGAGGAAGGAGAAGGAGAAGGTGAAGCCTGGAGGGTGAAGAAGAAGAATCAGATGGAGGAGAAAGAGAATCTGAATTCTGGAGGGTGAAGAAGAAGAAGCAGAAGAAGGAGAAGGAGAAGGTGAAGTCTGGAGGGTGAAGACGAAGAAGCAGAAGAAGGAGAAGGAGTAGTTGAAGTTTGGAGGGTGAAGAAGAAGAAGCAAAAGAAGGAGAAGGAGAAGGTGAAGGCTGGAAGGTGCAGAACACGAAGCAGAAGAAGGAGAAGTGAAAGTGAAGCCTGGAGGGTGAAGAAGAAGCAGAAGAAGAAGGAGGAGAATGTGAAGTCTGGATTGTGAAGAAGAAAAAGCAGAAGAGGGAAAAGAGAAGGTAAATACTGGAGGGTGAAGAAGAAGAAGCAGAAGAAGGAGAAGGAGAAGTTGAAGTCTGGAGGGTGAAGAAGAAGAAGCAGAAGAAGGAGAACGAGAAGATGAAGTCTGGAGGGTGAAGAAGCAGAAGCAGAAGAAGGCGAAGGAGAAGGTGAAATTTGGTGGGTGAAGAAGAAGAAGCAGAAGAAGGAGAAGGTGAAGTCTGGAGGGTGCAGAAGAAGGAGCAGACGAATGAGAAGGAGAAGGTGAAGTCTGGATGGTGAAGAAGAAGAAGCAGAAGAAGGAGAAGGAGAAGGTGAAGTCTGGAGGGTGAAGAAGCAGAAGCAGAATAGGGCGAAGGAGAAGATGATGTCTGGAGGGTGAAGAAGATGAAGCAGAAGAAGGAGAAGGAGAAGGTGAAGTCTGGAGGGTGAAGAAAAAGAAGCAGAAGAAGGAGAAGGAGAATGTGACGTCTGGAGTGTGAAGAAGAAGAAGCAGATAAGTGAGAAGGAGCAGGTGAAGTCTGGAGGGCGAAGAAGAAGAAGCAGAAGAAGGAGCAGGAGAAGGTGAAGTCTGGAGGGTGAAGAAGAAGAAGCAGAAGATGAAGAAGGAGAAGATGAAGTCTGGAGGGTGAAGAAGAAGAAGAAGAAGGAGGAGAAGGAGAATGTGAAGTCTGGAGGATGAAGAAGAAGAAGCTGAAGAAGAAGAAGGAGAAGGTGAAGTCTGGAGGGTGAAGAAGAAGAAGCAGAAGAAGGAGAAGGTGAAGTCTGGAGGGTGAAGAAGAAGAAGCAGAAGAAGGAGAAGGGGAAGGTGAAGCCTAGAGGGTGAAGAAGAAGAAGCAGAAGGAGAAGGAGAATGTGAAGTCTGGAGGGTGAAGAAGAAGAAGCAGAAGAAGGAGAACGAGAAGGTGAAGCCTGGAGGGTGAAGAAGAAAAGCAGAAGAAGGAGAAGGATGAGGTGAAGTCTGGAGGGTGAAGAAGAAAAGCAGAAGAAGGAGAAGGATAAGGTGAAGTCTGGAGTGTGAAGAAGAAGAAGCAGAGGAAGGAGAAGGAGAAGGTGAAGCCTGGAGGGTGAAGAAGAAGAATCAGATGGAGGAGAAAGAGAATGTGAATTCTGGAGGGTGAAGAGGAAGAAGCAGAAGAAGGAGAAGGAGAAGGTGAAATCTGGAGGGTGAAGACGAAGAAGCAGAAGAAGGAGAAGGAGTAGTTGAAGTCTGGAGGGTGAAGAAGAAGAAGCAAAAGAAGGAGAAGGAGAAGGTGAAGTCTGGAGGGTGCAGAACACGAAGCAGAAGAAGGAGAAGTGAAAGTGAAGCCTGGAGGTTGAAGAAGAAGCAGAAGAAGAAGGAGGAGAATGTGAAGTCTGGATGGTGAAGAAGAAGAAGCAGAAGAGGGAAAAGAGAAGGTAAATACTGGAGTGTGAAGAAGAAGAAGCAGAAGAAGGAGAAGGAGAAGTTGAAGTCTGGAGGGTGAAGAAGAAGAAGCAGAAGAAGGAGAACGAGAAGATGAAGTCTGGAGGGTGAAGAAGAAGAAGCAGAAGAAGGAGAAGGAGAAGGTGAAGTTTGGTGGGTGAAGAAGAAGAAGCATAAGAAGGAGAAGTTGAAGTCTGGAGGGTGCAGAAGAAGGAGCAGAAGAATGAGAAGGAGAAGGTGAAGTCTGGATGGTGAAGAAGAAGAAGCAGAAGAAGAAGAGAAGGAGAAGGTGAAGTCTGGAGGGTGAAGAAGCAGAAGCAGAATAGGGTGAAGGAGAAGATGATGGCTGGAGGGTGAAGAAGAAGAAGCAGAAGAAGGAGAAGGAGAAGGTGAAGTCTGGAGGGTGAAGAAAAAGAAGCAGAAGAAGGAGAAGGAGAATGTGAAGTCTGGAGTGTGAAGAAGAGGAAGCAGATAAGTGAGAAGGAGCAGGTGAAGTCTGGAGGGCGAAGAAGAAGAAGCAGCAGAAGATGGAGAAGGAGAAGGTGATGTCTGGAGGGTGAAGAAGTAGATGAATGAAAAGGAGAAGGTGAAATCTGGAGGGTGAAGAAGAAGAAGCAGCAGAAGGAGAAGGAGAAGGTGAAGTCTGGAGGGTGAAGAAGAAGAAGCAGAAGAAGGAGAAGGAGAATGTGAAGTCTGGAGTGTGAAGAAGAGGAAGCAGATAAGTGAGAAGGAGCAGGTGAAGTCTGGAGGGCGAAGAAGAAGAAGCAGCAGAAGATGGAGAAGGAGAAGGTGATGTCTGGAGGGTGAAGAAGTAGATGAATGAAAAGGAGAAGGTGAAATCTGGAGGGTGAAGAAGAAGAAGCAGCAGAAGGAGAAGGAGAAGGTGAAGTCTGGAGGGTGAAGAAGAAGAAGCAGAAGAAGGAGAAGGAGAAGGTGAAGCCTGGAGGGCATAAAGCAGAAATAGAAGAATAAGAAGGAGAAGGTGAAGTTTGGAGGGTGAAAAAGGAGAAGCAGGAGAAGGAGAAGGTGAAGGAGAAGGTGAAGTCTGGAGGGTGAAGAAGAAGAAGCAGAAGAAGGAGAAGGAGAAGTTGAACTCTGGAGGGTTAAGAAGAAGAAGCAGAAGAAGGAGAAGGAGAAGGTGAAGTCTGGAGGGTGCAGAACACGAAGCAGACGAAGGAGAAGAGAAGGTGAAGCCTGGAGGGTGAAGAAGAAGAAGCTGAAGAAGGAGAAGAAAAAGGTGAAGTCTGGAGGGTGAAGAAGAAGAAGCAGAAGAAGGAGATGTAGAAGGTGATGTCTTTAGGGTGAAGAAGAAGAAGCAGAAGAAGGAGAAGGAGAAGCTGAAGTCTGGAGGGAGAAGAAGAAAAACAGAAGAAGGAGAAGGATAAGGTGAAGCCTGGAGTGTGAAGAAGAAGAAGCAGAAGAAGTAGAAGGAGAAGTTGAAGCCTGGAGGGTGAAGAAGAAGAAGCAGAGGAAGGAGAAGGAGAAGGTGAAGTCTGGAGGGTGAAGAAGAAGAAGCAGAAGGAGGAGGAGGAGAATGTGAAGTCTGGAGGGTGAAGAAGAAGAAGCAGAAGAAGGAGCAGTAGAAGGTGAAATCTGAAGGGTGAAGAAGAAGAAGCAGAAGAAGGAGAAGGAGAAGCTGAAGTCTGGAGGGTGAAGAAGAAGAAGCAGAAGAAGGAGAAGGAGAAGGTGAAGTGGGGAGGGTGAAGAAGATGAAGCAGAAGAAGGAGAAGGATAAGGCAAAGTCTGGAGGGTGAAGAGGAAGCAGAAGAGGGAGAAGGAGAAGGTGGATTCTGGAGGGTGAAGAAGAAGAAGCGGGAGAAGGAGAAGGAGAAGGTGAAGTCTCGAGGGTGCAGAAGAAAAGCAGAAGAAGGAGAAGGAGATGGTGAAGTCTGGAGGGTGAAGAAGAAGAAGCAGAGGAAGGAGCAGGAGAATGTGAAGTCTGGAGGGTGAAAAAGAAGAAACAGAAGAGGGTGAAGGAGAAGGTGAAGTCTGGAGGGTGAAGAAGAAGAAGCAGAAGAAGGAGAAGGAGAAGGTAAAGTCAGGGGGGTGAAGAAGAAGAAGCAGAAGAAGGAGAAGGAGAAGTTCAAGTCTGGAGGGTGAAGAAGAAGCTGAAGAAGAAGAAGGAGAAGGTGAAGTCTGGAGGGTGAAGAAGAAGAAGCAGAAGAAGGAGAAGGAGACGGTGAAGTCTGGAGGGTGAAGGAGAAGAAGCAGAAGAAGGAGAAGGGGAAGCGGAATCTAGAGAGTGAAGAAGAAGAAGCAGAAGGAGAAGGAGAATGTGAAGTCTGGAGGGTGAAGAAGAAGAAGCAGAAGAAGGAGAGGGAGAAGGGGAAGTAAGGAGGGAGAAGAAGGAGAAGCAGAAGAAGGAGAACGAGAAGGTCAAGTCTGGAGGGTGAAGAAGAAAAGCAGAAGAAGGAGAAGGATAATGTGAAGTCTGGAGTGCGAAGAAGAAGAAGCAGAAGAAAGAGGAGAAGTTGAAGTCTGGAGGGTGAAGAAGAAGAAGCACAGGAAGGAGAAGGAGAAGGTGAAGCCTGGAGGGTGAAGAAGAAGAATCAGAAGGAAGGGAAAGAGAATGTGAATTCTGGAGGGTGAAGAAGAAGAAGCAGGAGAAGGAGAAGGAGAAGGTGAAGTCTGGAGGGTGAAGAAGAAGAAGCAGAGGAAGGAGAAGGGGAAGGTGAAGTCTGGATGGTGAAGAAGAAGAAGCAGAAGAAGGAGAAGGAGAAGGTGAAGTCGAGAGGGTGAATAAAAAGAAGCAGAAGAAGGAGAAGGAGAAGGTGAAGTCTGGAGGGCGAAGAAGAAGAAGCAGCAGAAGGAGAAGGTGAAGGTGAAGTCTGGAGGGTGAAGAGGAAGAAGCAGAAGAAGGAGAAGGAGAAGGTGAAGTCTGGATGGCATAAAGAAGAAACAGAAGAATAAGAAGGAGAAGGTGAAGTTTGGAGGGTGATAAAGAAGAAGCAGGAGAAGGAGAAGATGAAATCTGGAGGGTGAAGAAGAAGAAGCTGAAGTAGGAGAAGGAGAAGGTGAAGTCTGGAGGGTGAAGAAGAAGAAACAGAAGAAGGAGAAGTCGAAGGTGATGTCTGGAGGGTGAAGAAGAAGAAGCAGAAGGAGGAGAAGGAGAATGTGAAGTAATGAGGGTGAAGAAGAAGAAACAGATAAAGGAGAAGGAGGAGGTGAAGTCTGGAGGCTGAAGAAGAAGCAGAAGAAGGAGAAGGAGAAGGTGAAGTCTGGAGGGTGAAGAAGAAAAAGCAGAAGAAGGAGAAGGAGAAGGTGAAGTCTGGAGATTGAAGAAGCAGAAGAAGGAGAAGGAGCAGATGAGGTTTGGAGGGTGAAGACGAATAAGCAGAAGGCGGGGAAGGAGAAGGTGAAGTCTGGAGGGTGAATCAGAAGAAGCAGAAGAAGGAGATGGAGAAGGTGAAGTCTGGATGGTGAATCAGAAGAAGTAGAAGAAGGAGAAGGAGAAGGTGAAGTCAGGAGGGTGAATCAGAAGAAGCAGAAGAAGGAGGACGAGAAGGTGAAGTCAGGAGGGTGAATCAGAAGACGCAGAAGAAGGAGAAGGAGAAGGTGAAGTCTGGAGGGTGCAGCAGAAGAAGCAGAAGAAGGAAAAGGAGAAGGTGAAGTCAGGAGTGTGAATCAGAAGAAGCAGAAGAAGGAGAAGGAGAAGGTGAAGTCTGGAGGGTGAATCAGAAGAAGTAGAAGAAGAAGAAGGAGAAGTTGAAGTCTGGAGGGTGAATCAGAAGAAGTAGATGAAGGAGAAGGAGAAGGTGAAGTCTGGCGGGTGAATCAGAAGAAGTAGAAGAAGGGGAAGGAGAAGGTGAAGTCTGGAGGGTGAATCAGAAGAAGTAGAAGAAGGAGAAGGAGAAGGTGAAGTCTGGAGGGTGAATCAGAAGAAGCAGAAGAAGGAGAAGGAGAAGGTTTAGTCTGGAGGGTGAATCAGAAGAAGTAGAAGAAGGAGAAGGAGAAGGTGAAGTCTGGAGGGTGAATCAGAAGAAGTAGAAGAAGGAGAAGGAGAAGGTGAAGTCTGGAGGGTGAATCAGAAGAAGTAGAAGAAGGGGAAGGAGAAGGTGAAGTCTGGAGGGTGAATCAGAAGAAGTAGAAGAAGGAGAAGGAGAAGGTGAAGTCTGGAGGGTGAATCAGAAGAAGCAGAAGAAGGAGAAGGAGAAGGTGTAGTCTGGAGGGTGAATCAGAAGAAGTAGAAGAAGGAGAAGGAGAAGGTGAAGTCTGGAGGGCGAATCAGAAGAAGTAGAAGAAGGAGAAGGAGAAGGTGAAGTCTGGAGGGTGAATCAGAAGAAGCAGAAGAAGGAGAAGGAGAAGGTGAAGTCTGGAGGGTGAAATAGAAGAAGCAGAAGAAGGAGAAGGAGAAGGTGAAGTCTGGAGGGTGAATAAGAAGAAGCAGAAAAAGGAGAAGGAGAAGGTGAAGTCAGGAGGGTGAAGCAGAAGAAGCAGAAGAAGGAGAAGGAGAAGGTGAAGTCAGGAGGGTGATTCAGAAGAAGCAGAAGAAGGAGAAGGAGAAGGAGAAGTCAGGAGGGTGAAGCAGAAGAAGTAGAAGAAGGAGAACGAGAAGGTGAAGTCTGGAGGGTGAAGCAGAAGAAGCAGAAGAAGGAGAAGGAGAAGGTGAAGTCTGGAGGGTGAAGCAGAAGAAGTAGAAGAAGGAGAAGGAGAAGATGAAGTCTGGAGGGTGAATCAGAAGAAGCAGAAGAAGGAGAAGGAGAAGGAGAAGCTGAAGTCTGGAGGGTGAATCAGAAGAAGTAGAAGAAGGAGAAGGCGAAGGTGAAGTCAGGAGGGTTAATCAGAAGAAGTAGAAGAAGGAGAAGGAGAAGGTGAAGTCTGGAGGGTGAATCAGAAGAAGCAGAAGAAGGAGAAGGAGAAGGTGAAGTCAGGAGGGTGAATCAGAAGAAGCAGAAGAAGGAGAAGGAGAAGGTGAAGTCTGGAGGGTGAATCAGAAGAAGCAGAAGAAGGAGAAGGAGAAGCTGAAGTCTGGAGGGTGAATCAGAAGAAGCAGAAGAAGGAGAAGGAGAAGGTGAAGTCAGGAGGGTGAATCAGAAGAAGCAGAAGAAGGAGAAGGTGAAGGTGAAGTCAGGAGGGTGAATCAGAAGGAGCAGAAGAAGGAGAAGGAGAAGGTGAAGTCTGGAGGGTGAATCAGAAGAAGCAGAAGAAGGAGAAGGAGAAGGTGAAGTCTGGAGGGTGAATCAGAAGAAGTAGAAGAAGGAGAAGGAGAAGGTGAAGTCTGGAGGATGTATCAGAAGAAGTAGAAGAAGGAGAAGGAGAAGGTAAAGTCTGGAGGGTGAATCAGAAGAAGGAGAAGGAGAAGGTGAAGTCTGGAGGGTGAAGCAGAAGAAGCAGAAGAAGGAGAAGGAGAAGGTGAAGTCAGGAGGGTGAATCAGAAGAAGCAGAGGAAGGAGAAGGAGAAGGTGAGGTCCGGAGGGTGAATCAGAAGAAGCAGAAGAAGGAGAAGGAGAAGGTGAAGTCTGGAGGGTGAAACAGAAGAAGCAGAAGAAGGAGAAGGGGAAGGTGAAGTCTGGAGGGTGAATCAGAAGAAGCAGAAGAAGGAGAAGGAAAAGGTGAAGTCAGGAGGGTGTAGCAGAAGAAGCAGAAGAAGGAGAAGGAGAAGGTGAAGTCAGGAGGGTGAATCAGAAGAAGCAGAAGAAGGAGAAGGAGAAGTCTGGAGGGTGAAGCAGAAGAAGTAGAAGAAGGAGAAGGCGAAGGTGAAGTCAGGAGGGTGAATCAGAAGAAGCAGAAGAACGAGAAGGAGAAGGTGAAGTCTGGAGGGTGAAGCAGAAGAAGCAGAAGAAGGAGATGGAGAAGGTGAAGTCTGGAGGGTGAAGCAGAAGAAGTAGAAGAAGCAGAAGGAGAAGGTGAAGTCAGGAGGGTGAATCAGAAGAAGCAGAAGAAGGAGAAGGAGAAGTTGAAGTCTGGAGGGTGAATCAGAAGAAGCAGAAGAAGGAGAAGGAGAAGGAGAAGTCTGGAGGGTGAAGCAGAAGAAGTAGAAGAAGGAGAAGGCGAAGGTGAAGTCAGCAGGGTGTACCAGAAGAAGCAGAAGAAGGAGATGGAGAAGGTGAAGTCAGGAGGGTGAATCAGAAGAAGCAGAAGAAGGAGAAGGAGAAGGTGAAGTCTGGAGGGTGAATCAGAAGAAGCTGAAGAAGTAGAAGGAGAAGGTGAAGTCAGGAGGGTGAATCAGAAGGAGCAGAAGAAGGAGAAGGAGAAGGTGAAGTCTGGAGGGTGAATCAGAAGAAGTAGAAGAAGGAGAAGGAGAAGGTGAAGTCTGGAGGGTGAATCAGAAGAAGCAGAAGAAGGAGAAGGAGAAGCTGAAGTTTGGAGCGTGAATCAGAAGAAGTTGAAGAAGGAGAAGGCGAAGGTGAAGTCAGGAGGGTGAATCAGAAGAAGTAGAAGAAGGAGAAGGCGAAGGTGAATTCAGGAGGGTGAATCAGAAGAAGCAGAAGAAGGAGATGGAGAAGGTGAGGTCTGGAGGGTGAATCAGAAGAAGCAGAAGAAGGAGAAGGGGAAGGTGAAGTCTGGAGGGTGAATCAGAAGAAGTAGAAGAAGGAGAAGGAGAAGGTGAAGTCTGGAGCGTGATTCAGAAGAAGCAGAAGAAGGAGAAGGAGAAGGTGAAGTCTGGAGGGTGAATCAGAAGAAGTAGAAGAAGGAGAAGGAGAAGGTGAAGTCTGGAGGGTGAATCAGAAGAAGTAGAAGAAGGAGAAGGAGAAGATGAAGTCTGGAGGGTGAATCAGAAGAAGCAGAAGAAGGAGAAGGAGAAGGTGAAGTCTGGAGGGTGAATCAGAAGAAGCAGAAGAAGGAGAAGGAGAAGGTGAAGTCTGGAGGGTGAATCAGAAGAAGCAGAAAAAGGAGAAGGAGAAGGTGAAGTCAGGAGGGTGAATCAGAAGAAGTAGAAGAATGAGAAGGCGAAGGTGAAATCTGGAGGGTGAATCAGAAGAAGCAGAAGAAGGAGAAGGAGAAGGTGAAGTCTGGAGGGTGAATCAGAAGACGCAGAAGAAGGAGAAGGAGAAGGTGAAGTCTGGAGGGTGAATCAGAAGAAGCAGAAGAAGGAGAAGGAGAAGGTGAAGTCTGGAGGGTGAATCAGAAGAAGCAGAAGAAGGAGAAGGAGAAGGTGAAGTCAGGAGGGTGAATCAGAAGAAGTAGAAGAAGGAGAAGGAGAAGGTGAAGTCTGGAGGGTGAATCAGAAGAAGCAGAAGAAGGAGAAGGAGAAGCTGAAGTCTGGAGGGTGAATCAGAAGAAGCAGAAGAAGGAGAAGGAGAAGCTGAAGTCAGGAGGGTGAATCAGAAGAAGTAGAAGAAGGAGAAGGCGAAGGTGAAGTCAGGAGGGTGAATCAGAAGAAGCAGAAGAAGGAGATGGAGAAGGTGAAGTCTGGAGGGTGAATCAGAAGAAGCAGAAGAAGGAGAAGGAGAAGGTGAAGTCTGGAGGGTGAATCAGAAGAAGCAGAAGAAGGAGAAGGAGAAGGTGAAGACCGGAGGGTGAATCAGAAGAAGTAGTAGAAGGAGAAGGAGAAGGTGAAGTCAGGAGGGTGAATCAGAAGAAGTAGAAGAAGGAGAAGGAGAAGGTGAAGTCAGGAGGGTGAATCAGAAGAAGCAGAAGAAGGAGAAGGAGGAGGTGAAGTCTGGAGGGTGAATCAGAAGAAGCAGAAGAAGGAGAAGGAGAAGGTGAAGTCTGGAGGGGGAATCAGAAGAAGCAGAAGAAGGAGAAGGAGAAGGTGAAGTCAGGAGGATGAATCAGAAGAAGTAGAAGAAGGAGAAGGAGAAGGTGATGTCTGGAGGGTGAATCAGAAGAGGCAGAAGAAGGAGAAGGAGAAGGTGAAGTCTGGAGGGTGAATCAGAAGAAGCAGAAGAAGGAGAAGGAGACGGTGAAGTCTGGAGGGTGAATCAGAAGAAGTAGAAGAAGGAGAAGGAGAAGGTGAAGTCTGGAGGGTGAATCAGAAGAATTGGAAGAAGGAGAAGGAGAAGGTGAAGTCTGGAGGGTGAATCAGAAGAAGCAGAAGAAGGAGAAGTAGAAGGTGAAGTCTGGAGGGTGAATCAGAAGAAGCAGAAGCAGGAGAAGGAGAAGGCGAAGTCTGGAGGGTGAAGAAGAAGAAGCAGAAGGAGGAGAAGGAGAATGTGAAGTCTGGAGGGTGAAGAAGAAGAAGCAGAAGAAGGAGAAGGAGAAGGTAAAGTCAGGTGGGTGAAGAAGAAGAAGCAGAAGAAGGAGAAGGAGAAGTTCAAGTCTGGAGGGTGAAGAAGAAGCTGAAGAAGAAGAAGGAGAAGGTGAAGTCTGGAGGGTGAAGAAGAAGAAGCAGAAGAAGGAGAAGGAGACGGTGAAGTCTGGAGGGTGAAGGAGAAGAAGCAGAAGAAGGAGAAGGGGAAGCGGAATCTAGAGAGTGAAGAAGAAGAAGCAGAAGGAGAAGGAGAATGTGAAGTCTGGAGGGTGAAGAAGAAGAAGCAGAAGAAGGAGAGGGAGAAGGGGAAGTAAGGAGGGAGAAGAAGGAGAAGCAGAAGAAGGAGAACGAGAAGGTCAAGTCTGGAGGGTGAAGAAGAAAAGCAGAAGAAGGAGAAGGATAATGTGAAGTCTGGAGTGCGAAGAAGAAGAATCAGAAGAAAGAGGAGAAGTTGAAGTCTGGAGGGTGAAGAAGAAGGAGCACAGGAAGGAGAAGGAGAAGGTGAAGCCTGGAGGGTGAAGAAGAAGAATCAGAAGGAAGGGAAAGAGAATGTGAATTCTGGAGGGTGAAGAAGAAGAAGCAGGAGAAGGAGAAGGAGAAGGTGAAGTCTGGAGGGTGAAGAAGAAGAAGCAGAGGAAGGAGAAGGGGAAGGTGAAGTCTGGATGGTGAAGAAGAAGAAGCAGAAGAAGGAGAAGGAGAAGGTGAAGTCGAGAGGGTGAATAAAAAGAAGCAGAAGAAGGAGAAGGAGAAGGTGAAGTCTGGAGGGCGAAGAAGAAGAAGCAGCAGAAGGAGAAGGTGAAGGTGAAGTCTGGAGGGTGAAGAGGAAGAAGCAGAAGAAGGAGAAGGAGAAGGTGAAGTCTGGATGGCATAAAGAAGAAACAGAAGAATAAGAAGGAGAAGGTGAAGTTTGGAGGGTGATAAAGAAGAAGCAGGAGAAGGAGAAGGTGAAATCTGGAGGGTGAAGAAGAAGAAGCTGAAGTAGGAGAAGGAGAAGGTGAAGTCTGGAGGGTGAAGAAGAAGAAACAGAAGAAGGAGAAGTCGAAGGTGATGTCTGGAGGGTGAAGAAGAAGAAGCAGAAGGAGGAGAAGGAGAATGTGAAGTAATGATGGTGAAGAAGAAGAAACAGATAAAGGAGAAGGAGGAGGTGAAGTCTGGAGGCTGAAGAAGAAGCAGAAGAAGGAGAAGGAGAAGGTGAAGTCTGGAGGGTGAAGAAGAAAAAGCAGAAGAAGGAGAAGGAGAAGGTGAAGTCTGGAGATTGAAGAAGCAGAAGAAGGAGAAGGAGCAGATGAGGTTTGGAGGGTGAAGACGAATAAGCAGAAGGCGGGGAAGGAGAAGGTGAAGTCTGGAGGGTGAATCAGAAGAAGCAGAAGAAGGAGATGGAGAAGGTGAAGTCTGGATGGTGAATCAGAAGAAGTAGAAGAAGGAGAAGGAGAAGGTGAAGTCAGGAGGGTGAATCAGAAGAAGCAGAAGAAGGAGGACGAGAAGGTGAAGTCAGGAGGGTGAATCAGAAGAAGCAGAGGAAGGAGAAGGAGAAGGTGAAGTCTGGAGGGTGAAGCAGAAGAAGCAGAAGAAGGAAAAGGAGAAGGTGAAGTCAGGAGGGTGAATCAGAAGAAGCAGAAGAAGGAGAAGGAGAAGGTGAAGTCTGGAGGGTGAATCAGAAGAAGTAGAAGAAGAAGAAGGAGAAGGTGAAGTCTGGAGGGTGAATCAGAAGAAGTAGAAGAAGGAGAAGGAGAAGGTGAAGTCTGGAGGGTGAATCAGAAGAAGTAGAAGAAGGGGAAGGAGAAGGTGAAGTCTGGAGGGTGAATCAGAAGAAGTAGAAGAAGGAGAAGGAGAAGGTGAAGTCTGGAGGGTGAATCAGAAGAAGCAGAAGAAGGAGAAGGAGAAGGTGTAGTCTGGAGGGTGAATCAGAAGAAGTAGAAGAAGGAGAAGGAGAAGGTGAAGTCTGGAGGGTGAATCAGAAGAAGTAGAAGAAGGAGAAGGAGAAGGTGAAGTCTGGAGGGTGAATCAGAAGAAGCAGAAGAAGGAGAAGGAGAAGGTGTAGTCTGGAGGGTGAATCAGAAGAAGTAGAAGAAGGAGAAGGAGAAGGTGAAGTCTGGAGGGCGAATCAGAAGAAGTAGAAGAAGGAGAAGGAGAAGGTGAAGTCTGGAGGGTGAATCAGAAGAAGCAGAAGAAGGAGAAGGAGAAGGTGAAGTCTGGAGGGTGAAATAGAAGAAGCAGAAGAAGGAGAAGGAGAAGGTGAAGTCTGGAGGGTGAATCAGAAGAAGCAGAAAAAGGAGAAGGAGAAGGTGAAGTCAGGAGGGTGAAGCAGAAGAAGCAGAAGAAGGAGAAGGAGAAGGTGAAGTCAGGAGGGTGATTCAGAAGAAGCAGAAGAAGGAGAAGGAGAAGGAGAAGTCAGGAGGGTGAAGCAGAAGAAGTAGAAGAAGGAGAACGAGAAGGTGAAGTCTGGAGGGTGAAGCAGAAGAAGCAGAAGAAGGAGAAGGAGAAGGTGAAGTCTGGAGGGTGAAGCAGAAGAAGTAGAAGAAGGAGAAGGAGAAGATGAAGTCTGGAGTGTGAATCAGAAGAAGCAGAAGAAGGAGAAGGAGAAGCTGAAGCCTGGAGGGTGAATCGGAAGAAGTAGAAGAAGGAGAAGGCGAAGGTGAAGTCAGGAGGGTTAATCAGAAGAAGTAGAAGAAGGAGAAGGAGAAGGTGAAGTCTGGAGGGTGAATCAGAAGAAGCAGAAGAAGGAGAAGGAGAAGGTGAAGTCAGGAGGGTGAATCAGAAGAAGCAGAAGAAGGAGAAGGAGAAGGTGAAGTCTGGAGGGTGAATCAGAAGAAGCAGAAGAAGGAGAAGGAGAAGCTGAAGTCTGGAGGGTGAATCAGAAGAAGCAGAAGAAGGAGAAGGAGAAGGTGAAGTCAGGAGGGTGAATCAGAAGAAGCAGAAGAAGGAGAAGGTGAAGGTGAAGTCAGGAGGGTGAATCAGAAGGAGCAGAAGAAGGAGAAGGTGAAGGTGAAGTCTGGAGGGTGAATCAGAAGAAGCAGAAGAAGCAGAAGGAGAAGGTGAAGTCTGGAGGGTGAATCAGAAGAAGTAGAAGAAGGAGAAGGAGAAGGTGAAGTCTGGAGGGTGAATCAGAAGAAGCAGAAGAAGGAGAAGGAGAAGGTGTAGTCTGGAGGGTGAATCAGAAGAAGTAGAAGAAGGAGAAGGAGAAGGTGAAGTCTGGAGGGTGAATCAGAAGAAGTAGAAGAAGGAGAAGGAGAAGGTGAAGTCTGGAGGGTGAATCAGAAGAAGTAGAAGAAGGGGAAGGAGAAGGTGTAGTCTGGAGGGTGAATCAGAAGAAGTAGAAGAAGGAGAAGGAGAAGGTGAAGTCTGGAGGGTGAATCAGAAGAAGCAGAAGAAGGAGAAGGAGAAGGTGTAGTCTGGAGGGTGAATCAGAAGAAGTAGAAGAAGGAGAAGGAGAAGGTGAAGTCTGGAGGGCGAATCAGAAGAAGCAGAAGAAGGAGAAGGAGAAGGTGAAGTCTGGAGGGTGAAATAGAAGAAGCAGAAGAAGGAGAAGGAGAAGGCGAAGTCTGGAGGGTGAAGAAGAAGAAGCAGAAGGAGGAGAAGGAGAATGTGAAGTCTGGAGGGTGAAGAAGAAGAAGCAGAAGAAGGAGAAGGAGAAGGTAAAGTCCCGGGGGTGAAGAAGAAGAAGCAGAAGAAGGAGAAGGAGAAGTTCAAGTCTGGAGGGTGAAGAAGAAGCTGAAGAAGAAGAAGGAGAAGGTGAAGTCTGGAGGGTGAAGAAGAAGAAGCAGAAGAAGTAGAAGGAGACGGTGAAGTCTGGAGGGTGAAGGAGAAGAAGCAGAAGAAGGAGAAGGGGAAGCGGAATCTAGAGAGTGAAGAAGAAGAAGCAGAAGGAGAAGGAGAATGTGACGTCTGGAGGGTGAAGAAGAAGAAGCAGAAGAAGGAGAGGGAGAAGGGGAAGTAAGGAGGGAGAAGAAGGAGAAGCAGAAGAAGGAGAACGAGAAGGTCAAGTCTGGAGGGTGAAGAAGAAAAGCAGAAGAAGGAGAAGGATAATGTGAAGTCTGGAGTGCGAAGAAGAAGAATCAGAAGAAAGAGGAGAAGTTGAAGTCTGGAGGGTGAAGAAGAAGAAGCACAGGAAGGAGAAGGAGAAGGTGAAGCCTGGAGGGTGAAGAAGAAGAATCAGAAGGAAGGGAAAGAGAATGTGAATTCTGGAGGGTTAAGAAGAAGAAGCAGGAGAAGGAGAAGGAGAAGGTGAAGTCTGGAGGGTGAAGAAGAAGAAGCAGAGGAAGGAGAAGGGGAAGGTGAAGTCTGGATGGTGAAGAAGAAGAAGCAGAAGAAGGAGAAGGAGAAGGTGAAGTCGAGAGGGTGAATAAAAAGAAGCAGAAGAAGGAGAAGGAGAAGGTGAAGTCTGGAGGGCGAAGAAGAAGAAGCAGCAGAAGGAGAAGGTGAAGGTGAAGTCTGGAGGGTGAAGAGGAAGAAGCAGAAGAAGGAGAAGGAGAAGGTGAAGTCCGGATGGCATAAAGAAGAAACAGAAGAATAAGAAGGAGAAGGTGAAGTTTGGAGGGTGATAAAGAAGAAGCAGGAGAAGGAGAAGGTGAAATCTGGAGGGTGAAGAAGAAGAAGCTGAAGTAGGAGAAGGAGAAGGTGAAGTCTGGAGGGTGAAGAAGAAGAAACAGAAGAAGGAGAAGTCGAAGGTGATGTCTGGAGGGTGAAGAAGAAGAAGCAGAAGGAGGAGAAGGAGAATGTGAAGTAATGAGGGTGAAGAAGAAGAAACAGATAAAGGAGAAGGAGGAGGTGAAGTCTGGAGGCTGAAGAAGAAGCAGAAGAAGGAGAAGGAGAAGGTGAAGTCTGGAGGGTGAAGAAGAAAAAGCAGAAGAAGGAGAAGGAGAAGGTGAAGTCTGGAGATTGAAGAAGCAGAAGAAGGAGAAGGAGCAGATGAGGTTTGGAGGGTGAAGACGAATAAGCAGAAGGCGGGGAAGGAGAAGGTGAAGTCTGGAGGGTGAATCAGAAGAAGCAGAAGAAGGAGATGGAGAAGGTGAAGTCTGGATGGTGAATCAGAAGAAGTAGAAGAAGGAGAAGGAGAAGGTGAAGTCAGGAGGGTGAATCAGAAGAAGCAGAAGAAGGAGGACGAGAAGGTGAAGTCAGGAGGGTGAATCAGAAGACGCAGAGGAAGGAGAAGGAGAAGGTGAAGTCTGGAGGGTGAAGCAGAAGAAGCAGAAGAAGGAAAAGGAGAAGGTGAAGTCAGGAGGGTGAATCAGAAGAAGCAGAAGAAGGAGAAGGAGAAGGTGAAGTCTGGAGGGTGAATCAGAAGAAGTAGAAGAAGAAGAAGGAGAAGGTGAAGTCTGGAGGGTGAATCAGAAGAAGTAGAAGAAGGAGAAGGAGAAGGTGAAGTCTGGAGGGTGAATCAGAAGAAGTAGAAGAAGGGGAAGGAGAAGGTGAAGTCTGGAGGGTGAATCAGAAGAACTAGAAGAAGGAGAAGGAGAAGGTGAAGTCTGGAGGGTGAATCAGAAGAAGCAGAAGAAGGAGAAGGAGAAGGTGTAGTCTGGAGGGTGAATCAGAAGAAGTAGAAGAAGGAGAAGGAGAAGGTGAAGTCTGGAGGGTGAATCAGAAGAAGTAGAAGAAGGAGAAGGAGAAGGTGAAGTCTGGAGGGTGAATCAGAAGAAGTAGAAGAAGGGGAAGGAGAAGGTGAAGTCTGGAGGGTGAATCAGAAGAAGTAGAAGAAGGAGAAGGAGAAGGTGAAGTCTGGAGGGTGAATCAGAAGAAGCAGAAGAAGGAGAAGGAGAAGGTGTAGTCTGGAGGGTGAATCAGAAGAAGTAGAAGAAGGAGAAGGAGAAGGTGAAGTCTGGAGGGCGAATCAGAAGAAGTAGAAGAAGGAGAAGGAGAAGGTGAAGTCTGGAGGGTGAATCAGAAGAAGCAGAAGAAGGAGAAGGAGAAGGTGAAGTCTGGAGGGTGAAATAGAAGAAGCAGAACAAGGAGAAGGAGAAGGTGAAGTCTGGAGGGTGAATCAGAAGAAGCAGAAAAAGGAGAAGGAGAAGGTGAAGTCAGGAGGGTGAAGCAGAAGAAGCAGAAGAAGGAGAAGGAGAAGGTGAAGTCAGGAGGGTGATTCAGAAGAAGCAGAAGAAGGAGAAGGAGAAGTCAGGAGGGTGAAGCAGAAGAAGTAGAAGAAGGAGAACGAGAAGGAGAAGTCTGGAGGGTGAATCAGAAGAAGTAGAAGAAGGGGAAGGAGAAGGTGTAGTCTGGAGGGTGAATCAGAAGAAGTAGAAGAAGGAGAAGGAGAAGGTGAAGTCTGGAGGGTGAATCAGAAGAAGCAGAAGAAGGAGAAGGAGAAGGTGTAGTCTGGAGGGTGAATCAGAAGAAGTAGAAGAAGGAGAAGGAGAAGGTGAAGTCTGGAGGGCGAATCAGAAGAAGCAGAAGAAGGAGAAGGAGAAGGTGAAGTCTGGAGGGTGAAATAGAAGAAGCAGAAGAAGGAGAAGGAGAAGGCGAAGTCTGGAGGGTGAAGAAGAAGAAGCAGAAGGAGGAGAAGGAGAATGTGAAGTCTGGAGGGTGAAGAAGAAGAAGCAGAAGAAGGAGAAGGAGAAGGTAAAGTCCCGGGGGTGAAGAAGAAGAAGCAGAAGAAGGAGAAGGAGAAGTTCAAGTCTGGAGGGTGAAGAAGAAGCTGAAGAAGAAGAAGGAGAAGGTGAAGTCTGGAGGGTGAAGAAGAAGAAGCAGAAGAAGTAGAAGGAGACGGTGAAGTCTGGAGGGTGAAGGAGAAGAAGCAGAAGAAGGAGAAGGGGAAGCGGAATCTAGAGAGTGAAGAAGAAGAAGCAGAAGGAGAAGGAGAATGTGACGTCTGGAGGGTGAAGAAGAAGAAGCAGAAGAAGGAGAGGGAGAAGGGGAAGTAAGGAGGGAGAAGAAGGAGAAGCAGAAGAAGGAGAACGAGAAGGTCAAGTCTGGAGGGTGAAGAAGAAAAGCAGAAGAAGGAGAAGGATAATGTGAAGTCTGGAGTGCGAAGAAGAAGAATCAGAAGAAAGAGGAGAAGTTGAAGTCTGGAGGGTGAAGAAGAAGAAGCACAGGAAGGAGAAGGAGAAGGTGAAGCCTGGAGGGTGAAGAAGAAGAATCAGAAGGAAGGGAAAGAGAATGTGAATTCTGGAGGGTTAAGAAGAAGAAGCAGGAGAAGGAGAAGGAGAAGGTGAAGTCTGGAGGGTGAAGAAGAAGAAGCAGAGGAAGGAGAAGGGGAAGGTGAAGTCTGGATGGTGAAGAAGAAGAAGCAGAAGAAGGAGAAGGAGAAGGTGAAGTCGAGAGGGTGAATAAAAAGAAGCAGAAGAAGGAGAAGGAGAAGGTGAAGTCTGGAGGGCGAAGAAGAAGAAGCAGCAGAAGGAGAAGGTGAAGGTGAAGTCTGGAGGGTGAAGAGGAAGAAGCAGAAGAAGGAGAAGGAGAAGGTGAAGTCCGGATGGCATAAAGAAGAAACAGAAGAATAAGAAGGAGAAGGTGAAGTTTGGAGGGTGATAAAGAAGAAGCAGGAGAAGGAGAAGGTGAAATCTGGAGGGTGAAGAAGAAGAAGCTGAAGTAGGAGAAGGAGAAGGTGAAGTCTGGAGGGTGAAGAAGAAGAAACAGAAGAAGGAGAAGTCGAAGGTGATGTCTGGAGGGTGAAGAAGAAGAAGCAGAAGGAGGAGAAGGAGAATGTGAAGTAATGAGGGTGAAGAAGAAGAAACAGATAAAGGAGAAGGAGGAGGTGAAGTCTGGAGGCTGAAGAAGAAGCAGAAGAAGGAGAAGGAGAAGGTGAAGTCTGGAGGGTGAAGAAGAAAAAGCAGAAGAAGGAGAAGGAGAAGGTGAAGTCTGGAGATTGAAGAAGCAGAAGAAGGAGAAGGAGCAGATGAGGTTTGGAGGGTGAAGACGAATAAGCAGAAGGCGGGGAAGGAGAAGGTGAAGTCTGGAGGGTGAATCAGAAGAAGCAGAAGAAGGAGATGGAGAAGGTGAAGTCTGGATGGTGAATCAGAAGAAGTAGAAGAAGGAGAAGGAGAAGGTGAAGTCAGGAGGGTGAATCAGAAGAAGCAGAAGAAGGAGGACGAGAAGGTGAAGTCAGGAGGGTGAATCAGAAGACGCAGAGGAAGGAGAAGGAGAAGGTGAAGTCTGGAGGGTGAAGCAGAAGAAGCAGAAGAAGGAAAAGGAGAAGGTGAAGTCAGGAGGGTGAATCAGAAGAAGCAGAAGAAGGAGAAGGAGAAGGTGAAGTCTGGAGGGTGAATCAGAAGAAGTAGAAGAAGAAGAAGGAGAAGGTGAAGTCTGGAGGGTGAATCAGAAGAAGTAGAAGAAGGAGAAGGAGAAGGTGAAGTCTGGAGGGTGAATCAGAAGAAGTAGAAGAAGGGGAAGGAGAAGGTGAAGTCTGGAGGGTGAATCAGAAGAACTAGAAGAAGGAGAAGGAGAAGGTGAAGTCTGGAGGGTGAATCAGAAGAAGCAGAAGAAGGAGAAGGAGAAGGTGTAGTCTGGAGGGTGAATCAGAAGAAGTAGAAGAAGGAGAAGGAGAAGGTGAAGTCTGGAGGGTGAATCAGAAGAAGTAGAAGAAGGAGAAGGAGAAGGTGAAGTCTGGAGGGTGAATCAGAAGAAGTAGAAGAAGGGGAAGGAGAAGGTGAAGTCTGGAGGGTGAATCAGAAGAAGTAGAAGAAGGAGAAGGAGAAGGTGAAGTCTGGAGGGTGAATCAGAAGAAGCAGAAGAAGGAGAAGGAGAAGGTGTAGTCTGGAGGGTGAATCAGAAGAAGTAGAAGAAGGAGAAGGAGAAGGTGAAGTCTGGAGGGCGAATCAGAAGAAGTAGAAGAAGGAGAAGGAGAAGGTGAAGTCTGGAGGGTGAATCAGAAGAAGCAGAAGAAGGAGAAGGAGAAGGTGAAGTCTGGAGGGTGAAATAGAAGAAGCAGAACAAGGAGAAGGAGAAGGTGAAGTCTGGAGGGTGAATCAGAAGA